>NC_135659.1:3460280-3774623 GCF_964188315.1 Podarcis muralis
TAGCCCATCCACTAGAAGTCTTGTCCCTTCTGGTCCTCTTTGATGTCTCAGTACCAGACAGCAGTGGCGTAGCGTGGGGGGTGCAGGGGGGGCCGGCCGCACCGGGCGCAACATCTGGGGTTAGGGCAAATCCACAGATTAGGGGGCGCCAATCCACGGGTTAGGGGGCGCAAATTACTTGCCTTGCCCCGGGTGCTGACAACCCACGCTACGCCACTGCCAGACAGAGCTCTCTTATTCATGAATTGGTTGTGCTCACGCTCTTCAGAGAGAGGCAAGCACTTCAGCAAGTCGTCTTTGTCATTCCGCATGGACACAGCAAGGCAGTTGTGTGTCTGCTTTTGCATGCATGAGAATCTGAATTCCGCTCATATTATGCCTTGGTGGAAATTAGGTTGTCCAGACACACAAACAGCAAATTGCAGGATGATGGAAAATGGAATAGCATGAGAGATTCCAGTCATCACCCCTACCACAGACCAAACACCAATAGTTGCATTTTGGACACCACACATTGAAGAAGTCTATTTGATTCTGTGCCAGATTCCTGGGACTTCAAGCTAATATCAGCAATACCATCAATGCCACTCATCCCCATGTGCAAAAGGCTGCCAGCTTTGGGAAATATCGACATTTACCAGGTTGCATGGTAATTCTGGCCAAAGATACCATTGACGAGTGCTGTGCATGAAAATAGGGGTCTGACCAAACACCTGTGGAGTGAGAGAGAAAGAGAGGGAGATGGAGAGAAAGATACAGAAAAAGATGGTTAATGAAGTCTCTACTTTCATCTCCAGCTCTAGTTTCTACTGGGATATAGTCATTGCTTTTTAAAATGATAGTACTGTTACACACCACCCCAATCCCTGAACAAGGCGAGACTCCAGGGCTTCCAGGTGCTGACCCAGGATTTGCTTCTTCCTTGAATAGGAGCTTGGGGAGGGGTGTTGCAAGCACTGGAAAACAAAGCAGGTAATGCACAACAGGTGAAGGCATCCCTGCCCGCTCTCTGGTTCGTGCAGCAACGTGTAAACACATCTTGAAATGTAGCGGGGCAGGGGACCACCTCACTGAATTTGAAGTCACTAATATGTAACATGTACATAGCCAAATATACTGAGCATTAGAGGGAACTTACAGGAAGATTCAGGAATGTGTTGAAGAAGTCAGCAAAGATTTCATTTTGCATCAGAACTGTCAAGTGCTTCTTGGCAATCAGTTCTGCAAAGATGAAGAGCATGGTTGTGGTGAAAACGGAAGTTTGGGTTTGAAACAGTAAAGTTATCCACTCATCCTTACTGCAAAAAAGTTGACTTTTGAGGAAGCAGGTTTGTTGGGTAACACCTCCCAATTGCAACACATGAATTTTGCAGTATGTGACTGAACATCATATACGGTATATCACAACAACAACAACCAGTAACTCCCTCCCACAAGTACATTTTAAAGGCCAAAGGCCTGGTGATCAAGGAACATTATTGCTGGCACCTAAATATACTCTATTTAGTGAAGGTGCCAGGCGAGCCTCCCTGGGGAGAGCATTCCATAAGCAGGGAGTCACCACAGAAAAGGCCTGTTCTCCTGTTGCCACCTTCCAGAGCTCTTGTGGAGGAGGCAAATGAAGAAGGGCCTCAGATGATAGTCTCAGGGTATGGATTGGTTCATATGGAGAGAGATGGTCCTTGATTATTGTGTTGGAATTGGTAGGAAGTGAGTCTCATCCGCTGAAAAAATTATGAAGAGATATTGGTGTAGAAGAGCCAGTACTGACAGCATAGTGTTTTGAGTCCTGGGCTTGGCTGTGAAAATCCCAGTTTCACATCCATGAGGGCTTCTCTGAGAGCCTTTGGGCCATCTATCAGCCCAACCTATCCCAGGGTTGTTGTGCGGATGGCTGGGCTAACGTCAGTTATGCCACCACCCTCAGCTTCTTGATGGAAAGGTATGATAAAAAATACAGTGAACAAATGATACGCGCGCGCGCGCACACACACACCAACTCTTACTCATTCTATTCATGATGAGTCTGGGTTGAGGATGCTTTCACTGTTGCAGCATTTCAAGGCAGTTTTTGCTGAGCTCTGTTCTGTTATGATGCGTTAGAACAGTTGCTGCTCCAGCAGGTTCCACATTCCACCAAGGCAGCTCTTAGCTGATCATGATTTTTCTCCCCATTGGTTGCACATAATATGAAAAATTATATTGTTTTACAAATTTCCTCCTAACTATCAAAGATCTCCTTAGAATGTCCTAGCGCTGTTCATAGACTCAGCAGAGTCCAGGGGTGAAGTTTTCCCCTGAACGGCAGCACCTCAGGTTCCTGGTAGGGCTGCTGCATGTTTGAACTTGCTCTGTCCTCCCTTCCCAAAATAACCCCTCTGCACATAGAAAAAAAAGCAGCAAGTTGGCTAGGAAGAACTCCTGTTCTTTGTGGGTGGGTGTATGCGTGACTGTGTGCAGGGAAATTCAAACATACAAGCATTCATTCCCACTTGTACCCTAAAGTGGAACAGTCCAGGAAATGTTCTGCCATTTAGTTCATTATTAAGAGGCCTTTGCATATCCCAAAACATACATTTCCCTAGAATGCATGTTGTACATGTGACTGTGGAGTTATGATATTTGGGCATTAATTGGAAATTGTTTCACACCAGCCCCACCGCAAGCCCACCACATACCTCTGGAGGTATATAGCACCACACTTCCCCTGTTGCCACCCTTTGGTTGCACAGGGGAGCAACCAAGATGATCAAGGGTTTGGAAACCAAGCCTTATGAGGAACGGTTGAGGGATCTGGGTATGTCTAGCCTTGAAAAGAGGAGACTGAGAGGAGAAGTGATAGTCATCTTCAAATATCTGAAGAGCTGTCACATGGAAGATGGAGCAAGCTTGTCTTCTCCTACTCCAGAGGGTAGGACTCAGTCCAATACGACTAAATATGAGGAAGAACTTTTTGACAGTAAGAGCTGCTCGACAGTGGAACAGAATCCCAGAAAAGGTGGTGGACTCTCCTACCTTGGAGGTTTTTAAGCAGGGATTGGATGGCCATCTATCACTGATGCTTTAACTGAGATTCCTGCATTGCACAGTGAGGGGTTGGACTATATGACCCTTGGGTCCCTTCCAACTCTATAATTCTAATTTTCTATTATTCTCTTCCTTAATAGCCTGGGGGAAATAATTAGGAACAACCACTAATTCCCGGTCCATGATAGGATAAAATTATTAGTTATGTACACAAACATAATGGCAGCCAATAGAGTAAAACTGACTTTGCAGCTTGAGATGATAAATGCATCATTCACATTGCTAGTGTAACAGAATCTTGTGGCACCTTAAAGTCTGTCTAAAACCAGTGGAGAGCCATCATTGTCAATGATACGGAAGCAGGTGGAGAGCAACGGCGCAAGGCAGGTTTCCGTGTTCCTATGTAGCAGGTGCATTCTAACAGCAGGTGGCAGAATGAGATCAGAAACCATGCATTCTAATCCCAGAGTTTGTGGAAAGTGCAGCAGGAAATCCCAGTGGCATGCTAAGAATTGTTAATACAATGGATTTTCTTCCCAAATCTGGATTACGGCTGCTTATCATCTCTGACTTAGATGTTGCAATAACTCCCAATTACTGCCACGCAGTTTCTGACGTATGCGGATTAAGTGCAGGGCTAGCACTCCAAGAACCGACAATCCTGATTCCAGAGACCCCCGTCTCCCCGCCCTGCACAGCTTTGCACAGAGACTTTTAAGCATTAGATGACCAGGTCATCTGAAGGCCCGGTCAAGGCCTGATATTGTGAGCAAGGAAGAGCCGTTTTATGCAGGGTCCCCCTAAGATGCCACTTGGCAGCTGCTGCCAAACAATGACTTGCTTCCTCAGTCTCCACAACCACCCTGACGAGGGCCAGTGGCTGGCACAAGATCGCCCAGAGAGCTTCACGGCTGAGAGGGGATTTGCGCGCTGGTCTCCCAGGTCCTAATTCAACACGCTTAACACCAGGCGGGCTCCAGAATTGTGTTCTCTGCTATATGCAGTCATTCCAGCTACTGTGCGAATGGCGCCAGGCGAAGCCTCATGTCATGAAGTTCAAGTGACCAAGAGAAAATGTTCCCCTTTCTAGACTTTCATGTGAACCAGGATGTCTTGGGCAACACATGTACCAAATCTGAGCTTGCTGTTCAGTGTAGCACAAGTCTGCTGGCAATTGCAATGGCCTGTGAGTTGAAGAATCCGTTTCAAGTCTATTATTTCTCACAGAGTATAAGCACTTGCTCCTTGCAGGCATGTACCATCCAACCCCAGCCTGTGGAATGCAGGGCTAGTATTCCTTTCCCTTTCCCTTTCTTATATTTCTACGCCCCTTTTCACTCCGAGAAATCGGCTTACAAACCCTGGAGTAGCATTAACAAACACACACACACACACACACACACACACACACACACACACACTTCCTGGCGTCCCCATCCCCCCTGCCATTGGCAAAACAGCATCTGGAGGGCTAAAGATTAGGCAGCCCTGGCCTAGGGAGAGCATGGGGGAGAAAATTAAATCTGCACTGATACTAGAAAGAACACGGTAAGGACCCTGCCTTCCGCTTGCCTATGATTTGCCTGGTCTTGTCCTCTGCCCACAGGCCTCTGGGCCAATCAGAGGGTGGGGAAGCACAGGGGGCAGATTAACCTTGTAATGCTTGGCCAATATCCCACTATCATACTACGCAGGCTGTGTTTTCACCAGTATGGTAGTCACACCACACCTGGACTCAAATGCACCTGGACTCAATGGGGTGGAGAAAACTCCAAAATGTCACTCTGTGGCATCCTGTGGTTTTTTTTGTCCTTCAATGAGACATCAATGTGTTTCATCCTGGATCACTTTAGACTGACATTCTCCCCAGCTTCAGGATAGCTGAGCCACACACTCGTCTGTCTACTGAATTAAAATGGGGCATTCATCATTCTCACAGCCAGAACACCTTTTTATTAGAGCATATAAAAGTGAGACTTAACTGCCCTACGGCTCCTGATCCTGCAGGAGTCCTTGATCAGAACATGGCCTCTGATTAGAAGTAGGCAAGTCCTATGCAATGGTGCACGCAGAGATATAACAGGCCACCTCCTCTGAAGGTTAAGTCATTCTGCAGTCCCTCTGCATTGGAGTGACAGAATAGTCATACCTGATCCAGATACATCACAGGGCACAATCACTCACACACACGGGGGGGGGGGGGGTTGATTGGAAGAAGGCATGGCCTTGATAGCAAATCATGTAGAGCTGGAGCTGAGAGTTCATTTTCCCTCTGTGTGTGTGTGTGTCCCAACACACTGAGAAATTGCACCCCAAATAGAAGCTTGCAAAAGGTGTGCATGCTTGCATGGAAGTAAGTCTCAATGAAATGTCAATAAACCAGTTTCAATAAATGAGAGCTGTAGCTTGGGGGCCCAGGATCTTGCTTTGCATGCAGAAGGTCCCAGGTTCAGTCCCAAGGGAGGGCTGGGAAACCTTACCAACTCAGGTAAGTGTGAAAATTACCTGCTCCTTGGTGAGCGAGCGCAGGACTGACGCTTGCTGCCTCAGTCCTCTCTCCTCCCCATCTGCCTTCTGAGGCCACGGCCTCTGCATTGCCCCAGATGCATTGCAGACACACGTCATAGTCAAGCCTATCAGTGCCAGATGGAGCTCCTTTTCTGGGGGGGAAACAGAAGAAAAAAGAAGAAAGCTTTCCAATGCTACCTAGATAACCCCCTGACCTTTGCTACACACACACACATTTTGAAACCAGCGACCATCTACCCCTGACCTGGCAGCTTCATCAAAGGCAGCAGGGACCTTTTGTGAATCTTTCAATATTGATTCGTTATAAAAGCAAATTGAGCACGTAGGCTTCTGTGCGTGAGAATTTCATCAGTCCTGCTACCTGGAAGCCATAGGCTGTAAATCTGCTAGTAGACGAGCACAGCAGATGCATTCTGCACCAGTTCAAAACAGGAACAGGAACCTGAGACACAGGGAGGGAAAGACCAGGATATTATCTGCAGAATCCAATGCAAAAGCTCTTTCTGGGCCATATTCTGCAAGCAGCAGCTGCACAACTGAATGCTCCGTCCGAGTGAAATATCCCTCCATGTGGAAGAGCAGCATGCTAGGGGAAAGGCAACACTTTTCTCAAACATGCTTTTTTGCTGTATCCAGAGAGATGCTTTTTTAGCAGGGCTCAGAAAAAGCTTTCCACCCCGCAGACCGCATAAACTGACTTCCAGGGCTGAATTAGATTGGCAGGGGGATGGCACCCACCCACAGCTGCTGCCTACCCCAGCAGTTGACCAAGGTCCTCCTGGCAGATGACGCAGGACCTGACATCCTCATGCTCAGAGTTTCTGGCTCTGATCCACTCCGTGGATGCTGCTGCTGCAGGCGAAGGTTGCAGGCAGTCATGTGCCTTTCTTCACAGATGATGCTTCTCTCTTTGAAGGACCCAAAGATAAAGGACGAGCAGCGGGGCTTGGCACCCAGAGAGCCCACTAAGCAGGCATACTCCAGAGGTCACCTGGTCACCAACTTCCCCATAGGGTGAGGTCTGCTGTAAAGGTAAAGGTTCCCCTGACCGTTAGGTCCAGTCGTGAAAGACTCTGGGGTTGCGGCGCTCATCTCGCTTTACTGGCAGAGGGAGCCGGCGTACAGCTTCCGGGTCACGTGGCCAGCATGACTAAGCCACTTCTGGCAAACCAGAGCAGCGCATGGAAACGCCCTTTACCTTCCTGCCGGAGCGTTACCTATTTATCTACTTGCACTCTGACGTGCTTTCAAACTGCTAGGTTGGCAGGAGCTGGGACCGAGCAACAGGAGCTCACCCCGTCGCGGGGATTTGAACCACCAACCTTCTGATCAGCAAGCCCTAGGCTCTGTGGTTTAACCCACAGTGCCACCCACGTCCCTGAGGTCTGCTGTACTCCTCTTTAAATCATACTTGCAGTTTCTAAGTTTGCATCTCTACATACAAATCAGCACGTGCAAATTATATGCAGATCTGGGTCCTCTTTTGCCTTTTTTTTAGGGGTGCCTTTCCTCTCTTTTTTTGCTTTTGTAAGTAGCCCCCCCCCCAGCCTGAGCATCCCATGCATTGTCAATCTCTGGAGCAGCGGTGGGAGAACCTGTGGACCTCCAGACACTGTTAGCCACACTGTTCCACCAACCCACTTGCAGCATGGCAAGGGGGAGGGATGATGGCCATCCAGAGGACCTCACAGTCTCCAACTCTGGCTCTGAACATTGGCAGGGAAAGGTGGTAGCTATGCATCTTCTGTAACACTGAGGCGATGCAAACACTAGCAGCTTAAAAGGCAGCAAGGTGTGTTTCAAGTCACCTTACTGGAAACATCAGAGGGAGGGCAAAGATGTCACCCTTCTTGATGTGCCTCCCCGAGAGGTCTGGAGGGTGGCAACACAAGAACAGGGCTGTTCTGCAGTGGCTCCCTGTTTGTGGAATGCTCTCTCCAGGGAGGCTCCCCTGGTGCCTTCATTAGACATCTTTAGGTGCCAGACAAAAACCAGGCCTCTGGCTGATTGACATCTGATGCCCTTGCAAATGTGTTGTGGGAGGGGGATTATTGGGTTGTCTTTTCTTCTGTGATATATATACATATATATATAATGCTGTGCACCTCCTGAGATCTGCAGATGGAGGCCTGTATACAAATTAATTAATTGTTCGTGTTTACTTTCGCTGCCCCTGCACATGCCAGAGCTCCTACTTGGGAAGCTGCCACCTGCATATGGGCAGGGCTGTCTCCAATGCACACATCTGGCTTAACTGCGAAGCGAATGTGCCTTAAGTTCTCTAATTGAATGGAAGCTGGTTTGAGGGAAAATGCATCAAACGGCAATATTTCTCAAGGAACTAAAGGATGTGAATGTAAATACTTTACATATACTGTATTCTTCTTTAGCTATGTGTTCTGCAAGCAAAAGCTTTTGAATATTTTAACTAGTGTTTGGACACTGTTTTAATTTCAATAAAAGTCAGTATTGCACATGATGTTGGCTTCTTAGCAATTTAGCTACTCTGCCAACATTTAAGCCCCAGTGACCTTTCAACGGACTCAGAACAATCAAGTCTCTTAAATTCCAGTGCAGAGATAGATATTTAGACACAACCCTGTGTCTAAAATTGAGCCCTGTATAATTATGACAATTAAAAAAGGAGAGGTGGCTTGTGCAGGTAGGAGTGACGCACAAGATGCCTCCGTTCCCTTCAGGTGTGATTGGCCAACCTGTGGCCAAAGCCAAAGAACAGAGTACAGTATGCTAGTAGGTCTCTCTTCTCTTTGGCGATCCCTCGTAGCTGAGCAAGATTGTCTTCCATAAACACGGTTTGAACAGTGAGTCCGTAAATGACTGTGGAGGCCAGTTCTGGATCCCCACGTCCTTCCACAGTGGGGACATTGGATTCCGGGCGGGAGTTGATCACTGTGAGGGTTTGCCAAGCGTGCCTTCCTCTTAGCACATGTCTTCCTTTCGTCCTGAGTTCGAGTGTCTTCAAAGCCCACGACACCTTTACTAAAGACTGTTTTCCAACTGGAGCACTCGCAGGCAAGTGTTTCCCAGTTGACCGTGTTTATACTACATTTTTTTAGATTTGCCTTTAGACAGTCTTTAAACCTCTGCTAGTAAGTAAACATGTTTGGAGCTAAGGGAAGTGGAGTTCTCCAAGATCCCTCGCTAGGGGGGGCTCATCTCACACTGGCTTCAAGTCACGCAGCCTCCTGCTGTAGCTTTAGTTGGTAAACAACCTTTGAAAATAGCTTGCGGGGGGGGGGGGGGGAGTATGAATTCTGAACAAGGGCAGCTTCCAAGACACCTAAGCACCTTCGAAGAACCTTTGTTCTGACATGCAATGAGCGGGGGCGTGAGGCAAGAGAGCGAGGAAGGGACAAAAGCTGACCCCTTCTGCAATTTCCTTTCTTTGCAACACAGAGAAAGGGAAGATTGGTACCAAGGAAAACTGGTTAATACTGGGAGAACACTTGATATTCCGGATTAGCAATGGAGAAAATGGATTATTAGCAGGCGCAGCTTGTCATCTAGGAGTCAGGAAAACCGTAGCAGCCCAAATTCTCTCTTCCATGGGTGCTCCTAAACGGGGCCTTAATATTGCAACTGAGTCAAGTCTGAGGAGCACCTGTCTGGAGACACCTGACATACCTAAGAAACTCTGAATATCAAAGAAACAGATGTTGGACTAGGGACACCATCAACTTGGTCTACCGTCTCCATGCCGAGTTATCTGGAGCGTGTTCTGCAACAGGCAGTTGACGAACGCAGGGAGCTGCTTTCTACCAGAGCATGGGTCAACCGGACTGGAGGCAGCTCTCCTGGGCTTTAGGCAAGAAACCTTCCCATACGGGGAAAGGAGACCTAATAAAAACAGGGGTGGGGTGGGCAGGGCTCCTCCTTCTCAGTTGTCTAGAAGAGGGAATTTCAGTTGGCTAGCTATGCTTGCAGAAATCCCCTTTATTAAAGGTGCAGGATCCGCACCCTCTTTTTCAAAGATGAATCTGAGAACTTTTGTGGGCAAAGTACATGCTCTACCACAGACTAATTAATTTCCAACGCCATTTTAAAGATGATAATCGTAATAATTAATTTGTGTGCCCCCCTCTCTCTGTCCCTAGCCCAGTTTCTCCCCTAGCTGAGCAATTAGGTTCAGGTGACCAGATACGAACTTGTCTGAATAATTGGAGGTTTGTCTCCACTGTGAAATAACCGACCACTTGATGGGATCCCAAACCATGGCATCAGACAAAGCACTGTCTGGCGGAAGGGCTTGGAGAGTTGAAGAAGAGGCAGGGGGAGCCCAGGTGACTCAAGGTGAATGGAAGCTGGGTCTGCATTAGGACCTGCCTCCCTCCATCAACTCGATCCAGCTCCTCAAAGAACAGGCAGTAATGGTAGCAGCAAGGCACAGCTGCAATTTGAGGGCCAGCCCAGGGCCTCCCAGGTGCTGTGAGGCTCCAATTCCCATCATCCCTGACCACTGGCTGTGCTGGATGGGGTTGGTGGCAGTTGGGAGTCCCAGGGCACATGCAGGGCGCCCTGAGCTAGCCTTGATGGCTAACAGTCTCCATGAATTGGTGCAAACCTTTCTACAAAGCCGTCTAAGGCAGGGGCCAACACTACATTTTGTAGTGAATTGTGTAAGCTAATGAGAGACTGAACAGAGAAGTGCTTGTCTTTTGTCTGACCCAAACCCAATACCAGTTGATCCCCCCCCCACTAGCATTATCATGTGCAAAAGCAGCACAGGGTGGTATACAATCAAGTTTTACTCAAAGCACGCTAGTGGAATTAAGGCACTTAACTAAGAGCTCATGCAGACTTCCTTTCATGCCGTTTTACTGCTGAATCGAACCTGCTCAGCTTCAATTCTGCACATTCACACTGTTTTCTGGGCTACTTGCCTCTTAGTTCCTACACAGCTCCTTCTACTGTCAAGCAAAGTCTTTAATCTCTCATTCCCACTTGCCCAGAGCCATCATATGAGGTTCATGAGAGAAGTGCTCTCTCTCTCTCTCTGCCCCTCCATCTCCACAAAGTATAAAGTGAGTGTACACTTAAAATATTAGGCCTTTCAAAGGGGGGGGGGGATGTAAGACGTGAAATCGCTTTGAGATGTTTTATTGAATGTGATTAATAAATGCAATTAAATAATATATAAAATGTAAGAGTTGGGATTAAAGGCATGACAATCTTGGGCTAGGACCTCGGCAGTAATAATGCAAAAAGTAGCTGGGGTGGAGGACAGGGCCGCCTCAGTGGTGGCCCCAAATCTTTGGAATTCCCTCCCTGGGAAGGCGTATTAGGCCCCCTCATTGGCACTTTTAAAGCAGGGGTTTTTTAGAAAGAAAGAAGAAACTGCACCTACCCACCACTCAGCTTTTTGTCCGACACCGTATTTGGCTTTTGCTCTAGGAGTTGTGATTGTTGCCACTGTGAATCTGTAAGGGGTTTTTTCTTTCTTTATTACCTGATGGGTTGCATTTCCTTAACTGCTGCAAAAAGTGGGTTGAAACAAACGCCTTGTTTAAAATTCATTAAAGACCAACCCCCCCCCCAAACAAAACAACGAAGCCCCCAGTCACCCCAGCAAAATGCAAACACGAAAAAAACCCCAAAGGAACCCGACTCCCTTCCCCTGCCTCTGGGAGCTGTTTGTGACGCTAAGATTACATGTACCGGCGTGCAAGTTCCTATGTTGTTTCAGCGAGCGCGGAGAAAGTTGCGCAAAGGCAGTTCCCGAGGGGTCAACATTTCGGAGAAAGCTGCCCGTCCTCGCTGTTCAGGACCTGCTTCTTGGAAGGAACACCCCCACCCTGAAAATCGGGGCATTTTTCGTTTGCATGGCCCTTGCAGCGAGACTACACAGATGCATGAAGTGCTGCTACAGGGAGACTGGGCTGCAATTCTCAAACCTTTGCTACCAAAAATTCAGCCCCCCGGAACTCGCTGGGCTTGACTTCCAAGCGAACACGGCTAAGTGGTGAGACTCCGGCAAGATGCGGGAGGGAAGCCGGAGCAACTGGCTCCCGCTTTCAGTCCTGTCATCCAATCTTCTTTTCCAGACCGCCCCCCCCCCTATTTTTTTGCACGCTCTTTGCTTCGCCTTGGAGGACTCCAGCGCGGCGGCTCCTTGGGGGGGGGGGGAGTCCGGCCTCGCCCTCCCGCCCCCGCATTGGCCACCCCGGGCTCCAACATGAGCGCCCTCATTCCCGCAGGAAACAACGGTCCCCCCCCCCCCCGCTTCCTCGCGAGTCGGCTGCCTGCAGGGCTGCCCCAAAAGTGAAGGCAGCCGCGTGCGGGGAAAGGGGGTGTCGAGACCCCCCCCCCGCGTCCCAGTCGGGGCAATGGCTTGGTTAGGCGGGCTTGTCTTGCAGGCTGGGGGGGGGGGCTGCTCCTTCGCGGCCCCTCCTCCCCCTCCCCCCTCCCGCGTCAGCTGATCCCGCCCCGCCCGCGCCGGGAGGCGGGGCTGGCGCCGGGCAGCGCTTAAAGGGGGCGGCGGGCGGCGCTGCTCCTCCAGAGCCGAGCATGGCAGCGCCTCGACCTCACTGACCAGCCGCGCAGCCTCCGCCTCCTCCGCCGCCCACCGCGCATCCTCCGCCGCCGCCGCCGCCAAGGTAAAGCAAGGCTGCGAGGGACCCTTTCCCCGGGCTGGCGCCCCGCTCTCCTCTCCGGCTGCCGGGCTGGCGGGGGGCGTCTCTTCGGGGCGGGGAAGAGGGAGCCGCGCTTCTTTGGGGTCTGCCACGATGCTGTTCACACGGGTCGAGGGCGGAGCTGGCGGAGGGGAGGTTCAGGGGGTCCTTTGCCTACCCGCGCATGGAGAAAGGGGGGGGACTTGGGGGGGGGAGGATGTCTGGAAGCATTTGCCCACTTGGCTTTTGGCATCTGCCTCTCCCGCCCCTTCCCTTTTCTCTCCAGATGGGCCAGCAAGGCAGGTCTTCTTTCGCTTGCCTTTCTCCTCAAGTGATGACATCCGCTTCTGCCTCTGTTTCGGGAGAGACAATGGGCGCTGTGTGCCCGGCAGGGAGGGAGGCAGGAGGCTCTCTTTCTTCTTCTTTTTCCTCCGAGACACGAAAAGCAGGTTTCTCCAACCCTGGTCTGTGGGGCTTCCAGGGAATCGGGAAGCCAAAGGAATTTTTCATGCCTGTGTTGGAGTAAAGTGGGGGCAGGGAGAGGGATGGCTAAATAAGGGCGAGCTTGAAAGAAACTTCTTTTATTCTGCATTTCTTCCGCAATCCCTTTTTACTTTCCACCTTTCAAAGGCATGGGAATCCCCAATCTGGTTGCTTTTTGAATTTCCAGGATCTGTAAAAACAAGAGTGTACGTGGCTCCTGGGAGCCTGTGGAAATGCTCCTCAGCCCAATGTGTTTGGGGTGGGGTCTCCAGGGGGGGCCTGCGCAGGCATCGCATTTCATCACTTACAGACATGCAGAAGAAGCGAACACCCCCTTCCCTCTGGGTGTCTCAGAGGAGACACAGCTAGCAGGGAAAGAAGCCTCTGCACTGGAAGCTCTCCAAGGGACCCACCTGGAGGGTCTCTGGGGGGCTTGTCTTTGAAGACGATGCCTGGAGCAGAGGAGGACACAGCGGAAGGACCGAGGGTGGGGGGTGGGTGGGGGTCAAAGGCACGTGCCCACACCACTTCACCTTACAGATCCATTTGGAAAACAAATCCTAAAGTAAACGTAGGTGCCATCATAGGATAATATGTCTGTAAGGTCCAACTAAAATGCCACATAACTACAAAAGCTTCATCATTCCCTATCAAGAGGTTTTTGCAGTGTGGCTGTATTGTACGCTCAGTGGGGAGCTGGGCTTGGACTCCCCCCTCCTTATCAGTATTTGGAGTGCAGCAAACTTGGCTTTGCCTCCGTGGCACATGGGAAATGGCCCTTCGGTTGGAGAGCACAGGAAATAAATCCTCCTGAGAGAAGTTAGGCACCTCAAGATAAACAACTTGGAAACAGTCGAGAGTGGAAATGGGGAGGCTTTGCAAAGGTGTCACCACTGCCTTTCCTAGAAGGGGACAGTTGGACTTGGTCAGTTGCTGAACTGTACCTCCCATCATCCCTGGCTGGGCCTGATGGGAATTGTAGCCCAACAAGCACTTTGGGTGTCTCTGGACAAGTTTGCCATTTGTATGTACAATATCGCACGACTTATATTTGTACTGCGTATGGCTCAGGGTGGGTAGATGATCCAGACCTCAATGGAAGCATTCCTTTGTAGCAGTTTTTTCATGTGGAGCTACTTCATAATAGGTTTTTTTGGGGGAAATCAGTAGAAGAGCATACAGACATGTCTACCACTACATAGAATTTCCCACACAACAAAGAGTTCTGTGTGAACTCAAAAGCTTGCATAGTATCCTGAGTAGTGGAGCTATACAGTCAGTCAGCCTCTTGATGAATATATCTGTAATATATTCTTGTTATACTTCATCTTCTACATTTTTGAGGAGTAGGCATAAAAGCCTTAACACTAAAAGTAAGGTGGGAAGTTATTTTTCAATGGAAGTTCATTATAGATATAGCTAACACTTTTCAGCATAAAATAACTCTAGTGCCCAAAAGATTATGCCATGATGTATTAATCTTCAAGGTGCTACAGGACTCTTTGTTCCCTCATTAAGGGAAAGTTGGATGAATACAGAAGATAAAAGGGGAAATGCATAACAATTCAATGAAATTGTCTAATGAAGCATTGGAATGTTGTTTAATTGTGTTATTTTGCCATGCTTTTTATCACATGCTAGCAGCCTTACTGGGCTGCTAATGCACATAAATAGACAATACAAATTCCTGTGTTTGGAGGAACATTAGGTTTCCAGTGTTTCAATGTCAATTTTTTGTAGCTACCAGAAAAGTACTTTTTGTGCATCCCAAACTCGAGAGATTATTAGTGGAGTTCCTGTTTAACATCAACTAGGTCCCTGCAGCCTTCACAAAAGGGAACCTTTATCCACTGCAAAAGTAGCTGGAAGTTACAGTATGAGCCTCCGTGTCTACTCAGAAGTAAGCCTCATTTATTTCAGTGATACAGGGGAAGTGTGTGTACTGTACAGGGGAAGTGTGTGTACTGTACATTGTACAAGAAGATTGCAGCCCAGTTTCTCTTAAGAAAACAGCAAGTTACTGGATAAGTATTGCAAGTTCATGATCTGTTTGATTAAAGAGCAGCATACAAGCTCCCATTGGGAAGAACTACTTCTGATCTTGAGGCAGAGTGGCCAAGTGCTGCAGAGTGCTGGGAACCCATCTGTGCTGTCCAGTGTAAATTCAGTACAGTGGAAAATATGCCATGCATATTTAAATCACACTTCCCAACTTGAGAAAGTTTCAGAGCTGGTCCAGGCCTTCCTGAAATCTCCTTTATACAATAGGTATCGGTTTCATGTATATCATGTTACAAGTATGGGAACAACACATTGCTGGATGGGATTCTCAGATGCTAAAAATAGTATAAATAGCAGTACCCAGTTTACAGCAGGATGGTGCAGTTGAGTTCATTTTTTTTAGCTTGCTATGGAATTGAGTTGTTCGAAATGTATATCTGGGAATCACGAGCTCATATGGAATCTGGGAGTTTTGTTGTTGAAGCTGCCCCTGTGGAAGGACCTCCACATGCTGAATTATGCTATTACAAAAGTGTCTGGAACATAGGCAATGCCATGTTCACCACTGGCTTTCCTATCGTGCACAATACGTATGTCTTACACGCATGTTTCCATTCACTCAAGGTAGGAGAGATTGTGTAAAGGTTCTAATGGATTTGAAAAGTCTTAAGTAGATCGTTGAGACTGCCTTTTAATATAGTTTCACCAGTAAAATATATTACTTACACTGGTTTGTTGTAGTTTCCCAGGCATGATTCAAAGTGCTGGTTATTGCATACTCATAAAACGCTTATAATTATGGCTGGGGAGGTGTGTGCAAAAGAAGGGCCTGTAGCTTGCAAGGGCCCTTAAATGGATGTGTGTGCGTGGAATACTTTGCAGAATCCCTATCAAGGCCATCCCCTGTCAGTACCGGAGAGCACATTTTACCCTTATTGTTGTATTCTACCCAAGTACAGCACTTAACTATCCCTCCAATTAATTAGTAGCATTTTGCTTATATGGGAGAAATGGTCTCTCATTGGGACAGGTGCATGTTAAATCTTCACAGAACTATCCAGGCTGATCTGCCCCTGATTATCTCTGCTATTCAGAATGCAGCATTGCCCCAGCCTGGGCTTTGCTTCTTGGTCATGGGGTGGAATGGTGAGAATAGGCTTACGTTACCCAGAGCCTGGGCTCAAAGTACCGTCAGATGCTGCTATGTTCATGAGAACACCCTCCAAGGCCTTCATAACTCCTACCCTCTAACTCATCCCAGCTTAGGAAACTAAATTAGTTTCTCTCTTTAGGAGACAGATGAAAACTTTCCTGTTCAGGCATGCTTTGCGGATGTGAGATTTAATATTTTGCTGCTGAAGATTTTGCCTTGTACAATGTTTTCATGGACTGGTTTTTATAGAGGATCTTTTTTGTGCATTACTTCGGGCAGTTCATTTGGAAAGACAGTGACACATTTCTTAAAGCGTACCTTTTCTCACCTGGTCTAAAGGGTTTGGGGGGGGCGGTTGCAGCTTGTGCAGTTTCCTGGCATGAGTTTGTAGTAACAGCTGTTTTCAGTTGTTAGCAAACAACTGATAGAACAGCAAGATACTGATATGACTCTAGAACAACTTAGATTCCTTATTTTAAAAATGGAAAGTGCAAGAAGCAGACAAATTAAAGATGGTAGTGACACACAGATTCCAGTATTAAATTGAAAAGCACCACTGGATATGACACCCTCTGCTCCCTGGATTCCAAAGGGGGCATCACTCTCTCCCAGTTTTTTATATGATGTAAGTCCTAAACGCCTAGCATTGCAATACTGGAAGGGCCAATAAGGGCTGAATTATTTGGGACTGAGTGCCTCTTTTGTATAACAGTGTCCCAAGTTAGATTTTGGAATTCAGGCAATACTGCCAGCTCCTCGTTCTTTAACAGCATCGTTGCTCAACCCACAACTGCATATTGCATCCTGACATACAGTAACTTATTTTGATTGACCCAACTGTGTTGACTGTGCAGTGTGGTCATATGTGTATATACCAGCAAAAGTGTAGCTTTCAGGTCACGTGAAGGTGGTGCAAGTTGCCACTTCAAAGCATGGCTGTCTTTCGATCCCATTTGCCCATCCATGGCCTGATTTTCAGCCAGTGTAAATAGCTGGCAGCGCCACACAGCTGGACTCTGAACTTAACTGGCATACTCTGCCTGGGTTACCAGAGAGCACTGATTGCAACTAGGAAAGTGCCCCCCCTTGCTTGTTGGCAGGACTCTTTCACGGACTCCTCCCCAACCCACTTTGCTTTACAGGCCTTCAGAAACAGCTTCTGTAGCCATGGCTACCTCTGCGAGTTCCCACCTGAGCAAAGCCATAAAGCAGATGTACATGAAGCTGCCTCAGGGTGACAAGGTGCAAGCAATGTACATCTGGATTGATGGGACTGGCGAGTTCCTGCGCTGTAAAACCCGGACCCTGGAGCAAGAGCCCAAGAACGTTGAAGGTAAGCGGGCGGGTTGGCGTGTGCCTCTATCCTACCTGTGGAAAAGGACTGCAAGCCATGTTGTTGTTGTTGATTGAATTTATATACTGCCCTATACCTGGAGGTCTCAGGGCGGTTCACAGAGAAGATCAATATAAAAACTACAATATATATATAATCAAAATAAAAACAACTCTCCCCCCCCCCGGTCTATTTGTGATGCCAGCTTCTTTCTCTGGCTCTGCGATGCCACCCTGTTTCTGGGCAAGAGCTGCCCGCCTAGCTAGTGACTGCCTGGTGACTAGGCAGCCCTGTTCAGGGAAGTTTTTAATGTGTGATGTTTTATCATGTTTTTAATATTCTGTTGAGCCACCCAGGGAAACCCAGCCAGATGGGCGGGGTATAAATTATTTATTTATTTATTTATTTATTTATTTTCTGCATTGATGAAGAAGCTGGTTCTTTCCCTGGTCTGAAACATTTTTCCATTGGGTAAATGAGCATGGTGGTGGTGTTTTTATGAGTTTATAGTGCATTCCAGCTCCCCCACCCCAGCCAACAATGTCTACTACAGTTCTGTGCGCACTTACCTGGGAGTAAGGCCCGTTGAACACAATGGGACTTGCATTTGAGTAAACATGTGCACACCAGGAAAATGTCAAAGTTGTCTAGTGGGATAAGTGGATTGTCTGCCAAAGTTCAGTTCCTTTTTGTGCCAGATGAACCGACCGTTGGTGGAGGAGAAAAGGTGGGGAAGAGGTTTGTCTACATTTCACAAAGAAGGCCAAGTCATATCTTTTTCCTTTTAGAGCCAAAGTGACTTCAAAAAATTGATAAACTTGAACTTCAGCCTAGGCCTTACACCCCATTGATCAGAACCATTATCCAGTGATTCACTGTTTACTCAAAGCTTGGGTGTGTTGGTCACCAGTGTGCAGCGTAATGCTATGTATTTCTGCTCAGAAGGACACACCACTGAATCTAATAGGACATCATAGGACACGATTCCCCTCAGACTTGCAACTTTTCTGCTAAGCTTTTTCCCCAGACTCAAAACAGCTGAGCTGTCCGTCCCCCTTCTGCCCCCAGGACAAGGGAGCCTGTGACCCTCCAGGTGTTTTTGGATGGCAGCGCCATTCCTGACTGTGGACCAAGTTGGTTGGCGCTGATGTGACTCTCCACAGCATCTGGAGGGGGCTTCCCATCCTGGGTGAGGTCTGCCCTCTTGCAGGATGTGCTGTGATTCTGAAATAAGCCCAACGTGTTACACAGTTAGAGGATCCTGGGAGTGGTGGTTGGTTTCGGTTGCTGGGAAATGTAACTCTGCAAACTGCCATTCCGGGGTTCGGGGGGGTTGTGGGGGCTTCCTGATCATGCCGCTTGCTTGTTTGCTGAGCGCCTTGGTGTGCCAGTATTCACCCTTGATCTTGTGAAGGTGGCAGGAAGCGAAGGGGGAAGGGGGGGAGAGCCATAAAAATTTCCACTGCGCACAATGAGTTGGCCTTTTGTTTGCCCCTCCGAACAAAGCGGCCTCCCCAGCACAATAAACAGCATTAGGATTTCTTCACATGTTGCCATGGAGCTGGCCAGAGATGGTTATGAAACCCGCAGAGCATGTATGGCCAATTAGAAGTATTTAGTCGAGTGCTTTGTTTTTATTCTGAGGAGCGAGCGGCTGGCACTGCTTGGTTTAAATCATTTCGCCACCTCAAGCATATGAAAGGGATCAAGCTGGCTGGCCGGCTGGATTAACCACTTTAATGCCAATTCAAATATGATTATACTGTTTGCTCATTCTTTCTCCCGCCAACTCTGAGTGCCGGTACCTGGGCCCACTCTCACGCACACATCCTGCCCTGGAGTGAACGCTTTGAAACAGAGCAAAACCAAACTCCTGGCATAAGGAACGCTGTGGGGTCAAGATCTGGGAGAGTGTGGGGAGCAGAGGAGCCTGGGGCAGGATCTGAAGCCCTGGAGTATTTGCAAGCACAGCTGCCCAACGTTTTGAATCAAGTTTCTCTATAAACCTGAGGATGTGGGGCTTCCGGTTTTAATATAATGGGTTCTGGAGCATCCTAGCTCTGTGCTGAATGGCAGGTGCTCTGCTTGGATTCTCTGATAATTGTTGTAACAAGCTGTTGGCATGAAATGGTAGCATAGGAACATGGTCACAGACACACGGACTACCCACCAGTGGCAAGGTATGGCATGGTGGACTTCTAGTTTCTGTTTTGCGGGGAGCGGGTCCAAGCTGCCGCCACCTTGGGCCTGTAACAGATCTTCAGTATTTCCCCTGTTAGGTGGAAAACCAACTGAAACTGTTTCCCGCATTGATACAGAAAATCCCCTTGTGTGCCAAGTTTTGTACACATTGCAGGCATCTTCCTAAACAGCTGCTCCAGAACATGATAAATCCCAAATGCACATTTATTCTGGATGCAACTTTCCTATTCCTCACAAGCAGGCCTTATTTCAGCAATAGTGGCAGCGGCATAGATTCTTTTTCTGGGAAGTAGCCGGAGTTTATCGCTAAGGCAGCCTGTGCTTCTGCTTCCAGATCTGCCAGAGTGGAATTTTGATGGCTCTAGTACCTACCAGTCTGAGGGCTCCAACAGCGACATGTACCTGGTGCCGTCCGCCATGTTCCGAGACCCCTTCCGCAAAGACCCCAACAAGCTGGTGCTCTGTGAGGTCCTGAAGTACAACCGCAAGCCGGCAGGTATGTCCAGCGCTGCCCCTTTCCCCTTCCGCTCTGCCCTTGATAGGAAAAAGAAAGAGCGCAGCAAAGGAGAAATGAGGAACGAGTCGTAGTAATAATACTTAGGAAGTTCAGGCCCCGTCAACCTGAGAATGGGAGCGAGGAGATACGGCGCTTGTTCTTTTTTTAAAGGACAAAACAAATTCACAGAGGTTGGTATCTGGTGTCGACAGCTGCTAGCTAAGATGAATAAGGGAAACCTCTGTGCTTAGGGGGCAGCATAACAGAGGACAGACAGGATTCCTGGAACATAGGAACTTCCCATGAGACATTAAGCAGCACTTTCAGGTTGTGACAAAAGATTTACCGTACAAATTAAGGATAAGCAATTTGTTTGTTTTCAATAAGATTTTTATTAAGATTTGCCCATAATACAATAAGATACCTGAGAGATAAAATGAGAAAAAGAAGCAAATGGAAAAGAGAAAGGGAAAATAGAGAAATAGAAGAGAGAAAGAAAAAAATAAAGAAAACAGAAACAGAGAAACATTAGCAAAAATTACAAAAGAGGGACTTTGATTTTCCATCTGCTGGTCACATACTAGAAGAAAATAGAATTATTTAAAACAATCAGTCAATTCAAGCAACTGTCTACTCCACTTTCTCATAAACAATATTTCCTCTAAGTTACAAGTGTCCCATAGTCATTCATTTCCTTTTCTCACGGAAAGTCCAAAATAAGCAATTTGGTTGTGGTGTGTAAGTGTCCCCCTCTTCTTGAAGCAAGCATTTTGATCCTATTTTGTTTTCATGCTTTTCTATGTACAAGAGTACATACACTGTCAGAGGAGAACTTGATTTGATTTGATTGCAAGTGTTTTATGCTGTAAGCACTCTGGTTGCCCCAGAGTGGCTGGGGCAACCCAGTCAGATGGGTGGGGTATAAATAAAATAATAATGATAATATTTAACCCTAGCATCCCTATATAAATGCAACAGGTAGTCTTACACCTTTTTGAAAGAGAGAAATTTAACATTTCCTTCAGGGTCTGTCTAGTCACCAAGCTGGTGCCCTCCAGATGAGGATTTGGACTATGGATGGTGCTGGGTGGGTCTGATGAGAGTTGCAGTCCAAAACATCATCCAGAGGGCACCAAGTTGGGGAAGGCTGATCTAGACCAACCTTCTGTGTCCAGTAACCGCAGCCATTTGCCTCCGGAAGCTCACAGTGCTGGCGTAATGTTGGCAGAAAAGCCAGTAAACATCAGATGCCACTTTCAATCCACAATCCATTCATTCTTCCAGCTGCGTCAGCTGATCTGTTGGATGCATGCATCGCTCCCCCATGCTTCTTTCTCGCAACATATTGAACACAATCATTCTTCTCTTTTAACCACTGCCTCGCCTTCCTGCAGAATCCATTTGCAGCTAGGAGCCATGACACTGTAGTTACCATGGTGATAACACCGTTGCCAAGGTGACATTTCAAGCACTCCGTTAAACATAACTGTTTGGGTTTGATCCCAGTGTTCAAGATAGTTTAGCTGCAAAGTCTAGATCCCAGTTTAGCTAGAAGCTTTTGGAATGGAATTGGGCAATCTGTCTCCCAGCTTCCATTCTTGATATGGGAAATGAGCCTAGTGATCCACTTTCCAGGATGACTCTGTGGTCTAATTGGAAAGAACCACAAGACGCTCTGGCCTTTACTGATAGATTGCAACACTTTCTACAGTTCTGAACGGTGTTATTATGTTTTGCTGATCTATGTTGCCCTGATGTCTTACAATATGGTAAGGGATGCGGGTGGAGCTGTGGTCTAACCCACTGAGCCTCTTGGGTTTGCCAATCAGTAGGTCGGTGGTTCATAGAATCATAGAATCATAGAATCATAGAGTTGGAAGAGACCACAAGGGCCATCGAGTCCAACCCCCTGCCAAGCAGGAAACACCATCAGAGCACTCCTGACATATGGTTGTCAAGCCTCTGCTTAAAGACCTCCAAAGAAGGAGACTCCACCACACTCCTTGGCAGCAAATTCCACTGTCGAACAGCTCTTACTGTCAGGAAGTTCTTCCTAATGTTTAGGTGGAATCTTCTTTCTTGTAGTTTGGATCCATTGCTCCGTGTCCGCTTCTCTGGAGCAGCAGAAAACAGCCTTTCTCCCTCCTCTATGTGACATCCTTTTATATATTTGAACATGGCTATCATATCACCCCTTAACCTCCTCTTCTCCAGGCTAAACATGCCCATCTCCCTTAGCCGTTCCTCATAAGGCATCGTTTCCAGGCCTTTGACCATTTTGGTTGCCCTCCTCTGGACACGTTCGAGTTTGTCAGTGTCCTTCTTGAACTGTGGTGCCCAGAACTGGACACAGTACTCCAGGTGAGGTCTGACCAGAGCAGAATACAGTGGCACTATTACTTCCCTTGATCTAGATGCTATACTCCTATTGATGAGGCCCAGAATTGCATTGGCTTTTTTAGCTGCCGCGTCACACTGTTGGCTCATGTCAAGTTTGTGGTCAACCAAGACTCCTAGATCCTTTTCACATGTACTGCTCTCAAGCCAGGTGTCACCCATCTTGTATTTGTGCCTCTCATTTTTTTTGCCCAAGTGCAATACTTTACATTTCTCCCTGTTAAAATTCATCTTGTTTGTTTTGGCCCAGTTCTCTAATCTGTCAAGGTCGTTTTGAAGTGTGATCCTGTCCTCTGGGGTGTTAGCCACCCCTCCCAGTTTGGTGTCATCTGCAAATTTGATCAGGATGCCCTTGAGTCCATCATCCAAGTCGTTGATAAAGATGTTGAATAAGACCGGGCCCAAGACAGAACCCTGTGGCACCCCACTAGTCACTCTTCTCCAGGATGAAGAGGAACCATGAAGGTTCAAATCCCCATGATGGGGTGAGCTCCCATTGCTCGGTCCCAGCTTCTGCCAACCTAGCAGTTCGAAAGCTTGCCAGTGCGGGGAGGTAAATAGGTACCACTGTAGTGGGAAGGTAAACAGCATTTCCGTGTGCTCTGGTTTCCATCACGGTGTCTCATTGCACCAGAAGCGGTTTAGTCCTGCTGGCCACATGACCTGGAAAGCTGTCTGTGGACAACGCTGGCTCCCTCTGCCTGAAATCGAGATGAGCGCCACAACCCTATAGTCGCCTTTGACTGGACTTAACCGTCCATGGGTCCTTTACCTACCTTGTACCTATGATATGGTGGTATATATTCTTAAACTCTTTTGTAAAGACTCTTACCCGCTAGCATTTCCCCCATGCAGCGGAGAGGCATGAGAAAACTACCTGCAAGTTCCTTCAGGCAGAGCTTGTGGTGTGGTACAAGTAATACTAATTTGCCTTACACACGTTTTTCTCCCAGAAACAAATTTAAGGTCCACTTGTAAAAGGATTATGGACATGGTGTCTAACCAGAACCCCTGGTTTGGGATGGAGCAAGAGTATACTCTTCTGGGAACAGATGGACATCCCTTTGGCTGGCCTTCCAATGGCTTTCCCGGACCACAAGGTAAAGATGCTACAAAGGAAGACCACGGATGGTCTTGAGTTCCTAAGAGCAAATTGCAACCTGCCGCAGCTTAGCAATAGAGCTTGTGCTTTGTCTGCACGAATGATGGGGGTTTTAAGTGGCAGTTGGTGCTGAGCTGGGTGGAACAGAAGGATATTCCCTGTTGCAAAGTGTGGATGATAAAATTGCAAGGCCTTTGTTCACATGCTAATAGTGGGACTTTGAAGTTGCTCCACGTTGCATTTTCCTCTTCCACTTGCATGTGTACAGCATTGCTAGGGACACATCACCTCTAGGCTGAGCACTTTCAGTGCAGTGCAGAATTACAGTGGTACCTTGGTTTACGAACTTAATCCCTTCCAGAAGTCCATTCTTAAACCAAGGTGTGCTTTCCCATAGCAGCAGGGGACTCAATTTACACTCAACAGGAAGCAGAACATGTTCTTATTCCAGGGCAAAGTTCACAAACCAAAACACCTACTTCCAGGTTTGCAGCGTTCTTAATCCAAGTGGTTCATAAACTAAACTGTTCTTAAAACAAGGTACCACTGTATTAATTCCATGGTTTATGTGCCACCTTTCAAGGCAAGGCCATCAGTTTGCATAAAATAGTAATTGCACAGTTTGCCTTAGTGCATGGCTGGATGTGAGTGGTAGAGACGCAATTCTTAAGGTTGCATCCACCACATCCCTCCAGGTAATATGCAAATAAGAGCCTGAGGCTACATTTGATGTAGGATTCAAAGATGGCATTTAGAAACATTTACAAAAGAAAAGAACAGTGACCGGCTTTGGCTCCACCAAATATATGCGCCAGATGAATGCCTGTCATGATTCCTGTAATGATATTACAGGAGCACCCTTTGCAAAAATGTATAGTCATGTACTGAACATGTTGGTTAGAGATGCTGACTCACCCGTGGACTCCTCTTTCTTCTGGCATTCTGCAGGGCCATACTACTGTGGTGTTGGAGCAGACAAAGCCTACGGCCGAGACATTGTGGAAGCCCATTATCGAGCCTGCCTATATGCCGGTGTGAATATTGGAGGCACAAATGCAGAAGTGATGCCAGCACAGGTAGATATTGGAGCCAAAATCCCGAAACGAATGTTGGTCTCTCTGCATTGGGGTTCTTTGCAGGCGTGGTAGTGTACAAGGTGAAGGCTGTGAACAGCATCGTGCAGACCAGTTTGCGCCTCCCTTTCTCTATGCCAATCCTGATTTGAAACTGTCTTCTCTCTTCTGTAGTGGGAGTTCCAGGTGGGCCCTTGTGAAGCAATTGATATGGGAGACCACCTCTGGATTGCTCGATTCATCCTTCATAGAATATGTGAAGACTTTGGAGTCATTGTGTCTTTTGACCCCAAGCCCATCCCTGGGAACTGGAACGGAGCTGGATGCCACACCAACTTCAGCACGAAGCTCATGCGAGAGGAGGGAGGCCTCAAGTGAGTGTGTCTTCAGACCTGGGGAGTTTTTTCTTAGGAGAGGATTAGAAAGACAGATCTTGACAGCTTCAGGCCGTACACCTTAAGCAACATAGTGCCTTCCAAATTCTGCAGGAATTTAAAATACCCAAGCATGCAGATATATCGCAACAATGTACAAAACAGAAAGGAGATTGGTACAATTTAATGTGCCTGTATTTTTCCTCTTCTGGTACAGAGTATGACTAGGCAATAGAGGGAAATGCATCGTTTTGCAATAGCCTACTGCTTTGATATTATCAGCTTTCTTGAGCTGCCATTGTTGAGAAATATCCTTGTGGTTCGGAGGCTCAAAAAAAAAATCTATTAAAGAATTAACTGGTGTCTGAGCACGTGTCAAGAATGGGGCTGTGTGCATGCTGCAGTTCTTTGGGTCTGGAGAGGTGCCAAATGCAGCAGTGAGCACAACATCCAGTTTCCCCTTTAAATGCACCCATGCTGTTTTATTTTATTTTTTATGATTTTTTAGAATAGGTGGACTTCAGCCACCAAATACTAGATTTGCTTTCTGTGCTTCTAAGGAATTGCAGCACACACACACACACACACGCACACACCCTAACTCCAATAATGGTGACCTGTGGCCTTGAGCAAAAGTTGACTCTTCCGATGACGTGCTAATGCTGTCCTGCAAGTAAAGAGATTTGGAGGCCCCTCTGGCGATCTCAGCATCCTGCCTCTTCTCCTTTCCACAGGCACATTGAAGAAGCCATTGAGAAGCTGGGCAAGCGTCACCAGTACCACATCCGTGCCTACGACCCCAAAGGGGGGCTGGATAACGCCAGGCGCCTGACCGGCTTCCATGAGACATCCAACATCAACGAGTTCTCTGCTGGGGTAGCCAACCGTGGGGCCAGTATCCGCATCCCGAGGAAAGTGGGCCAAGATAAGATGGGCTATTTTGAAGACCGCCGACCCTCTGCCAACTGCGACCCGTACGCCGTGACCGAAGCTCTCGTCCGCACTTGTCTCCTCAACGAAACTGGGGACGAGCCCTTTGAGTACAAGAACTAAGTGAACTCCGTCCCACACAGGAACCCACCCATTCCCTTCCCCCTTCTACATTTTCTAGATGTTAATTCTGAGGGCATGAGATAATACCATGTCTGTGCCTCCCCCAAATTTACCCTCTTGTTTCTTCTGGGTGGAAGAGGGAAGTCTTAGTCTCTTTCAGTGTTTATTCTGTCGTTTGAGAGGCCAGGAAAAGGAAGAGTAGGCATTAGAGGAAACAGTCCCCACTTAACCACTATTTTTGTCTAATCCATCTGTATGTCTTGACAGGATTTCGGGCACTTCCAGGGACAGACAGCACAGTGGGGGGGGGGGGATGCTTAAGAAAAATATGTGCGAGGCCCATTTGTTGTGCTCCTCGCCCAAATGTGCCCTTTGTGAGCCCTGCTGAAAGGAACAGGAGAGAGGCAGAGTGAGGGAAGCCTTTGGCGCACCATTTGTTCACTTCAGTGGTGCTTGAAAATTGAGGCGTTCAGCAGCCCACCATGGAAAATAGGAAGGTGGCTTAACCCATACATAGCCTGAGTCCACACCCAATCTCTCTCATGGGCAGAAGGGTGCTTTAATAGCCCCTTTAATGAGATGGAGGGGCATTATGGCATGCCAACCGTGGGGCAGTGTTGGGCATTCTTGCAACCTGTGGTCAGTTGTCGTCCCCGCAAGACCAGGTCTTATTCAAAAGCTGTTGCAACATGTTTGATCTGTTTCGGAAGCTGTCTTGACTTTTCTGTTTCTAACACAGAGTGAAGTAGTA
Organism: Podarcis muralis; assembly: GCF_964188315.1. Classification (NCBI taxonomy): domain Eukaryota; kingdom Metazoa; phylum Chordata; class Lepidosauria; order Squamata; family Lacertidae; genus Podarcis; species Podarcis muralis. The sequence continues at coordinate 3,486,884 of NC_135659.1, forward strand.
TTTTTTATATTTTAAAGCCTGAAAAGGAAAAAAAAAGTTTGTGTTTCTTTTCTTTTGAAAAAGGTCCACTCAATCAGCCATTTGCAAAAAGGCTGAGTTTGCTACAGGTGTCTGTTGGTTAAGACTTGCGTACAGGATCGAGGAAGGGGGTAAGGAGAAAAGATGGGGAGGGGAGAGAGAGAAAAAGAAAAAAGAGCTGCATGTTTCACCTTCAAGAGCAGCTTTGATGGCTTGTTATAAGCAAGGGGTATCCGTTTACAAGTTTATAAGTGAAAATAGGTATTAATTTTTTAATTTAAACTGGAGCCACCGGGGTTGTCTCAGCAAGGCCGCGTGCAGCTAGTTGTGGCAACAAGATGCAACCGTGCTTCAGACAAAAGGAGTTGGCTGGTCAACTTGAACCATGTTATTTGACAAGTATTTGGCGGGGGGTGGGGGTGCCTGGAGCAGGGTCAAGGAGTGTGTTAAAATCTCCAGTAGGATTTGCATGTTGGCTTTTGATGACTGCACCAATGAAGAAGAACAGGTGGGAAGCGAGGTTTTTAGAGATTTTTAAATAACATGTTTTTAGGGGTTTCTAAAGTTGTACAGTTTGGCAGAGGCCACCGCTGCTCCTGTTAGGTACATCCTGGTAGATCCAGAAATGCTTCTGCCAGGACTCCACTAATAAAACAATAGTTGCGCTCAGAGGTAATAATGCTAGTGGGTTCAAACGTTCCGGGATTTTGTACGTTGGTATCTTGGATGGTGCCAATCATCTTCCGCTGCATTTGGACTTGAAAATAGGGTGGGGTTTTTTGTAATAAAAATTAAAAAATCAAACCCAGTTGCAATTTTCTGCCTCCCTCTTTTCCATGTCTGCCTGTGTGTACTTGGCTTAGTTCATACTGGGGGTGGGAAACCTCAGCTGCCAGGGGCATTGGTGGCTGCTGCCCCTGCGCACAGCAGGGGTTCCCCTGCACACAGCAGCAGTTCTCACCAGACAGAGTACTTGCCCCAAACCTGGATCCAGGCATCCAAGGATTATCCTTTTTTTGTCTGTGCCTACAGTTTTCCTTTAACCAAACAAAATCAACATTTTTGTCATCGAGGAGAATCCACTGAGCAATATGCAGGAAAAAATTCCTCCCTACTGAGTAACATACACTCATCCATCAGGTTATGATTAGTCAGCATGACTTTGAAGAGCAGAGAGACCCCACAGAGGTGTGTCTGGCCCCATGCAATTTTTACCAATTCCGAAGATGCACCTCTTTAGTCTTTTAGGATTTAAATTTATTTTAAACTGTTTTTAATGTTGCTGCATTCTAGATTATTGTAATCCAACCTGGGACCTTAGAGTGAAGGGTGGGTAATAATAATAATAATAATAATAATGGTGATAATAATAGTTTAATAATACAGATTAATATAGGCCAAAGTGTGCTTGTCCTCACTTTCTCATGTGATTTGATGGCCTAAGAATGCCCAGATCAGGCTAACGTTCTTAAAATGTGGTGCTCAGAACTGGACACAGTACTTCAGTTGTGACCTGACAAGTACATAATGGAGTGGATCTATTACTTCTTGTGATCTGGGCTCTATGCTTCTGTTAATACAGCCCAAGGCCGTGATAGCTGTTAAAAGCATGCACATTTCATTGCTGGTTCATTGATGCACAGTTTGTGATCAACTAAGATGCCAAGATCCTCTTTGTATGTGCTGCTGCTAAACCAGGTCTCCACCATCCTATACTTCTGCCCTTGGTTTAAAAACACACACAAAGAAAACCCCCAATGGTACCTAACTTCAGATCTTTACATTTATCGCTGTTGAATTTCATCATCTTGGTTTCAGCCCAGTGTTCCCACTTGCCAAAATCATTTTTACTTTTGGTTCTCTCTTCCATGGTGTTAGCTATGCCCTTGTGTCACCTGCCTCTTTGAATCAGCATTGCCCTCTTGTCATTTATAAAAAGGTTGAACATCACAGAGCCTGGGATGGCAACCTGTAGCACTCCACTCAATGCAGGCGTCCCCAGCCTGCGGCCCTCCAGATGTTTGGCCTACAACTCCCATGATCCCTAGCTAACAGGACCAGTGTTCAGGGATGATGGGAATTGTAGTCCAAAACATCTGGAGGGCCGAAGGTTGGGGATGCCTGACTCAATGCATCTCCCCCATGTTGACACAGAGCCCTTAATGAGCACTTGCTGGGTATGGTTGTGTGAATCCACTTATCAATAGTCTCATACAACCCACATTTTACCATCTTTTCAACAATTATCCCTTGGGAGACTGTCAAACGTTTTGTTGAAATCAAGATGGCCACAGCATTTCCATGACTGGTAACTTTTTTTTTTAAGGGAGACAAGGTTGGTCTGGCATACTTTATGCTAGATAAATCAATGATGTTTCCTAGTGATCAATGTTCACAGACTTACAGTTTAATCACCTGTTCTAGAATTTTACCCAGTGTTGACATCAGGCAGGTTGGTTTCTGGTTTCAAGAGAGCAAGACTGTCTAGTGTGGTAGCACTTTGCACTTTCTCCAAGAATTCCCAAAGATTACAGGCAGCAACTCCAGAATAAAAATCTAAAAAGCGCTTCAGTACCATGGGATGAAATTCATAAAAGGCATCCCCAAAGGTTAAAGTGGGGGCATTGCAAGGCTGGAATGGGGCACTTTATCTTCCCTCCTAAAACCAGCCAGGCGGGGGAGGGAGCAGTAGAGGGCAGGAATTGCTGCAGGCAAAAGCTCCCACATATTCCCCGACTGCAACTTTTAGGGATGGCCCCACATGAACCATCTGCTCTCCTGGAACTAGCCTTCCTCCCACATAGTCTGAGAACCACTACAGTCAGTAACTTCCAAGGAACCCCAGAGTTACCTTGAAAACAGTTGGAAAACCACTGCTACATTCCATTCCAGTAACAACAATAAAATAACTTGCATGAAGTCAGAAAGGATAGGGAGTGAGCAGTGGAAGTAAAATATATCTATCTGACTGAAAATGAAATTGTATGCTTAGAAGTGTTTTGGAAGCTCTTACAGTTGGAGATGGACAATTCATAAATTGGATGGACTTTGACACAATGTTTCTCGCAGAGTTCCACAAGTGCATTTGGGGGTTTGCACCACGCACAACATAACCAGATATTTCAAATGCGGACATTCTTATCTCAGGAACGTTGTGAACCAGTTAAATAATTCTTAGCTGATAAGTTGCCTTTAGACCAGCTGGTTAACGGATAGTATGCAGCTTCTAATTTAATCTATCACCTAAATCTCTATGGATGCCTTTCTGAGATACTGAAAGAACCGAAAGGCAACTAATAAGCAATAATAAGCAAAAGGCTATCTTTCAGCAAAGCAGTAGGACCAAAACATCACACAACAGCGCCATCAATCAACTAACCAGCTGAAACTTTAATGGATTAATCTATTGGTCAAGAATTGCAACTTTTTAAAAAAAATGTATTTCCAGAAGCTAGGTTATTTTAAAACAAATTTGGATACTGCAAGATTAAAGCCACAAAACCAGAAACGTTCTGCAAAATTGGAACAGCAAACAAGAGCATTCCACACTGCAACATTTTGTTGCACATTCCACTTAACAGCTCCTGATCATCTTCACCTTAGTATAATCTTCCGTATTTTCTTCTGTTGCATCTAAGGTGTTGCTTTTTCCATATTTTTCCTTCTTTTTTTCTTGATGGGGCTTGTGGGAATGGAAGTTCAGCAACATCTGGAGGGCCAAACATTCCCCATCCCTGCTCTAATTATCCATAGTTTCCTGTTTAATCTGACCTGGGAAACTATGGTCACCACCTTTGGAACAAGCCAGGATATCTAGCCAGCATCAAAGGATGGCTTAATACCCCGGCTTTTTCCAAAGCAGCTAAGCACAGTTTTTTTGGGTCTGATGAAGAAGGAAACATTGGTTGATTAGAGGTTTCCAGGTTTGTTTACTCAACTGATGAAGGGGCTGCATGTGTGTTTTGTTAAGCTGAGAAGCATGATCATCTGAAGATCGATCATCTTTGTGTTTTAGGCAACAGGAAAACTCTGTATGTGGTGGTTGACCTGTGATGGCACATTCACACCTGCAAATAATCATCTGGCACTGTAATTCATAGAATCATAGAGTTGGAAGAGACCACAAGGGCCATCGAGTCCAACCCCCTGCCAAGCAGGAAACACCATCAGAGCACTCCTGACATATAGTTGTCAAGCCTCTGCTTAAAGACCTCCAAAGAAGGAGACTCCACCACACTCCTTGGCAGCAAATTCCACTGTCAAACAGCTCTTACTGTCAGGAAGTTCTTCCTAATGTTTAGGTGGAATCTTCTTTCTTGTAGTTTGGATCCATTGCTCCGTGTCCGCTTCTCTGGAGCAGCAGAAAACAGCCTTTCTCCCTCCTCTATGTGACATCCTTTTATATATTTGAACATGGCTATCATATCACCCCTTAACCTCCTCTTCTCCAGGCTAAACATGCCCAGCTCCCTTAGCCGTTCCTCATAAGGCATCGTTTCCAGGCCTTTGACCATTTTGGTTGCCCTCCTCTGGACACGTTCCAGTTTGTCAGTGTCCTCCTTGAACTGTGGTGCCCAGAACTGGACACAGTACTCCAGGTGAGGTCTGACCAGAGCAGAATACAGTGGCACTATTACTTCCCTTGATCTAGATGCTATACTCCTATTGATGCAGCCCAGAATTGCATTGGCTTTTTTAGCTGCCGCGTCACACTGTTGGCTCATGTCAAGTTTGTGGTCAACCAAGACTCCTAGATCCTTTTCACATGTACTGCTCTCAAGCCAGGTGTCCCCCATCTTGTATTTGTGCCTCTCATTTTTTTTTGCCCAAGTGCAATACTTTACATTTCTCCCTGTTAAAGTTCATCTTGTTTGTTTTGGCCCAGTTCTCTAATCTGTCAAGGTCGTTTTGAAGTGTGATCCTGTCCTCTGGGGTGTTAGCCACCCCTCCCAGTTTGGTGTCATCTGCAAATTTGATCAGGATGCCCTTGAGTCCATCATCCAAGTCGTTGATAAAGATGTTGAATAAGACCGGGCCCAAGACAGAACCCTGTGGCACCCCACTAGTCACTCTTCTCCAGGATGAAGAGGAACCATTGATGAGCACCCTTTGGGTTCGGTCAGTCAGCCAGTTACAAATCCACTGAGTGGTAGCATAGTCAAGTCCGCATTTTACCAGCTTCTTTACAAGAATATCATGGGGCACCTTGTCAAATGCCTTGCTGAAATCAAGGTAGGCTACATCCACTGCGTTCCCTTCATCTACCAGGCTTGTAATTCTGTCAAAAAACGAGATCAGGTTAGTCTGACACGACTTATTTTTCAGAAATCCATGCTGACTATTGGTGATCACAGCATTCCTTTCTAGGTGCTCACAGACTGTTTGCTTAATGATCTGCTCCAGAATCTTCCCTGGTATTGATGTCAGACTGACTGGGCGATAATTATTTGGGTCCTCTCTTTTCCCCTTTTTGAAAATAGGGACAACATTTGCCCTCCTCCAGTCTGCCGGGACTTCGCCTGTTCTCCAGGAATTCTCAAAGATGACTGCCAGTGGTTCTGAGATCACATCTGCCAGTTCTTTTAATACTCTTGGATGCAGTTCATCTGGCCCTGAATTCTCGAGTGATGAACATGTGTGTGAACCAGCCATGAAGATTATCACTAGGCACTTACACATCCCAATGCACGGGTGGCGCTGTGATCTAAACCACCGAGTCTCTTAAGGGGCTTGCCGATTGGAAGGTTGGCAGTTCAAATCTGCGTGATGGGGTGAATTCCCGTTGCTCTGTCCTAGCTTCTGCCAACCTAGCAGTTAAAAAGCCTACCAGTGCAAGTAGATAAATAGGTACTGCGGCGGCAGGAAGGTAAACAGAGTTTCCATGTGCTCTGGCACTTGTCACGGTCCTCTGTGTTTAGTCACATGGCCCAGAAAGCTGTCTGTGGACAAATGCCGGCTCCCTCGGCCTGAAGTGAGATGAGCGCCGCACCACTTTGACTGGACTTTGACTGGACTTAACCATCCAGGGGTCCTTTACCTTTTCTACCTAGGCACTTCTATATAACCAGAGGCAAGACAGTTAAATATTTTCAACATTTGAGCATTAAACACTTGTCCTCTGTTGTGACAAAACAAAGGCCTACATTAGTCCTTGATGTGATCTTGATCTTCTTAATCCTACCAAAACTGACATTTTCCAAACAGTTTGGGTAACACAAGGATTTGGGTAACACAAGGATTCCAAACAGTTTGGGTAACACAAGGATTTTGCACTATAAGCACCACACAAGTAATACATATACAACCACTGAGGGATTAGGTTCCCGCCAAACATTGCAGTTTTGCTGCTCATTATGTAACCCACTTAGGTGCAGCAAATTATGTAAATTATGCCCACACAAGAGATTGAAATCAAGAAGCAAAGCACTTAACACACTGTGTAGCTCTTGCCTAACAATACATGGCCACTGCTCTGTGTTTCTTACAAATACCTACACACTTTGCAGCTATAAACGAAGCACTTTTGTTCCTATTTTTATGCCGTTATACAGCATCCTGAAAAGGTTTTCAATGAGGCAAAGGTATACACTAAATCAGGGGTCAGCAAACTTTTTCAGCAGGGGGCCGGTCCACTGTCCCTCAGACCTTGTGGGTAGCTGGACTATATTTTTGGGGGGTTGGGAATGGATGAATTTCTATGCCCCACAAATAACCCAGAGATGCATTTTAAATAAAAGGACACATTCTACTCATGTAAAAACATGCTGATTCCCAGACTGCCCGGGGGCTGGATTTAGAAAGTGATTGGGCCAGATCTGTCCCCCGGGCCTTAGTTTGCCTATCCATGCACTAAATAAATAAATATTGCTTCCACAAAGCAACTTTTTACATGATGCCCATTCTTTAATTCCTAAGTTTTCATCCCCAATTGAAATAAATCTGAAGTGTGTGTGAACTTATTTTTCTTACTTTTGTCCCTTGTTATCCTCGCCTCTTCATCCCCTCCCTCAGTAGGGAAATTTAGATCATAAATAGCTTGGGGCAGAGACCTGTCTTTTTATATTTTACAGTAAAACATCATATACAGTGAGGGAACCCCCTCCCCTTTTTTTCTTTTTCTTTCTTCTTCTTCTTCTTAATTGTTTAAACCAATTTATAAACCAAGAACTTACACATTGACCACTAATAATGAAACATATGCTGCAGATATTTTTCCACATCATGCTATTTTTGTGATATACAAATGACATGAGAAAACTTGGTATACTTGTTTGTATGATATTATTCTTGTTTATACCCACACACACAGAGTGAGGGAAGTGTTGTTGTTTTCCCTGGGGTGCTCACCAACACCTTTTTTCCAGAAGATAAGGACTGAGTGAGGATATTGTTGAACTGATCTGAGGCTGTGTACACACTGTACCTTTAAATCAGACATTCCCAATTAGCAGACCCTCTGTTTTGCACAAGCCAATCCACGGACCCCCTACTTTTGAAAATGTTGATATTGTTCTGTGAATGGTGCCATGGACACCCCGGGTGGGTGACACAGACTCTCTGGAATCCAGGGGCCACCAGCTGGGAACCACGACTTTAAAGCATATTCAAGCACGTTCTTTCCCTCAAATGATTTTGGGCACTGTAGTTTACCTCTTCAGAGTTACAGGATCCCTGAACAAACTTGGCTCTGCTTGGTCTGCTCTACAGGTGGCTTCACAGTGCTATGAACTGGCAGTTTTGTGAGAGAGGTTACCAATTGCACGCTCTCTCGCTCTCTGCCATATATTCCATGATCCAATTACAGCCATCCATATTTCTTCTCTGAAGTTAAAACAGAGGCCATGGTAATACAGCTACTGTCTAGAACTTAGAAATACGAGCTTTTATTCTCCCTTTTGCCCAAAGCTTGTGTTGACGTCCACGTGCCTGCTTGCGACAGACAATGCAGCGTCCTCTCTCTCTCTCTCTCTCTCTCTCTCTCTCTTTCACACACACGTTCCAGGATTTCAGGTTATGGTCTTGCTCTGTGCATTTTCTAATCTTCTATGTTTGTGCTAAGTAGGCTGGAAAATGCTGCCAGTTTGATTGCACTGACATCTGCTTTTGCAAGAAAAGAATGTCCTGGCCTTTAGGGGAAGTTTAAACATTTGGTTAACGTGGTTCATTGTGTTACGAAACTTTAAATGGCCCTTTGCATAAAGTGCGGCGTATGATATCCCTTATCTTTGGTACAAAACCCATCTAGAATGCTGTTGCAATAATATTGGGAGGGGGAGACTTGCAGTAGTTGGCATAGTGCTATTCATGTAAGGAAGGGGGAGGAATCCAGAGGGACAGAAAGAAGGTGAGAGGGAGGAAAGAGGGAGGGGAAAGCCAAAATGGAAGCAGGAGGGTGAAAGCTCTCTCCATGCAGTTGGTTCTAATAGTCTCTTTGCCGGCAGTCCACTGGGCGAGGGCAGGAGAGTGGAGGCACCCAGCTTTGGTTCTAGCCCCACCCACTGCTGGTTGTAGCTCCACCCACTGCCAGCATGGAGCCCTTACAGATGACCCCTGACAGGGGGGGGGGGAGTTTCCCTCTTTGAATTAATAGTTTAAAATTAAGCCTGGGCATCTGAAAGGACACTCTTTTGAATATGTTGTGCTATAAACTTCTAAGGCAGTGTTTCTCAAACTTGGGTCTCCAGCGGTTTTTGGACTACATCTCCCATGATCCCTAGCTAACAGAACCAGTGGCCAGGGATAGTGGGAATTGTAGTCCAAAAAAACCAGCTGGCGACCCAAGTTTGGGAAACTCTGTTCTATGGGATACTGGACCCCATTTGTCAGATGCATGAAGTCAGCCTGCTTCATCCCACAAAAGCTGATGCCACAAGCAATTTTCCAGTCGTCAGGATGCAGGTGAGTGCGACCACTCAACCCAAAGCAGCTCCTTTGCCAGGACTTACTGAGTTAAGGTGTCTCCCCCTTTAACACGAAAAGAGCACCTTCCCATTGCTGTGGAGAAATGGTGGAGAGAATCCTCAGATCAGGGGATGCTACAAATCCAGTTCCTGAATATTACCCTTCGCCAACTGCCCCCTTTCCTTCATCGCTTGCGGCACTCTGCTTTCTGCACTACTAATATGAGTCCCGGGTTCTGGGAACAATGGGATCCCCCCGTGCGCACCCTGCAAAGGCCATGTGCCGTTGTTCTGTGACCCACCCACCCTCCAAAAATCTCAATGCTTCTGAACAATCAACTCCAATTAGGACAGAGTTCAAAAAGATGAAGTCTTAGCATGTTCTCTCAACCAGCATTGGCCTAACCAGCCTGGCACAGGCGGGTAATTCTGCTTTCATAAGCCCCATTATATAACCTCCATCTTGAGCACGGATGGTGCCAACTTGCAGTTCAGAATGGGGGGGGGAGGGGAGAGCAGGAAAATGAACAACATTCTTTTCTTGGTTGGGCTTAATCTCTGCCTCTTGTCAAAATCTGCTCATGCAAGCAACTGGAACAATTAGGTGTCTGTACGCCAAGATCTTTTTCTCTCGTGTTTTGTCACAGGTATAGCCTGTTCTCTCTCAGCTTCTCCTGCAGCCCAGGTGGTGGGGGACACCTGCACCCAGCCCACAATGCGGCAAGGAACAGGTGTGAATGGCACAACCCAATAGGTGGAGCCAATTGTGCAGGCCTTCCCCAAAAGTAAAAAATAAACCCACACCCTGTTGTGAAGGTCACCAATTGGCTGGAAAGGCCCTCCACGAGCTGCGTGCACAATAGAATTTAAAAGCACATTCAAACTCTTTCCCTCAAAGAACTTTGGGCACTCTAGTCTGCCCCTCCCAGAGTTACAATTCTCAGCAATCCTGAAGAAACTACAGTGTCCAGAATTCCCGGAGGGGGGAAATGTGCTTTAAAGGTCCAGTGTGTGCCTGCAGCTGTGGTGCGTTGTTCACATGCAGTCCTTGACCATGCTAGGAGACAGGTGGTTCCCCAGCAATTCACAGCCAGCCCATGAAGAGGCTTCAACCTTCTTGTTGCCAGGGGCTGAGTAGGGTGGCCATGTGTCCTACTTTACAAAGGCGGTTCTGTCACAGATCCAGTATGTGTCAAGTTCCCAGCTCCCTTTTATCATCTTTTGTTATCTTTAAACTGAACTTCTGATAATTTCAGATTGAAAATTCCTAGTGCTACCCATCACTGCTCTCCGGCTGTAACCAGGAAGTGGAATTGCAATTGACCACTCACACTCCTGGGGGGTCTAGCACTTTTCTTTTTGCTAAGTACCACCTGCAGGATGAGCGTGACATGGGAGGTGACAACATTTACCCACATGGCTCTTCCCCCAACCCACATTCTTCTCCTGATTTTCTGAAGTGGGTGCTTTTTGGTGCCATTCTAGCACCCTGTTTGGAGTCTGTGAGGGGGTGTCTGTGTGCGTTTTTCTTGTTTTTGAAGCAGTGCAATTAATTTTTTAACAAGAAAGCACAGGGCAAGAGCCTTGCAGCTAAGGCTCCTTCTGTAGCATCATACAACTCTAAACAGTCATCACTTCTCCCAAAGAATTCTGGGAAGTGTTGTATGTTAAGGGTGCAATTTTCAGATTTCCCTGGAAATGAATAAATTCACTGTGAAACCACTTGAGAATTGTAGCTCTGTGAAAGAAATAAGGCTCTCCTGATAACCTCCAGCCCAAGCTAACTTTTCAGTAAAGGTGGTTACAAGTCAAGTGGCTTAAATCAGGGATTGCTAGATATCTATGCCAGTCAGTTTCACAACTGGTAATCCAATCAAGCTACCCAATCTAGTCAATTGCACAATCCAGCTGGAAAACTGCCTGTTTGGTTTTGCTACTTGTTGATTGCACTACACTACTGTAGAACACTGCATTTGAAGAAGAAGAAAAATAGCGGTTGGCTGCAGCACAGGGTTTAGAAGACTTGCAGGGATTACAGCTCTGAACTACAGGAATGTTTTCAGAAGTAAGGAGCCCAGGGGTAGAGGAGTGCAACCTGACAGGGCTATACCCAGAATTTAAACGTATGTATCTGGAAATAATAACTGCTGATTTCAGTGTAATCTACTAATAATATAGCTAATTGAAATCTGTAGCTTAAGGAAATCTCATTGCAGCAAATCCATTAATGAAGGCTGAGAGCTGATAGATAAGGAGAAAGAGCTTGTGATGCAAGACACAAAATGTCTCTGAACCCAGAAGGGTGTGGCAAGCAATACGTCAATATGGCCACCGCCTTCTCCAGAGGGACAGTTCCTTTCACTGTGCCTGAATCATTTATTTTTCTACTCATGCCTGCAACACGATTCTGCAGCTACTCTTTCTTTTTCTCCTTAATGGACTTTCTGCAGTAAGAAAAAGATGGGCGGAGCAATGAGAAATTGGGAGAGGATTACTATTGATCTGCAATTACATCAGGACCTCCACAAAAAATTGCATGAAGGAAGCACTGCACATTGAAACACCAGCCTGGGAGCATTTCTTGGTTTAAACTAATGGCCAGTTGTACTCTGCACCTGTTCATCATACAGTGGTTCCTCAGGTTACAGACGCTTCAGGTTACAGACGCTTCAGGTTACAGACTCCACTAACCCAGAAATATTACCTTGGGTTAAGAACTTTGCTTCAGGGTGAGAACAGAAATTGTGCTCCGGCGGCGCGGCAGCAACGGGAGGCCCCATTAGCTAAAGTGGTGCTTCAGGTTAAGAACAGTTTCAGGTTAAGAACGGACCTCTGGAACAAATTAAGTTCTTAACCCGAGGTACCACTGTATTTAGCAAAATAATCAAAGCTCAAAACAGTGATTTAAATAGACTGGTAAGATGTGTGCATATTTGCTTCTTTGGCTTTAACTTGCTTGTGTTGAATGCAAATTGCATTGTGCATTATTTGAGGGACTTTGTGGAAGGTTTCACCTAGTGTATTTTGGGACAGACGACACAAGTTGAGGTTACCCGGGGAGAAAGTAGTCTTCAAAATATTGCTTCCTGAGTGAGGACACCTTCTACATGACTAGAATCTTATTTTTATGTTTTTAAAAATGTACAGGATTCTATATTTTGCACCAGATCTATGCTCACAGAAACCTAGAAAAGAAAACTGCCCAGTTATGCCCCCCACCCACCACTGTGATTATTGCTTGCATTTCTCCTGTGCCAAGATGGAGAGGTAAGAGAAATTGCTTTTCTGCACACAAGCAGGAGTTCCAGCAACGGATGACTCCTATAAAAACCTGGTTGTTGGAAACAAGCCTTAGGGAGATGGCAGCCTCTCAGTGCTTTGAATCAGGGAAGACTTTAACTCTCTGACATGCTGGTAGCCTGTGAAAGCAATTAAATATTGCATCTGAACTGACGATGCCAAGCTCTCTCAAACAGCAAACTAAACTGATCTATCCACTTTGATACCTGCAAGCTGAACTAAACAAAGAACTGGCTATTGCTGTGGGGTCCCCCCCCCCCTTTTTTTTTTTCTTTCTCTCATAAGTAAATAGTTCAAGGCGCTTTGTTTGTCTTCCTTCATGGCTTGCCTAGCAGCAGGCTTCACAGTCAGGTGAAAAGGTAATACTGATTATCTAAGCATATTAGTTCTTTTTCACCTCTGCATTTGGACAGCAAGCAAACAAGAACAATAGCAACCTCTTCATTAGAGCAGGGCTTAGGGCAGGGAAAGAAGACAAGGTTTCTGCACCTTTAGCAGTTGTAGGAAAGAGGGAATCTCAGCAGGTCTCCCACGACCCGGCTCTTTTTCATTTGGCCACTCTGCTCAGGTTGCCAAATGACCACCCATCTCACATGCTCTTCAACTGCCCCTAACCAGGGGAAGTCTCTGATTTCTGTCACTGGGAAGTCACCATGCTCCTGTTGATGTCTACAGGGATTTGGGGTGGGGCTGTGCCTTTTTAAAACTGTTAGTGAACTCGGGAATGCAAGCAACCTTTGTTCACTTTCTACATCAAGACTCCAGCAGTTAGCATCCACTGTATGCTGATTTTGTATGTGTAGAGGGGTTTTTGTGTCCTTGTTTTGTTATTCAGAGAAGCACCTCTGCCTGCAGTCTTGGTATAGTCCAGAAACAGTTTTGTCACCTGATCCACGCTGCTTGTGTGAACTAAGCATTAGCACAGTTTATGTATTTAATGAAACAGACCTTTACTGGTGATGTTTCAAACCACAGTAAACCAGTTAAGTTAAATTGCATTTTCCTTTCTTGCTGCTAGACACCAAAATGGTTGTTCAGCAATGAGGAGGCTGCAGAACAAACAAAAGGTGACCAGGATCTCTCAACCCTGTTTCAGAAATGAAGCTTTGCAAACGATGATAAGATACAGGCTATTTGAACAAATCTTCATAAGCATGAGTCAGAAAGCGCAAATATCAGTAGGTTTTCCTGTTTCCAGGCTTGGGAAGTTTCAGCACACCAGATTTATACAACTGGGAAGCTGCGAAAGTATCTGGATTAGATCCAGAATTATACAGTCTCTACTTAAAAAGAAATCACGAGTAGGTTCTGCAACAAAATGTTGTAGCTCACATTTCCGGCATGTTTGCACTCCTGTCTCAGCAATGTCTACACTGGCTTGGTCACATGCCGCACGCAGAATGAAACATGGCAGGATCATTATGGTAACTATGGATATACAATAGATGGATAATGGTAAAAGATGCAGAAAATTTAATTTAAAATATAGAACCCAGGGAGGGAGGGAGGGAGGGAGGGAGGTCCAAAGGTTTTAATGTTTGAAATGGTTAAAGTTAAAATGTATACAATTGTGAAAAACCAATAAAAAATATATATTAAAAAGAAAAGCAATATGGCTGAATCCCCAAGGGTGGGCTCTAAGGAGAGTTGGATTCAGGCACCAGGCCTGTTGGCAGACCAACTCTGCGTTACAAAGATGTCTGCAAATGAGATATGAAGGCGGGTAGGAAACCGGAGGAACCAGTTTGCACAGAGTAGGCTTCAGTGCTAGTTAGCCCTGCAGTTTAAAATGTGCATGGACCACCAGGGTAGTATTCCACACTTGTGCAAGTGTTCGTGTTCCCCAAGGCCTCTCCATTGGGCTTATGGTTGGTTCTTTCAGGGCTTTATGATCACAAGAAATCCATCCGTAGACTATAGTGATGCCGCATGTGGAGGGAGCTTCTCTTGCATACCACGCCCTCCACCATTCCCAGCGTCACATTGGTGGTGGCTCCCTTCTTCATGCTTGAGGGGGGTCCACTGCATGGGAGTCCCTTTGTCAATAAAGTTCTTGGCTAGGTTAATGGCTGAATGACCCAGCAACATGAATAGATGCAAACTGAATAGGTCTTTCCTGTGGAACCCGTACTCCTTCTTCCTGAAAGGGTGCTTGTTTCATGGTTGGCATGCATCCAGATGGCTGAATCACTTGGATTTTACCCCAGCCACACAGGAGCTCCCAAGCAGCTACCATGCTATAAAGGGCACCTGTGTTGTTACCACCAGATGCTTTTATGAGACACCCTGATGGTGTATTGGAAAGTGGCACAGCCAGCAGGGATTTCTGGCATGTTTGAACAGGTGTATTGAAGTTCTCACCCTGGCCACCAGGAGTATCGTGTGTGTATAGTTTTCACTCAGGTCCACGTCAGTTACCTTAGGCAGGAAACCCTGGGTTGTTGTTGCTACAATGTTGACAGCCGGCTGCCTATAAAAGCAGGCCGGCTGAGCTGCTTGCTGTTCAGTTCTGTTCCAGCTTACAAATAAAGAGCTGCTTTGGAGAAATCGCTGCGGCGTCTGCTATAAGGTAAAGGTAAAGGTACCCCTGCCCGTACGGGCCAGTCTTGACAGACTCTAGGGTTGTGCGCCCATCTCACTCTATAGGCCGGGGGCCAGCGCTGTCCGGAGACACTTCCGGGCCACGTGGCCAGTGTGACAAGCTGCATCTGGCGAGCCAGTGCAGCACACGGAACGCCGTTTACCTTCCCGCCAGTAAGCGGTCCCTATTTATCTACTTGCACCCAGGGGTGCTTTCGAACTGCTAGGTTGGCAGGCGCTGGGACCGAGCAGCGGGAGTACACCCCGCCGCGGGGATTCGAACCGCCGACCTTTCGATCGGCAAGCCCTAGGCGCTGAGGCTTTTACCCACAGCGCCACCCGCGTCTGCTATGTCTACCCACTATTCAACAAGGGCCCATGAGTTACGGCACAGAAATTGCAAAACCACTAAAGACCCTCAGGTATTTGTACTGCAGTGCACAGCAAAGTGGCACAGTCCCACCTTTGGTTCTTGGCTTATGCCAGCGGTTCTCAAAACTTTTTCTCTGGGCCACACTTTCAGAATAAAAAATTTCTTATGCCACACCGAATTTTTTATTGATAAGAAATACATTGGAAAACAAAAAGAAACAATTCCTTGGCGTTCTTGATTTATAACACAACTACTTTATAATATGATCATGGGCCATCTAGGAAGTATAAAATAATACAGAACACAAATCATTCCCAAAATATAATTATAAACGAGCCTCTTACAATATGTACCTTAAGTATGTATACAAACTCAATGAGAGATATGTGTTTGCTATTGCTGGGTAATCTCATTTATGTTCGGTCTAACTGGAGACCAAAAAATCCCTCTCACCTCTTTATCAACACAGAGAAGCCTTTCTATCCATATTCTGTTTATAACAGTAATACAACTATAGTATACTATATTGGCAACTCCCTGTTTGCATGGGGCCTGCATTCCAGGTCATTGCGCTCATCAGTGGTTGTGCGTAAGCCTGCCCTGCCCCATTCCCCCCCCCCCTTCCGGGGCTGAAAACAGTGTGTGCCTTGGTGGCTGCATGTCAATCGGACATGCGCAAAATGGCTGTTGCCTGAAGGGTTGCCATCTTTGTTCTGGCAAAATACAGGACAGGGCAGTTGGGGGCAATTTTTTCCCCATCTGGTGTTGAAGTGACTTCAAAGCAACCCGTTACAATCTGTTGCAACCTAACAGGATGTCCCCTCTGGAATTTCTCACACATGCGCACTCATGCACTCTCACACAAACATACGCATGAATTCATAAATGTACCTGTGCATGGCCACCCAGAGCTTAAACACATGTCCTTTCACACACCCTTTCAAACACATCATAGCTGTCAACGTTTCCCTTTTTTAAGGGAAATTCCCTTATTCCGAATAGGATTCCTCGCAAGAAAAGGGAAAAGTTGACAGCTATGAAACACATGCATTTGGAGAGGATCCCTAACTTGGCAGAGAGAGAGGTTGGGGGGGGGGGAGACCTGAAATACAGGACAAAACTGTATCAATACAGGACGTAACATTTTACACTGAAATACAGGACAAGCCTGTATTATACAGGACAGGTGGCAACCCTAGGCCTGTAATATACTACACTGAAATGTTGAAATGTTTCTTTGATACTCCCTGAATCTTCCCATCACACTTGCCATCCTCTCCAGGCACACCAGTTTTGGTGCTCCACACCCACTGAGAACCACTAGCTTACGGCATGCTTGCCAAAGAGCTTGGCCACCATTGTCTTAATTAAAACAGGAGCTTCCCTGTGGGCCCATTGATGTTCATCTCCATGCTTCATTCCCTTTGTGCATCACCACAAGGCTTATTTTGAAGCAGCTGCCTCTGCCTCCTGAAAGTGGGACTCCTTCTCTACACCCCACACTCACATGAAGATGGCCTGAAGTGACCTCAAGGGAAGGCGAAGAAGAAAAAGGAAGCGCTTAGTAACTTGGCAACTAAAGGGCAGAATGTGTTTCCCCATCTTCTTAGGAAGCAGTGAATGATTAATGTTTGTGGTGGGGCTTGGTGGAATGAATCCTCTTTCAGCGCAAAAAGCTCCCTGATTCCTGGCTGTGAGGCATCCACAGACACTTGGCTGATCAGCTCAAACATATATATCCTTCCCTGACTCACTTCATGTTTAGTAATAGTGGGATTTCTTGCACTTTGCCTGGTCCTTTTTGTTTTCTTACGTCAAATCATTGCTTGTTAGCCTGAATCATCTTCATAAAATACCCTTGGGCAAACATTTTCCTCCAATGAAAAGGAGGGAGGGGAAACATTCAAAATATTAATAACAGAAAAGACGGACAGGAGCAACTTTTTAAAAGCCTTAGAATCATATAGTTGGAAGGGACTATCTAGTCTACCCCCCCCCCCCGCAATGCAGGAATCCTGCGCACAGCTGTCCCTGGGTGGGCTTGAACCACCAACCTTCTGGTTCACAGCCAAGTGCACTGACCCAGTGTGACTTATAGAAGGGTCTCCCTGGAAGTAGTCTTGCTGTGTCAAGTCCAGACAAATGTACCTGTCATCTCCAGGGTTGAGTTCTTGGGGAGTGGCTGGGGGGATATACTGTACTGCAAGTCCGGAGCGACACTGGTGACTGGCTGCCCTCCTGTGATGTCATTAAGACCACCTCCCAGCCCAGTCCCGAAACAGCTTTGCACTTAAAAATAAAAGCTTAATTAAAACAAGAAGAAGAAGAACAAAGCAATGGATGGATGCATACATACGTGAATGTCCACGTGGAGCAGTTAAGCATACACAGAGGTGTGCCTGGCATCTTCACTACACAACTTTGAGGGATGCTCTTTACGAGACCTGGGTTTTAAGGACCTGCCCTATTCTTGTGAATGTTAACAACAACTAGAATTAACATCTGCCTAAAGCAAGGGGCAAAACGTATGCTGAAGCAATGCTTGGATAATTGGGGTGCAGAGTTTCAGTTTCCTGAGATTAAACGCTGGGCCTTGGGGTTACTTCTGTCACACTGTATTTCTCAATTGTGATTTTCTGCTGCTTAGTGTAATTATTAACTGTATTTGTGTTATGTATGTGGAATGTTATTGATGTAGAGTTTGGTTTTATTGTTTCTTTAAAAGCGTAGTAGCGGGTTGTGCACAGTAACAACAACAACAACAATGCTAGTAAATGATACTATTTCTCCAAGGCATTTCTGTCCTACATATTCAACACGATCATATTCCCAGAGTGATGAAGAGAAAAGTTTATAAACGGTTTATAGAAGAAGGGGGGTTTCAAATCCTACCTCCTGGTGAAATATTCTAGATGGGAGCTTGGTAGCAGAGAGTGAACTCGCCATACATCCTTGGAGACGTGAAGTTCTCTCGGCCGAAGAACAAACCAACCCATCTCTTAAATGGTAAGAGGATGCTTCACATATTGCATTTTTAAGTGCACACCCAAACATTTTTAGTGGCTTATGACTGCAGTAGACACACATCATACAGGCCCATTAGTCAGAGAACCAGGACTGACTACAATTCCCTGACAAATCTACATTCTGTGTAGAACCTGAGTTTGGTCTTTGGAATGCAGGAATCGACCCCAAGAGATTCAGATTCAATAGCCTCAAGCCAGACCCTCCAGTCCTGGATTTACAGAAGCCGTCTCAGTTTCTGATTTGATCCCAGAATGTCCTGCTTTTCCTTAGGACGTCCCTATTTTCATCAGAGAAATGTTGGAGGATATGGAGCTATGCAACCCCCGAGTCAAGGAGATGAGTATCTATATAAGTTTCTTAATGTTTAATGTTTTATTATGTTTTTAAATATGTTGGAAGCCACCCAGAGTGGCTAGGACAACCCAGTCAGATGGGTGGGGTATACATAATAAAATTACTATTATTATGGAATAATAATGGAATAGGACACCCCTATTTCCGTCGGATAAATATTGCAGGGTATGTGATGTTGGTTTTGAAAAGAGATTTGGATCAGGCTTTAATCAAACTTGAAACTTGTTCTTCTTGTAGTCCTATTCAGACAGTCAATTCTCCCATGGGGTCATGTGAGGGATGTGCTGCTGGCTCCTCTCCCTTTGTTTGTCTCTCGGATGCTGACCCCACCATCAAAGAGAAGACCTTTCTCCTCGGCTGCCAACTGGAGAAGGACCTCAAAAGACAA
The DNA here is from genome assembly GCF_964188315.1 of Podarcis muralis. Classification (NCBI taxonomy): domain Eukaryota; kingdom Metazoa; phylum Chordata; class Lepidosauria; order Squamata; family Lacertidae; genus Podarcis; species Podarcis muralis. The sequence goes on from NC_135659.1 coordinate 3,505,824, forward strand.
GCCGGATCATGAGGGAGAAGATGGTCCTTCAGAAACCTTCCTTCCAGGCTGTTTACCTGTGAATGTGGAAGGACTAGCCTTTGGTCGTATGTTGCCCTGAACAACATATTTGGCACCCCACCCCCAAATTTCTTATATTCACAATCATTATTTTTGGTGTGTTATAAGAATTTTAAAGTCATATATATATAAAATAAATGTTCATAAATGTAAATATAAACCACATGTCTGAAACCCCATAGAAAAGGTCCTGAAATTGACCTCAAATATTTCTCTGCAAGGTCAAGGTGGGAAACCTCCCCCTTGTCTCTTTCCTCACAAATCCTGTCTTAAGGGCACATTTAAGATATGAACAGGGTGTGAGCCTGTGACCTGTGTCCTAGATTCAGGAATTAAGTAGTTATAATAGCAAAAGAGTGGCCAAAACCCAGATAATGCAATCAGGTAACTTGCCACACATGACATAAACAACGCACTCAGATTTCTGTTGTAGACTGCCTTTTCTGTGATGTCTGTATGATGTTTCTGGGGGTGGTCTTGGACTCCAGGGTGGGCAATTTAAAATGTCTATATAAGGGTTTGCACGCATGGCTCGGGGTCCTCCTTCTCTCTCCTGCGTGTGGCTGTGAGCACCCTGTTGCAACACTTAATAAAGATCAGGCTTGCTAGCTGCTTTGCTTCTCAATATTCTCTGGTTGGTCTCTCTTATTTTCTCCTACCGATTGAGAACCTACAAAAGGACTCTATATGGGCTCTTGAGTACCCCATAAGGGAAAAGGAGCAGTTTTTTCTTATATTAGGTGCAGTTGCTTTTTAAATTTATCTTATTTTGTGACCCTTTGGCTTAGCGCCCTGTGCGGGAGACCTGCCTGCACCACCCAAAATCCTTTGCTGAATGGCCACACAGGCCTGTAACTGGAAGGCATGTAGCATTTCCTGGAGTTGGGAACCTCTCTGGGCATCACAGGTAGAGAACCCTACAGATACTGAAGAAGTGTGCATGCACACGAAAGCTTATACCAAGAACTAACTTAGTTGGTCTTTGAGGTGCTACTGGAAGGAATTTTTTTTGTTTTGACTATGGCAGACCAACACGGCTACCTATCTGTAACTGGAAGAGTCGTCAACAGGCTCATCACAGCTATCTGCCAATCACCCATTCCCACCACCCTTCTGAGTAATACCCCTCCCCACCTTCTCACTATATAGAAGGATCTGGCAACTTCTGTTTCAGTGTATTTGAAGAAGTGTGCATGCACACGAAAGCTCATACCAAGAACTAACTTAGTTGGTCTTTAAGGTGCTACTGGAAGGAATTTTTTTTTACTTGACTATGGCAGACCAACACGGCTACCTATCTGTAACTGCCTCCAGATACTGTTGAACTCCCTCTCTTCATCATTTCTGACCATTGGCCATGCTGACTGGGGCTTGGTGGGCGGACAGTGCATTGACTATTCCTGCTGCAGGCTAAATGCTGCAGCTGAATGGAAGCAGACACATTTAGGATATCCTTGACAAAATATATCAACCCAAATATGCACCCTCCCTGCTTTCTGCGTTCAGAGATTCAAAGCATGTGATATCCCCCAGGGAATCCCAAGAACTGTAGTTTACCCTTTACAGGGCTACAATTCCCAGCACCCACAACACACTACAGTTCCCAGGATTCTTTGGGGGAAATAATGTGCTTTAAATGTAGGAGGTATATGCAGCCTGAGCTCCCCAGCAGTGAAAACAGATTCCAGGGTTGAGCTCTTTCTCCAGTTAAATCCTGCTCTCGAGTTTACAAATGTTGACATATACATAGTGGAGTCTCCTTTAAAGGGATCATATGATAACACATGCAGTATGCAGCTAGATCATTGTTCTTCCTTCCTGTGTGAGTAGGATGCATTAGGGATGTATGCTGCATAAATATTGACTCTGACAAACCTGGCCAGTCAGAAGTAAACCTGGGATACATGGCTATCTAATTACCCAGATCATGTGAGGCTTGATGCAAAGTGCAAATACAGTGGTGTGAGTGAGGTTTAAAAACAGCTAAGAATACTGTAGTCCCTTTGAAAATCCTCCATTAAGAGCCTGGAATCCAAATTCCTTTTCAACAAGATTATTTTAATATGGCATAATGGGTTTATCTGCTTTTCTGGAACAATCTAAATTATATGAAAGCAAGAGGGAGTGTATTATAGAGGAAATAAGGCACGACACAAACCCCAGGGCTGTTTCCCCCACTTCAAGCAAAGCCAGCTTGGCTTGCTCTCTGCAGTTTGCAAAGCATTGGACAGACTTATTGACCACTGATTTTATGGTCTGTCTTGCACCAACTCCCTGGCTTCAAGTGTGCTTGCCCACCTTTTAAACATTTTTAAAGCCCTGTAAATGTCCATGCATTCAGTGGAACGTGTTAAAATAAGGCAACACATTTCTTTTAAGATCAAAAACTGCTCTGGGGAGGGGAGGCTTGAAAGCAAGGAGATCCCTAGAATAAACAGTACAGATCAGCACTTGATCCTAGGGAAGCCAGTGGGACATGCACGGTTGTCTCTTCAACTGAACCCAACATGCGCAACTAACTAGGAAAGTGCCAGGAATCAGCCAAGCCGTCAACATGACAAAAGATGTTGATGGCCTTGTTGTTGTTGTTGTTGTTGTTGTTGTTGTTATCTAAGAGGAATTGTGGACCTGGGCAGACAAAGGTTGCCAAGGTGACAGGATGTGCATGTGAGGTGGCAGGAAAAGAGTGTCTTTAGCAAGGTGTGCTGGGAAGAAGAAGGGAGAACAAAGACAGAGAGATCCATCTTGGGCAGGCTGGCTGGGAGAGATGTCTTGGGCTCCTGTGGGTTCAAGCCCCTCTTGAGATGACCATGCTGGAAGATCTGGACTCACTCCATCTAAATTCAGGTACAAATATGTGAATAAATCTAAGAAATATGAGCAGCCTTCGCCACATCTTGATTCTCAAAGGAGCACAGAGCGCCTGGAACCCCCAGGGATCTTGCCACAGCTCGGCATGGCTGTGTCTCTCTGGACTGAACCCTATTCTCTCTACCAGGGATAGCCAACCTGGTGCCTGTCAGATATTTTGGACTACAGCTCCCATCACCCCCTGGTTATTGGCCTTGCTAGGTGGGCCTGATGGGAACTGTAAGCCAAAACATTATCTGGAGGCCACTGTGTCTGCTATCCCTGTTCTGTAACATTGGTAGACCCTGCAGTGCGTGACTAATTGAAAAAGCTTTATGTCATGTCTTTAAAATGGACGAAAGATACGTTCACATTTTAAAAAGTCCTCTGGCTCCAGCCAGTCCTCTCTTTGCCAGGCATAATGGTATTTTGTTTGTTTGCTGTTGTCGTTTTGTGCATGTCTTCCAAAGATTCAGAGGCAGCTTCAGGGTGTGCGTATGAAGCAGGGAGGTGGGGGGGGGGAGCATGGGTACCATATAAAACTCCCTTTCCAATAAAGAAACAACTTCAGGGGAAATGTCCAGTATGCTTGTTCCCAAACACTTCCCTTCCAGATGTGAAGCCACGGGGAGCGTGACATCAGTAATTTGCTAAGCAAGAGGGCGGCTGTCTCCAATAAAGGACCCGCTGCAGCAGCCCCAGAGGAAGCCAGGAAGCAGCCGCCACTTAGCCAGAAACATGTCAGGGACAGACAGACAGAGGAATTTTCTTCTGGAAAATACTCTTTGAAGCTACCTGCCCTCCTTCCCCGAAGGCTTTGTCTGAGCAGCTGATTGGCAATGGATGGGTGGATTATTTTTTAGGGCTCTCTCTCTCTCTCTCTCTCTCTCTCTCTCTCTGCCCAGCTCAACTTCCTGCACCTACCTACACAAAACGAAGCACATATTCTCCACATGCTTTTTCATTCCCATAAACTGAGTGGGAAATGAGGAAACAGAACAATTTTAGAGTAGTGAGAGGGGAGGGGAAAGAAAGACTGAACCACTCAAAGAAGGAGTCTCTAATTCCTTGCCAATAATATGCTATTCTCTTCTACTAAAAGTATAAACCTCATTGTGTCAAAACACACCAGGGCTCTTCCCTGTGCATGTTTATATTAGGGGGGGGGTGTCATCACTACGGCCTTGGGGCCTTAATATTAATATTAATTAAGACCAGAGATCTTTAGCGATCCTTTTTTCTGTTGACAGTCCTCCATGGAAGCGGCTGAGAACCAGAATTAACTCTTCCTACCTCAGGAGCTTCAGAGGTTATGGAGAGCTGCAGCTGAATGAGTGAGTTGCTATGGAAACACTCTCATTGCCTCCATAAAGTGGAATACCATAGCTAAATCTCTGCAAGGAGAAGATACCCAAATGGCACTCTCTGAAAAGGCACCGATGAACTCTTTCCCATCCATTTCTTCATTTTAAAAAAGAACATAGAACAGTCCGTCCCTGAAGACAATCTTTCATTTTATTTAATGAAAACAACAGTCTTGATAAAGTAGACTGTAGTCCACAAAAGCTCATTCCATCATGCATTTAACAATCTTGAGGGGGCCACAAGACTGTTGTTTTTAGTGCAAGAGGCTAACGCAAATACCACTTTGGGAATTTGGTTAACGAATGCCTCATGTTGCCTCAAAACAAATAATATAAGCCATAAATATTTTGAAAAATATATGAAATGAAAATAGAACATTTGGATCTTGCTTATTTGTACCATTTGTACAGGCGCCCATCGCCCAAAGCTCCCAGGTGGTTTACAAACATCAAAAAGTACAGTGCAATACATTCAACAATCGCTGTAGACAGGTGTCAGCCACCCAACATCAAACACATGGCTGACCAGCGGGTTGTGCCACTCACCTGCCAAAGTTGACCCACAGGTATGGTGAGATAAACATCTGGCCCGTGAGACCAGAAAGATTCACCACCTGAACTTTAGGGGGAAATGCAGCCTCAACTCAAACAGATTGAACACCACTTCACAGTCTTGTCTGGGCTGAATCCTCAGGTATTGGTTGTCATCTAGCTTGACACCATGCCCAAACTCTGGCTCAAAACAGTCACTGCCTCAATGGATTGGATAAAAATAAGCTTTTGTGTGCTCTCAAGTTCAAATTTGTACACTTCCATAACCATGGAGGGCTCCCTTCGTCTGCTGCTTCCCAGCCCTTTAAAATACAGGAGCTGAGTCAAACCCAAATCCTGCCACCACCACTCAGATTATTTTTGCTTGCTCATGCTCATTCATCAATCAAGCCACCCTTATTTTAAACCAGTTGCTTGCATTGGGGTTTTGTTTGGGGGGGGGGAGTTCTTCTGTTCTGTCTCAGGCTTGGGAGGAAAAGAAGAGAAGAGTGAGCCGGCTGGATCAGGCCAATGGCTTCTCTCCTCCTCTTCTCACAGAGGCCAGCCAGATGCCTGTGGAAACCTGCAAGCAGAACCAAGCGCAAGAGCAGCCTCTCCTCCTTTCCTGCCGTTTTCAGCAACTGATGTGTTTAGTTTGGCTCCCTTTAAAAGAACTGTGAACTGGGCCTTGTGCAGCATGAAGCCAGGCCTCTTCCAGGCACCTCCCGTAACTGCCAGGTCCCAGCTGGTTGATCTCTCCGAATAGCCCACCACCAAAGAGAAGTGGCGCTTCTCTCCAGCAAAGTCTTCTCAGCAAAGTAAGCTCTTATTTTACCCATAAACAGGAGAAGACTTTCACAGTTTCTTTGCCCTCCTTTCCGCTGGCAGCAAAGCCTCTGTGATGTCCCTCACACCTTCTTCTTACAGTATTTATTGTTGTTAATGCAAAAGATATGGCACATTACAAAACAAGTGAATTATACATCATATGTGAAAAATGGCATGACTTAAGACCTGCACTCTGCATCCCTAAGAAATAATTTTAGTGAGACCTGTAGGCTCTCAAAGCCATAATAATTCCACCTCCTTTATATATAAAAAAGATATTTATCTTATTGTTTGAGGAGATGACCCCAATTCCTAATGATAGCAACCCTAATGAAGTATTGGGCAAGAGAAATTAAAATTTGAATATAGTATTTAATCTTTACAGCAGGCGTAGGAAACCTCAGGCCAAGAGGCTGTATTATGACCTCCAGGCCTCTCTCTGTCTGGCCCTCAGAATTCTCCGGAAGGGATGTGGCCCTTGGGTGCTAAAAAAAAAAGGTTCTTCCTGGTTTACAAGCTAATTTGAGATTGATTTCTGTGCTAATGTTTTACCTTAAATTCATTTGAACCCTTTGAAAAAGTTGGCTTAGGCGACTTCCGGTCGGTGCCAGCGCTTAATGGCGGTCCTACCTCCGAGCTCCGGAGAAGGACTGCTTCGCAAGTTCGGGTCTTACCCGCTACGGCGAGCGGGGGACCCCTAAAATCCCAGGCGCTGAAGCCTGAGAACAAGGAGACTCGGTGGGCACCTTTGCGCCCCCCGGTACCGTGAAAGAGCCTTTTTAAAGGCTACGGATCGACATCGGGAGTGAGCGCGGTGCTGAGAGTCGCTACCCAGCCTGCGAAGTGAAGCCGCGTCGCCATAAGCGGAGAGCGCCGACTTCTTCCTGAAAAGAAAATTTGGACTGAATTCCTGTGAGTAGGAGCTGGAGAATAATCGGGACCTTTTAAATTTAGCAAATTGGGCTAAAAACGGGGAGATTTAAATCAAGGAAGTCTGCCTCCCCCCGACTGCATGAAAGTGAAAGCAACGGAACTCTAGACTTGCATCCGTTGAAACCCGCTCTTTGATCAGCTAAACCGGACATTTAGACCTTTGATCTCCCCTCTAGCTAGCAGGGCAGAGGGGAGGTGAATGAGATTAATAACTGCACGATTCTTTGGAAGTAAAAAACCTCTGCTGTCTCACCTATTGAAAGCATGAAACGGTCTGCCTTCTTAGGACACTGAACTGACTTTTCCCTGCAAAGTGATACTTTGATACAAAGTTTTCACAGTGCCTGGCTACAATATATTACAAGAAGAAGCAATATAAATTGGGCAACTGTGGCAATCTGAAGTTATAAGTTTTTAGTAACATTGACTTTGACTGTGTTAATCTCCTTTTTTACATCTTTGGACATTCTCCTTTGTCTTCGTGTTCGTTACTTTGTTCTGTGGCCATTTTGATTTGCTCCCTCTAGAGGATAAAGTAAAGTCCGGCACGGCCTAGGACAGTGGAATTTTCCAACGGAGGACAAATCCCGTGGGAACTGACCTTGACATGAGTGGCTCACAAGAAGAGATTGTTACAAGAGCTAAGACCAAGCAACAACAACAACAACAGCTGCAGCAGCAACAGACAAAGAAAAGAGGCTCAATTTCAGGCGTAACAGCCGGATCAGCAGGAACAACAGGACAAGATAAAGGAACAGCCGCCTCTATGGAAGCTCTGACAGATGCTCTTCTCAAGATAAATCAAACTCTGGAGTCTTTGACAAAACAGACTTCAGAGAATACACAAAAATTAACAGAAATATCAGTAAGATTAAACCAGAATACAGAATCCATAAATAAATTGGTGGAGGAAAACGCTACCACGCGCCAAATAGCTGAAGATGCTAAAGCTACTGCTGGAGAGACACAGGAGAAATTAGAGCCGATTGCTAAGAAGGTTTATGAGCATGATGCGACTTTGGCCTTGTGGGAGTTACAGAGAAAAGAGAGAAACTTGAAATTAAGACTGATTCCGGAGAATGAAAGAGACAATCTTGTGGAATACCTGACACGGGAGTTTGTGGATTGTTGGGACCTTGAGGAAGACGAATTTAAAATCACGACAGCTTTCAGATTGGGTAAAAAACAAGACAGAAAGACCCCGAGAGATTGCTTAATCACACTCAGATCCAAGGAGGAAAGAGACAAAATATTAGGACTACACTTTGAAAAGGCCTTGCAAATCGGAAATTCAGCTGTACAGATCTTTAAAGACATCCCAAAATACATTTTGGATTTAAGAAACTTCTACAAGGATTTGGCTCTTCTGCTAAAGAAAAATTCCATTCGCTTTAGGTGGGAGTTCCCACAAGGACTGTCATTTGACTACAAGGCAAAGAAGGTGAAAATAAAGACAATCCAAGACAAGGACAAATTTCTGGCAAGAAATCAGGAGGACCTGCAGAAGGGGACTGTGGACGCACTTGCAGAACAGAGGGGAGCATTGGAGATTTTGAATCTTTCGATCGGACAAAAACCACTACCATCAGAAGAAGAGCAACAACTTGGAGCTGTTGGAGGAGTCTAGAAAAACAATAAGATGGCTCTGCAATTCCTTAGCTGGAATTGTAATGGGCTCAATGGGCCCTTGAAGAGAAGACAAGTATTTCATATATTGAACAGAGAACAATTGGACCTGATATGTCTACAAGAAACTCACATAACCAGAGCTCACAGGAGACTACTCACAAATAAAAGGCTAGGACAAGAATTTATTTCATCAGACAAAGTTAAGAAAAGAGGAGTGGTAATATATGTGAAAGAGAAATGGGCCCCAAAAATGATATTCAAGGACGAACAAGGGAGATACCTGGCAGTGGAGATACAAATACAAGGAGAAAAATTTTTAGTGGTTGGAATTTATGCACCGAATGAAGGCAAATCTGACTTCTTTAAGAGACTTCATGAAACCCTGACTGACTATTTGGATTACAATATGATAATCATGGGAGACATGAATGGCGTGGTCTCCACTAATATGGACAAGGCACAAAGACTAACAGTTAGCAAGGAAGGGAGACTCCCTAAGACTTTTTTTGAAATGACAGAAAATATGGGCTTGATAGACATATGGAGAACAAGGAACCCTCTGGAGAGAGAGGGAACTTTCTTCTCCCAAGCAATGATGACCTGGACCAGAATCGATCAAATCTGGATTACTAGTGGAATGGCCCCAAAGATTAAGAAAGTGGAAATCTGCCCAAAAACTTGCTCCGACCATAACGCCGTGAAGATGGAGATGAAACTCACAATGACTGGTCAATTTAGATGGAGAATGAATGACACCCTCTTTCGAGATAAGGAGATTCTCACGAAGGCCCAAAAGACCCTAAAAGACTACTTTGAAATAAATCTGAGGACCGACGTGGAGAAAAGAGTGGTCTGGGATGCAAGTAAGGCGGTGATGAGAGGATTTTTGATTCAACAAAATTCAATAAAGAGGAAAAAACAAAATGAGAAAAAAGAAAAGATTTTGGAAATGATAAAGGAAGGAGAGAAAAAATTAAGAACAAAACCAAAGTCTCAGGACATCTTAAGAGAGATTAAGTTGTATCAAACACAATATATGGAATTGATGAACCAAGAGATTGAATGGAAGATAAAGCAAATGAAGCAAAAGACTTTTGAATCAGCAAATAAATGTGGCAAACTTTTGGCATGGCAACTGAAGAAAAGGCAGAAATTAAACACAGTTACAAGCCTAGAGGTGGATGGGAAAAATATCTCTAAACCCAATGAAATTAGAAACTGCTTTTTAAGCTACTTCAAAAAACTCTACACTCAAGGCCCGCAAAATGAAGAAGATATAGACAAATTCCTTGGAAAATATGGATTACAAAATATCTCTCACCAAAGTAAGATGGATTTGAACCAGAGAATTTCAGAACAAGAGATAGAGGCTGCCATTCAGAATATGCAATTGGGCAAATCTCCAGGACCAGATGGACTGACTTCCGGATACTACAAATCTCTGAAGGAATGGCTGACTCAACCATTAAGAGAAGTCTGTAACGAGATCCTTGAGGGAAAAAGGGCACCTGAATCGTGGAAAGAAGCATATATTTCACTCATACCAAAGTCAGAGACTGAAAAGACCCAACTTAAGAACTACCGCCCAATATCATTGCTCAATGTGGATTACAAAATTTTTGCAGACATTTTAGCAAAAAGATTTAAAAGAGTGTTGATGGAGAAGATTCATAAGGACCAAGCAGGCTTTCTCCCTAAAAGACACCTGGCAGATAATGTAAGGAATGTAATAGACATTTTGGAAAAGCTAGAGGTGAATATAAACACTAAAGCAGTATTGATCTTTGTGGATGCGGAGAAAGCCTTTGACAATATTTCTTGGAGTTTTATGAGGAAGAATCTTCATGGGATGGGGGTAGGCCAGGGTTTTGAAAATGGTATGGCTGCAATATATTCCGAACAAAAAGCTAAACTGATTGTAAATAATGTTGTGACTGAGGAACTTAAGATAGAAAAAGGAACACGACAGGGGTGCCCGATCTCCCCATTACTTTTTATCTCAGTTCTGGAGGTGTTGCTGAATATGATAAGAAATGACCAGCAGGTCAAAGGAGTGCAGGTCGGAGCTAAACATTATAAGTTAAGAGCGTTTGCAGATGACTTAGTATTGACTTTGCAAGAGCCAAACACTAGTACGAAAAAGGTTTTAGAAATAATACAACAGTTTGGCCAGGTAGCTGGATTTAAGCTGAATAAGCAAAAAACTAAAGTTTTAGGGAAAAACCTAACAGACATGGAAAAGGAGAAATTTCAAGAGGAGACAGGTTTGACAGTAGTCAAGAAGGTGAAATACCTAGGGGTTTACTTAACATCTAAAAATCTGAATTTGTACAAGGACAACTATGAAAAATGTTGGTCAGAAATTAAAAAAGATCTAGAAATATGGTCAAATTTGAAATTGTCAATGTTAGGCCGAATTGCAGTGATCAAAATGAATGTATTGCCTAGAATGTTGTTTTTGTTTCAGACCTTGCAGATTCTTGACAAGATGGAATGTTTCAAGAGGTGGCAGAAAGATATTTCGAAATTTGTCTGGCAGGGCAAAAAGCCCAGAATTAAATTTAAGATATTGACAGATGCTAAAGAAAGAGGGGGGTTTGCCCTGCCGGACTTAAAATTGTACTATGAGGCAGCAGCTTTTTGCTGGCTGAAGGAATGGATGCTCCTCGAGAACACAGACATTTTGGATCTGGAAGGTTTCAACAATGTTTTTGGTTGGCATGCATATTTATGGTATGACAAAGTTAAGCAGCATAGTGCCTTTAAAAATCACATTGTTAGAAAAGCATTGTTTAATGTATGGATGAGATATAAAGATCTGTTGGAAAACAAAACCCCTAGATGGGTGTCACCAGTCGAGGCTAAAGCAGTAAAGAAACTCAATATGGAGGTCGGATGGCCGAAGTATTGGGAAATTTTGGAACAGGATGGAGATAAGTGGAAATTACAAAGCTATGACAAATTGAAACATAAAGTACAAAACTGGCTTCAATATTATCAAATAATGGAGCTTTTCAAACAGGACAGGAAAATTGGCTTTCAGGTGGAAAAATCAAAACTAGAGATTGAACTGCTAGAACCCAACACTAAGAATTTATCAAGAATGTATAACTTGTTGCTGAAATGGAATACACAGGATGAAATGGTGAAATCAGCTATGATTAAATGGGCACAAGATATTGGTCATGACATTATGCTCGCTGACTGGGAACAGTTATGGACCACCGGTGTTAAGTTTACGGCATGTAATGCCTTAAGAGAAAACATAATGAAAATGATTTACAGGTGGTACATGACCCCAGTCAAGCTGGCAAAAATTTATCATCTGCCCGATAACAAATGTTGGAAGTGTAAAGAGACTGAAGGTACCTTCTACCACCTTTGGTGGACATGCCCGAAGATTAAGGCCTTCTGGGAAATGATCTATAATGAAATCAAAAAAGTACTTAAATGTACCTTTTCTAAAAAACCAGAGGCCTTCCTCTTGGGCATTGTCGGCCAATTGGTGGCAAAGAGGGATAGAACTTTCTTCATGTACGCGTCAACAGCAGCAAGAATACTCATCGCAAAGTATTGGAAGACACAAGATCTACCCACTCTGGAAGAATGGCAGATGAAAGTGATGGAGTATATGACATTGGCCGAGATGACAGGCAGAATCCGTGACCAACGAAAAGAGACGGTGGAAGAAGAATGGACAAAATTTAAAAGTTATCTTAAGGACTACTATAAACTTAATGAATGTTAAAATGTTGTGGTTCCCAGAAACAAAGGGGTACAGGATATAAGGTTAGAATTATAAAAGAGGATTAAGATGATAGAGAATGGAAAGTAACAATGGGGAGTTGCTAGTTGAATTATGGACATTGGGATGCAGAGAGGGGGGGTATGGGGAAGTCCAAGAAAAGAGGTTTATGAAAATATGTTTGAAACTATACGTGTATGTTTGTCACTTTTAGTGTTTGTTTGTTTCTTTTAAAAATTTTGTAAAACCAATAAAAAATTTAAAAAAAAAAAAAAAGAAAGAAAAAGTTGGCTTAGGAATCAGTTGTGCCAGAGGTCTATGTTGTAACCATTGGGAGCCTGAAGGTAAAGGGACCCCTGACCATTAGGTTCAGTCGTGACCGACTCTGGGGTTGCGGCGCTCATCTGGCTTTATTGGCCAAGGGAGCCGACGTACAGCTTCCGGTCATGTGGCCAGCATGAGTAAGCCGCTTCTAGTGAACCAGAGCAGCGCACGGAAATGCCGTTTACCTTCCCGCCAGAGCGGTACCTATTTATCTACTTGTACTTTGACGTGCTTTTGAACTGTTAGGTTGGCTGGAGCAGGGACCGAGCAATGGGAGCTCACCCTGTTGCGGTGATTTGAACCGCCGACCTTCTGATCAGCAAGTCCTAGGCTCTGTGGTTTAACCCACAGCCCCACCCGCATCCCTATTGGGAGCCTAACAGTACCTAAATTCTACTCTCCTTATCCTTGTACTCTCTCATAGTTGCCAACTCCCTGGGGCCTGGGTGCCCGAGCACCCACAAAATTCCCCATGAAGGGGCCAGACACCCACAAATTTGGGTGCCAGGGCCATGTACGCTGCATGGCACCCATGGCCGGTCACAGGGCCAAGTTGGCACTCCTGTGCTCTCTAGTCTAAAGAATGCCACACATCAGCCTTATTTGCCAAGGCTGACTCCTGGGCGAGGTCCTTTGAGTCTTTTACTTGGCAAATAGACCTTGTAGTAACCCACCGCTGACCTGGCAACCAATTAAATATTAGCTCAAGCTGTGCTGGTGTTGCAAGAAAAGGGAAAACGAAAAGAGACCAGATACCATGTGGTGAAGCAAGCAGGAGAATCTGGTGTGCAAGAGGGGCAAGTTAATGATTTCTTGCTTTAGCTCACGGTGAACATCCTGTACAAAATCTGGAAAGGACGTGGCTACTATTGCAATCCCTTGATTTCTTTGATCCAAACAATGGTGGTGTTAGGACTGCTGCATGACTATTTTTGTGAAAGGGACTGCTTGCTCAGAGATCTGCTTTCCTTAGTGGAAGTTAAAGGTTGGAGATATTTCTCCTGAATGAGCAATTTGCATACAGGGGTGGGGAGAAGTAGAGAGAAAGCGTGTTCTCCCTCATGGAGAGCCCGGGTTGCGGTTGGGGATGACAAGACACCTCACTGTTGCTGGGCAAAAGAGTTTGGCCATCTTTAAGCAGGGGCGGGCTGTTACTGGGGAGATTTATATGTTGCCATTTATTGATTGACAGCTCTATTTGTTAAATACAATGCACGCAGCGACAAACTTCCTCTTTTCGCTGCTTACTTTGGATCACCCGCCCTCCCTTCCCTAATTTTAGGCTGTTTGCTTGACCTTGCTATGCCTGTCATGGGGTCGTCTGCTTTGGGGCAGGGACCTGGTAGGAATTTTGTCCATTTGGCTGATTAGTGGGTGCCATTTGGGTTTTGCCTACTGCGTAGCAAATCATCACAACTTGTACGGTTGCGGTTAGGCATTGGTCTGGGAATTGGTTGGTGGAGGGGTATGGATTCGGCTGTGCCTGCCCCTCCAAAATGCTGCTGCTGCTTCAAGGGTTTTCCGTTAAAGGAACCCAGGGGCTCCCCATGCTTTTGTCCGAAACCCCCTGGCAAGGGCTAGGGCCACGCAAGCCCCTGGGAGCATTCTGGGGAGAGGTGAGGCATGGTTCCCAGTCCCGTCTCTCTCCCCAGGTGACTTACCCTTCCTGACTTCACGGGGGGTGCGAATGTCAGAGCTGTCCCCATGCAGGGTCAGTTAGTGCTACCAATGCCTAAGCAACCACTCACATTGCTGTAATTTGAATAAAGTTGTGGCCAAAATTATGGCAAAAACCTTAAACAAAAATTAAGTGTCAATTGTGTTTTTCTTTGGAGGGTGTCTTGGGGACCTCGACGTGCAAAAAGTCTGTAGCTTGAATTTGATATGGCTGTGGGTTTGACTGGATGTGAAGCTTTTGTGGGGAAGAGGTGACACTGTGGGGGTCTAAACAATTGCTCTCCTTGGGAATTTGGCGCTGAACCTGTACTTTTCCAGTGCCTCTTGTAAGAGTCTGGTGCTTCCAAATTGCTCTACTTGTAGATATACTGTATTGTTGAATTTATCTTAATCCTGCTAGTGTTTTCACTTGCTTGCAGTTGTTTTCTATATATTCCACACAAAAATCCACTCCTTTTTATATACCGTACTTGGTCTTCTTGCTCTCTTATCCTGCTGGTTAGGCCTGCTAACTCTGTATATTCTATCATTTTAAGCTGCCATTCCTCTTGGGGCTAACAAAATCCAAGCTGCTGTAGTAGCATACATAAATAACTTCCCCAACTTCTGCTGGGCAGCAACAGCCCTTATGAAGCCTGTCTGACCCCTCCCTGGGCAATGTCAAACAATTGTTTCCCATATTTCCTTGTGGGCGGCAATTGCCTCGACTGGTGAAAGCCACCATGGAGTTTTGGGTTCCAATAGTGTTTTATATCGTTCCCATGCTGTCTATAAGACTTTCCTTACTATATGGTTAAGGAACCCTCTGTGGTTCTTCACTTTGTTATTGTTAAGTTGTGGGTGAACATATCAAGACGACACAGCGATTCTTCAAACAGCTCTTGTTTATTCACAGGCCAGAACAGAACTGAACTGAAGGGTTCAGCCAGCCTGCTTATATAGAGCTCCAGTACAACGTAACTGTAGCAACTTTCTAAAACTATCCAATCACTGAATGTCACTTTCGATCCCTTATTTGCATAACTATCAACAGTATCCCCCTGCTGGCCCAGAGTGAGAACTTCAGTACATAACAGTTATGTCCCAAGTTAACCATGCCATCCAAAGATGTTATCCCACCCCTCTGTGTCCAGTATTTTGGTTTTTTTTTATAGTTATCCATTCTTTGAGCCAGACAAAGCTTGTTGCTTTCTAGTATAATTTGAGATCTGGGACTGCAAATCCTTCTCTGTCTCTAATCTCCGTTAATAGCTCAAATTTTATTCTCGGTTTTTTACTTTGCCAGATAAATTTGGCCAGGTCTTTTATTTGGTTTCATCTCCAAATATCCTAATAAGTCAATTACTGTTCTTGTATTATTATACAGTGGTACTCGCCAGCGTATCTGGGACGTAGAATTACAATGCCACATGAGCGAAATGGTCAAACATCCAGCAATAAGGGACCAGGGGAGAGGTTTCTCTCCAGCCAACTACCTGTCAGGTCTTCAGGTACCCAAATACAGACGGTCTTTTACCCTCGCCAGATTTAACATTCTCCCCTCTGCCTTACTTCAGGGCAGATTTGAGGGTAAACCATACACAGCACAGGTCTGTCCTTGTGGCTCGTTGGAAGTTGAAACTGCTTCACATGTTCTATTACGTTGTTGTCTTTATGATGATATACGTTTGACTTTTATTACACCTGTTTTGCAAAAGTCCAGGAAAGAATCGGAATACCATAGTTTAAAATTACTGCTAGAGGACAAGAATCCCAAGACTACACTAAATGTAGCTAAATTCTGTGCGTCTGCAATCAATCGCAGGAAGCAAGTGGTATCCCATAATGCATAAACCCCTATTTGCTAATTACAGGGGGCATGTTAACAATTAATTTTAATTTTTATATTTAAATCCTTGCTATATTCATATTGTCCCTTGTATTTCTGATATTTTTTATGATCTGTGATATTGTGTGTGTTGACGCTGGTCTGTGACCGTATTAATAAATTCATAATAAATTCAGTGGTACCTTGGGTTAAGAACTTAATTTGTTCCGGAGGTCCGTTCTTAACCTGAAACTGTTCTTAATCTGAAGCACCACTTTAGCAAATGGGGCCTCCTGCTGCTGCTGCGCCGCCGGAGCATGATTTCTGTTCTTATCCTGAAGCAAAGTTCTTAACCCGAGGTACTATTTCTGGGTTAGCGGAGTCTGTAACCTGAAGCGTATGTAACCCGAGGTACCACTGTATAGTTGTCTTCCCGGCAGGAAACCAGCCTAGTCATCATTAATTATTCTATTCAATATTTTGTTAATCTATTTGCTAATATGCCTGTAAAGATTTTGTAATCCGAATTTAATAATGAAATTGGTCTATAATTTTTAGTATTTGTCAAATCTGCTCCCTGTTTTGTATCAAAGTTATTAAAGCTTCTTTCCATGACTCTGGAGTTTTCCCATTCTCTAGTATATTATACATAATCTTCTAATGTTTTGTAATAACTAATTCATATTCCATCCAGGCCCAGTGATTTCCCTGCTTTCATTTTTTTAATTACTTGTCCTATTTCTTCTTTTTCAATATTTGAATTTAAATATTCGTATTCTTCTGATATTTCTGGTAATCTATTTTGTTGTATATAATCACTTATTTTGTTCTCATCTTTGTATTCTGCTTTGTACTTTTTTATAATAGTTTACAAAACTCAGTTTAATTTTTTCTGGATCTACTATTTCTTCCCCATGGTCTATTGTTTTACCTATAATTTTGTCCATTTGTCTTTTCTTTATTAACCAAGCTAACATCCTGCCAGGCTTATTGGCCGATTCAAAACTTCTTTGTCTCATCCATTGGATATTATTTTCTACTTCTTTATTTATTAGATTTGAAATATGTGTTTGTAAAATCTAAATGTTCTATCTGGCTTTTTCATTTTTGGGGTTTATTTTAATCAGTTCTTTTTCATTCTCTCTTATCTGGTTTGTTATTTGTTGAATGTTATTTTCCCTTCTTTTGTTTTTTCTTGCAAACTGTTGAATCCTAAAGCCCCTCATGTAAGCTTTGCTTGCATCCCATATTGTATTTATGTCGGTTCCTTGTTTTGAATTTATATCGAAGAATTCTATTAGCATCTCTTTGGCTTTTTTTTTTTTGACTATATGTTCATCATTCCATATCTCATCATTCAGTCTCAACCTTCCCCTTGTTTGTTTTTTAACTGTAATATGTATTGTCACTGGATCGTGAGCTCATATAAATCTGCTTAGAATTTCTGCTTTTTAAATTTTAGTATTTATTAATTAATTAATATTAGTATTAATATTAGTGTTAATATTCCATCAATTCTACCTCCTGATTTTTTCGCTTCAGAGAAATGGGTAATATCCTTTTCATTTGGGTGTTTGATCATGCAAATTAAAATTTTCCATCATTTGAAAAAAAGGTGAGTGGTAATTTACCTTCATTTGAAATAATATCTCTGGTGGTCCTGTCCATTTCAGTTGATGTTACCCCATTCAGATCTCCCATAAATATTTATTTATTTCCTTTTAATTCTGCTGGATTTAACTACCCACCTCAAAGCTCCATAAAATGCACATATCTAAGTGTATCTGGATTTCTGTTAGAATTGCTCAAGTAGATGGCCTGTGCAATACAGAATGGGTGGGCTGAAGAACTAACAACTAACCATTTTATTTTTTCCATTGGACATTTTGTGTACGTAAATAAATACTATAATCATAGCTAAGGCTCCCCCCCCCCCCCAAGCAAGACACACTCTGACGATGCACCAATGTCTACAACAAAGATCTCCAAATCATTACTTATGTGTAAGATATGAGTTCACACATACATGTGTATTGTTACAGATCAGGGGTGCAGAGTTTGGGGGTGCAAGGGCACTCAATAAAATAAAAATAAATGAATAAAATAAAATAGGAAGAATTTGGAATATTGTAGGGCAGATGCCAGGCCAGGGCCTCATCTGGGATAGAAGGGGTAGAAATGACAGGATGTGCTAGAAGCAAGTCATTACCATATCAATTAAAACCATCATCAGGGCAGAGGTGGGAGTTGCCATGGTTACCGTGGGCAGAGAAGGCTTTAGGATTTCAGCTTCCATGACTTGGAAAACAGGGGAGGTGGGAGGCTGGGGGGGCGAGTATCATTTAAGGGAGAGACTTGAGTTTTCCTGGCAAGAGTCTTTGGGAAGGAGAAGGCTGGAGCCAGAACTCCAGGTGGGGCAGGCTGGCATGCAGGATGCCTTGGACTCCAAGGCTGCCCTGATATGGGGCCACCAAAGCCCAGCCCCACATGATGCACCGGCTCTGGGGGGCAGGCATAGGGCAGAGGCATCCTGGGTGGGGAGAATTAAAGAATAAAATACAATTGGAACTGAGGAGTTTTCTCAGGACGGTGGGAGGTGTGTGTGCTGTGTCCCATTGGTGTAGAAGTGGTGGCCCTTGCCCTCCTCCTGATAGGAGATGCTCTGTGGGGAGGGGAGGGGGACACAAAATAGGGGGAGGGGTTGAGGAGAGTCAGTTTTTTTGGGGGGGAGTGAGGAAGGTTTCTATTTTCATCTGAGGAATGTTGGAGGGTATGCACCAGTCTCCACTGTGCCTAGATTTCCCAACGGAAAAACACAACCCTGGGCGAGTGCCTGGAGTGATTGGGGGTGGTGCCCAAACTTCATAGCAGGTTATGGGCACAGAAGTCGATCTGAAGGAACAGGTTACCCAAACCTGACTGTGCAGTCACCCAAACCGGGCCCCAAAATTCCCAAATTCCTTCTTCAAGGATCCATTAGCTTGAGCTGTATAACACAAACCCAGCTGTATAAACTAAATAAAATAATGCCAAAGATGCTGACCTCAGACCAGAGGTCTGCCTGCCACAGGCTTGTTCTGCTGGTCTGTGTGTTTTACCCCACAACTGCTGCAGACCTGCCTGCTGGCTGGCCTCTAACTTCCTTTATTGCTGCCAGCCGGTTCTATGTTTCATTGCCACCACCTGCCACCCACTCCCTGTGGAACAAACAAAACAGCCTGCCAGCTGCGCTGTGGTTACCAGGCTGCCCTTTCTCGGTTGGCTTCAGTCTGAGCTGGCCTGTCACGGGCGGCACCCATGGCTGAACTGACCACTGGCTTTCTCTCTCTTGGAATGGAGTGCATTTGCTGTTTTGTCTCAGGTGGAAAAACAGCTTGGGCAGGCCCTGTGGAAAGGAGGAAGGACCAGGGAACAATGGGCCATAAATTTCTTCAATAAATACATAAAGAAAAAATATTGCTGCTCTTGCCAGCACAGAAGTTTGTAAACCCAAGGGCAGGGTGTTATGTACTGAAGTTCTCACCCTGGGCCAGCAGGGGGATACTGTAGATAGTTATGCAAATAAGGGATCGAAAGTGACGTTCAGTGACTGGATAGATTTAGAAAGTTGTTACAGTAACGTTGTAGTGGAGCTCTATATAAGCAGGCTGACTGAACCCTTCAGTTCAGTTCTGTCCTGGTCTGTGAATAAACAAGAGCTGTTTGAAGAATCGCTGTGTTGTCTGATATGTTCACCCACAACCTAACACAGGGGAAGTTGTGTATTCTGACTTCCCTGTTTCCTCTGTGATGCATTTTCAACAGAAACCAACACAAACCCCACATATGCCAAGGAGCCCTTGATCTTACAGCAACTTCAAGTAGGGAGGCACCTTTCATGGGCTCAGATGGGCTCAGCCTCCCATATTAAAATTTTTTGCTGCTCTAAAATAGAAATTTTAGAAGTTCAGATGTTAATTTATATAACAAGCTACTCCAGTGGTGAAAGATGACAGCAGCTTGCCTCTTTCAGGATTCCAGTAGTCTGTGAATATGATTTTAGCAGCAGCCAGGATTTTCTTTGGGTTAGTTTAACTCTACACTTTTGGCTCTCTCAAGGAATGATTTTTTTGCCCCTCAGTAAAAATATCTAATATTTGTAAGAGATAAGGCAATCTCAAAAGAGGACCTGATGGCAAAGACGAAAGGCATAAGATGATGGTCCTGGTTACAACTGGATCCACTATGCACTTTTGCAAAGTCTCTGAAACGCAGGGCTGAAGGCTTGAGACCCCGGACACCTTGTGAATCGCTATGTAACAGACCGAGCCATGACACAAAAGGGGCAGTTTTGGTGATATATGGTATGATATTAGACAGCTTTGTGGGCAACACAGAAGATACTCAAATGAGATGGGAAACTCACATAGGAACCTCAATAAGTGAAAAAGCATGGGAATCTATATGGCCTAATCCATCTCTAAAAACAACTTCAGCTCACCTCCAGGAAATCTCCCTTAAAATTATATTTTGGTGGCATTGGACTCCCACACACCTTGCCAAGATAAATCCTTCAAGCTCACCATTAGAAGGAGGTTCCTCCTTTCATGTTTGGTGGGAGTGTACTGTGGTCCACACCTTTTGGCAAAAAGCTTTTCATCTGACCTTCAAAATTGCAAACAATATATCCCTCCTAATTTGGCACTTGCTTTATTATTACTAGATTTGACCCCCGAATTCCACCCTTAAATCTAAAGAATTACTTTCCTACCTGTTCACAGCAGCTAGACTAGTTATTGCCCAACGATGAAAGGAAACCTCTAATATGCCAACTGAGGGCTTGGGGTAATAATATCTGGAGTATTGCTCTATCAGAATGCCTCACATGAGGGCATCTCCTAAAAAGATACCTTTGATACAATCTGGTCTCCCTTTTTCTCTTTTAATGAAGAAGAACAGGATATTTTAACGTCATCATCATCCTCATCATCACAGAGGCGTCTGTGGTGTCATTGAAAATGTTAGCTTTCTTTTCTTTTTTAAAAAAGGAACCTTCCTGTTTGTTAAGTGTGGCACTTAACAGGTTCTTTTCTAAATATCCCTGCCACTCTGTAGGCTTTGTAAATAAAAATTACTATTATTTATAAGCTGCCACCTGACTGGGTTGCCCAAAGACCCACATTTTAGACATTTTTAAAAAAAAGATTGCCCAGGATTTTAACTGATTTTATATCTACTTTTTTTGTTGTTGTATTTTTACTGTTGCTACAATAATTGCTTTTGCTTCTGATGTTTTAAATCTGCTTTATATATTTTTATGGTTCTCTTTTGTAGGGTATCTTGAAAATCTAGATTAATAAGATTATGGTTTTTTTTAAAAAAAAAATTGCAAGCATTTTCCCATGCACGTGACAAGGAGCCCACAGCAGCAGAATTGTGGTCATGTGTGCACATTTCTGCATGGCACTTCCAGCTTCTTGGGCCTATGCAAAAACTTTGTGGGGAGAGGTTGTTGTCTTGGCAACGATTAGGTCAGACTTCACCTGCTGTCCTGATGACTCCATTGACTGCAGTTCATCTCAATGAAATAGCACTAAAGTACTGCACAAGAATTTTCATTTTACAGATTTAAAAGCTGGTCCAAGATTGACCTAATAGTGGTAACCAAAGATATTATATCTAATGTATGTAATGCAACTGTAGGCACAATTACCTTATCAGATCATGCCCCAATCTCAATTTCCCTACGCTCTGATAGTTTCCCCCCAAGGTCTCCAGGATGGCAATTTGATACCAGCTTCCTAGTAGATACGGTGTCTAAAGAATCCTAGCAAAAAACACTGGAATATTATTTCAAGGAAAATGATACCCCAGGCATAAGCAGCCCCCTATTGTGGGATTTGATGAAAGTAGTTATTATAGCATAGTTATTAGAGGGCAGTGTATTAGGGAAGCTTCACAGAGAGAAAAAAATGTATGAGGAGGATGTAAAAACAACATTGGCAGAAATAAAAAAATGGAAAAGAAATCACATAAGAAAAAATCCAAACAGCTCTATTGGGCATTTTAAAAAGCACGTTTTGAGTTGCAGCTTTTAGAAACTGAATGCATCTGCAAGGCAATGGCCAGAATAAATATGTTGTTCATGAATTTGGAAATAAAGCTTCCCACCTCTTAGCCCATGCAGTTAAAAAACATAATCTTAGGAGTAAAATTACCGGTGTCTATGATGCACAAGGAAATGTAAGGAATGATACCAATTAGTGAAATCTTCCATGAATATTATGGTTCTCTGTTCTCTTCTGACAATCCATCACAAGTATCAGTAGAAGACTACCTTTCAAAAGTAGCATTTAAACCATTGTCAGAGGACCACAGAAAATACCTAAATCAATCAATATCCTCAGAGGAGGTTCAAGAAGCAATTAAAAAATTAATATCAGGAAAGTCTCCAGGGCCTGATGGACTCCCACGAGAATATTATAAAGCCTTTAAAGTAGATTTGTCACCATGACTAACTAAGCTCTTTAACTCAGTGCTAGAGGGGGGACATATCCCTCAAACAAGGCACATGTCAAAAATAACTTTGATATTGAAGCCCGATAAAGACTCCACCAGACCTGATTCATATAGGCTGATTGCTTTAATAAATGTGCATGCAAAACTATTCACAATTGTGATGGTTAAGAGTTTAAATGTCTTCATAGGTCAATACATCACCACAGATCAAACAGGATTCATACCCTCGAGAAATATAGCAGACCCTATAAGGAGAGTTCACAATATAATCTATGACCTGCAGCTACAAAATACAGTGGACGCTCAGGTTGCAAACATGATCCATGCGGGAGGCACATTTGCAACCTGCAGCGTTTGCAACCTGCAGCACCGCATCTGCACACGCGCAGCTCACAATTCGGCGCTTCTGTGCATGCGCAAAGCGCGGTCTAGTGCTTCTGCGCATGCACGAGCACCAAAACCCAGAAGTAACCCGTTCCAATACTTCCGGCTTCGGCACGGTGTGCAACCCGAAAATGCGCAACCTGAAGCATCTGTAACCCGAGGTATGACTGTACTCCAGGGACTTAATTTCACTCAATGCCTCTAAAGCATTTGACAAAGTTGAATGGTTGTATTTGAAACTCTTACTTTCTAAATTACAATTTAGAGAAAAATTTCTGCACGTGATTCAACATATTTTCTCAAAATCTTCAGCTATAATTACGGTAAATGGATATGATAAACCTCAACAGGAGAACCGACCAAAGATTCCCCTGTCACCACTGCTTTTTGCAAAGGTAATAGAGATCTAAGCTATACAACAACATGCGGATGCCTCTGTGAAGGAAGTGAAAATAGGAAATGTTGAACATAAAATTAATAAGTTTGCAAATGATACATTGGTAATGGTGCAATTGTTGCACTTCATTCTTTAAAAGAACATTTAGAAAGTTTCCATCGAATTGCAGGGCTGAAAATTAATTATGCAAAATAAAAAAATACTACCAATTAATTTGACAGCGATAGTTCAAAAGCAGCTGACAGAAATGTCAAAAATAATGACAGCCCATGGAAGGTTTAAATACCTTGGGATAATTTTAACAGCTGATCTCAATCAATTAAATCAAAGAAATTATAAGCCTTTCTCAAAACAGTAAATAGACAACTGTCAAATTGGAAGCACACAAGCCTTAGCTGGCTAGGTCATATTGCAGCTATAAAAATGTCAATTCTGCCAAAATTATCTTTTCTGTTTTATGATTCTCTTTTGTAGACTATCTTGAAAATCTAGATTAATAAAATTATGTTTTTTTAAAAAAAAATCTGCTCTTCTGCAGGAAGATCTAAGTCTGGTTTGCTGATGACTCACATGGAGAATCTCCTCAGCCCTCCTCCATGTTCCTAGGTAACTCCCACCACTAATATTGTCTTGGTAACACATTCCCAGCATCTATATACTTTATTACCTCTGGTCAGAAATAGCTGCCTGGCTGAGGAACAAACATGTTCCTCCTCCCTTCCATGGCCAGGCTAATGCAAACTGACATCATTGCATCCTTTGCTGCGCAGTCGCATTTCGTTCATCCGAGCAATTTTGCTGGCTTGCTCCTAACTTGGACTGTGTACACACACTCCCATTCACTCTGTGTCCACTGCTGGTTTGGGAAAATGTGTACAGACTCATGCCCTCCAACATTCCTCCAATGAAAATAGGGACATCCTATTCCATAATAATAATCATCATTTTATTATTTATACCCTGTCCATCTGACTGGGTTGCCTCAGTCATTCTGGGCAGCTTCCAACATATATAAAAACATAATGAATTATTTTTAACAAAAATTAAACTTCCCTTTACAGGGCTGCCTTCCAATGTC
Organism: Podarcis muralis; assembly: GCF_964188315.1. NCBI lineage: Eukaryota > Metazoa > Chordata > Lepidosauria > Squamata > Lacertidae > Podarcis > Podarcis muralis. Next base: position 3,529,929 of record NC_135659.1, read on the forward strand.
TTCTAAAGGTTGTATAGTCCTCCACATTCACATTGATGGGGAAATTATAGAAAAGTTTTTTGGGGTGGAAAAATACTTGTGTAGGTCATACACAAGTGCTGATGCATACAAAAGGAGGTAAACACAAGCAGCAAACCTGACTCCATGCAGAATTTCTGTCACTTCCTCCTGGGGTACTGGGTTTGCTGGCTTATTTATAGCTGATCCCAGTGGGTGGGGAGGTTGATAACACACCCTTAGAGTGCCTTTCTCTGTCCAAGTCTTCCCCTGGCAGAGATTGGAATCGACAGCTGAGATGAGGCACACATGTCCCAGGAAGAGAGTGACGTCCGCACCATGTGGGAGAGCAGTCTGTACTCTCAGCCTTGGTTGTTACTATCACCCAGTTCAAAACACCACCACTCCACCCGCCCATTATGTCATGAGCCATTGCGGTGGAGCCAAGAAATGAAATGAGCAGGAGCTTTGGGCGTGTGGCTGTGGGGAGGGGCTGGCTGGTAGAGGGAAAGAGACGGCAGCTGCAGACTCCAGGAAAACAAGGCTGTCTTGTTTGCACTGAAGAGGGGACAGCAATGGCCAATGGTGCAATTGTGACCACAAGGGTGTTCGCTGAACCCTCTTGCTACTTCTCCCTCCTCCATTTCTTTTGCTTCTGCCACTCTGCATTTCCTCTCTTGGACCTGGACCAGTTACAGGACGTTCAGCTCACTTTGTTTTCTTTAGTTTTAATTTTTTTTATTTGCTCAACACATAATAACAACAACAACAACAAGGAAAAGACATACAGTCATACCTCGGATTACAGACGCTTCAGGTTGCGTTTTTTGGGTTACGGACCCGCCGAAACCCAGAAGTACCAGAACGGGTTACTTCCAGGTTTCGGCAGTCGCGCATGCGCAGAAGTGCTAAATCGCGCTTTGCGCATGCGCCGAAGCGCAACCGACGTGTGCGCAGACACGCCGCTGCGGGTTGCGAACGTGCCTCCCACACGGATCATATTCGCAACCCGAGCATCCACTGTATTACACCATAATAAGAATATCATCAGTCACGCATCACATAAAGAATTAATACAAATTCTATAATCCATAAATTGTAATGGTCTCTTCCTTTTCAATCCGGCTTCTCATCTACTCCATAAATCTAATTCCCATTCTTTGCTACCAATACATGTTATTGCTATCATCTCAAATCAGTTCAAAATGTATTATATCATATACCTAATGAACGATATTGCTGGTATTATTCAAATGCCGCAACGGATTTTAAGTCAGTATTATTAATTTTCAAATATATTTTAAATGCTTCCCATTTTGAAACAAATTCTTTCTTTGGTTTGTTCTTTAATTTTTCAGATAGGCTGTCTAATTCAGCATAGTCAATCATTTTTTGGGCCCACTTTTCCACATTGTGGCTATAAGAACCCTCGCTGCCACCATTGCATAGAGAAAAATATCCTTAAATTTATTAAGAAGTCCGCATCAATAATACCCAGAAGTATGCCTGTGGTTTGAAGTTAAAGGAGATTCTTAATATCTTTTCGAGTTCTAAATGGATATCCTCCCAGAACATTTTAATTTTATTGCATTGCCACCATACATGATAAATGGATAATGGTTGTACTCCATCTCCAACAACTACTTTTTACTCCTTTGTACATCACCTTGCCAACAAAGGTCCGTATAGTTAAAGCTATGGTTTTCCCAGTAGTGATGTATGGAAGTGAACGCTGGACCATAAAGAAGGCTGATCGCCGAAGAATTGATGCTTTTGAATTATGGTGCTGGAGGAGACTCTTGAGAGTCCCATGGACTGCAAGAAGATCAAACCTCTCCGTTCTGAAGGAAATCAGCCCTGAGTGCTCACTGGAAGGACAGATCGTGAAGCTGAGGCTCCAATACTTTGGCCACCTCATGAGAAGAGAAGACTCCCTGGAAAAGACCCTGATGTTGGGAAAGATGGAGGGCACAAGGAGAAGGGGACGACAGAGGACGAGATGGTTGGACAGTGTTCTCGAAGCTACAAACATGAGTCTGACCAAATTGCGGGAGGCAGTGGAAGACAGGAGTGCCTGGTGTGCTCTGGTCCATGGGGTCACGAAGAGTCGGACACGACTAAACGACTAAACAACAAACAACAACAAACATTTTGGCTAGTTTCTGAGGACTTAGGTACCATCAGTGTTGCATCTTAAGAAAATTCTCCCCGATGGCATAACAGGTAGTATATTTCCAATTGTTCTTCCAGAGGTTTTCCCATTGGGACATTGTTATGACGTGTCCAAAATCTTGTGACCACTTTATCATTGATGCAGTGACCTCCTCCTCCTCCTCGACTTCCCAGTCAAGGAGTCAGGATGCCTTGGAAAGGGTTTTGCATTTTGAATTTAATACCTCGGATTCCAATCTGGAGATTTCGCTGGAAAAGCCCCTTTTTTATCTAATTTAAATTTCTCAAACACTTGATAATACTGAAACAAATCTGTAATCATCTCTCTAAGATCTTCAAAACTCTTGAGCTTTAATTGATTCTCTTCTTCTTTAGGAGCATTTTATATGTTGGTCAATTTCCGGACACATTTTTTTTCTTCACCGCAGAAGCCTCTAATGGGGAGGTCCATCACGGGACAACAGCTCACCTGGACCAAACAATGTTTCGCATAAAGTAGACAGAGAGAGAGAGAGAGAATACCGCATGTATAATCACATGGCAATAATTGATATAGCAGCTTTAATGTACTATGTACATTACAATGTTTATTGTGTGTGTGTGTTATATACATGCACACATGCACGTAGAAGCTTTATTATTTGTTTGGTGCCAAAAGACTGCCTATAAAGAATAAACAAAAATATTGCCAGGGTCCCACCAAATGTGCCTATCCAAACCACTGAAGATTTTTGAAACACCATCCATGCAAAGAATCTCAGCCTTTTGCACAACTCACAGATACTGACTGTTTTTCACTGAGCATGCAATAAAATGCACTTGGATGCACAAATACATTCATGTCCATATCTTCCTAGGGTCTCTTTACTTGTACCTCATTGGTTAAGGAGCCTTTGGGGGAGAGGAACTAAGGATAACTTCCCTACGAATAAAAAGTGTAGTGTGTGGTTTTTAAGTTTTGTGATAACAATGAAAACATCTGTTCCTGGAGCCTGGCCACTGGATTACAACAAAATGACGTCTTGTTTCTATTAATTATCCTCTAGAGACAGGGAAACAAGCTGTCGGTTTCTTCAGCACTAGCTGACAAACCAAATCCTTGTGACAGCTGACGTAGCTCGATCAAATACAGCACAAATTTTGTTCTAACTCCACACCAGCTCTACCATGCTCTAAGAGAAGCATACAAAGCCAACAAAGTCCCTTGCCGCGTCCCGAGGGTGCTGACTTGCCCCCCCCCCATGTTGGGGGCGCACCGTGGGATGGGTCCTGTAATGTCACGTGACACATCCTGCCCCCAATACTGCGCTCTGCGCTCGGCCTCCTTCTCGCTGAGGCCTGCCGACCTTCACGCTCCTGGGCAGAGGCTGGGGGGCGCGGAGGGAGCCCTGCGGCGGCAGCAGAGGAGGCTGGCCCCTCTGTATTGGGGGGCCTGGGACCTCTGCCTCAAAATGTTGAGGACGCTGAAGCCCCTCGCTCCCCCTATAACTGGCGCCCCTGCCTCGTCCTATTCTGCCACTTTTAAAAAGTGTCCTGTTACAGACCAGTGCATTGCTATTGGCGTCAGTGAAATTGTGCCATTTGAAAGGGTCACTCAAGGCCAGGGGTCAGCAAACCTTTTCAGCGGGGGCCTGTCCACTGTCCCTCAGACCTTGTGGGGGGCCGCACTATATTTTGAAAATGTCCTATGCCCCACAAATAACCCAGAGGTGCATTTTAAATAAAAGGACACATTCTACTCATGTAAAAACACGCTGATTCCCGGACCATCTGCAGGCCAGACTTAGAAGGTGATTGGGCCGGATTCGACCCCCGGGCCTTAGTTTGTGTTATGTACTGAAGTTCTCACCCTGGGCCAGCAGGGGGATACTGTAGATAGTTTTCACTCAGGTCCACATATGCCAATAGGGGATTGAAAGTGACATTCAGTGATTGGATAGTTACAGAAAGTGGTTACAGTTGCGTTCTAGTGGAGCTCTATATAAGCCGGCTGGCTGAACCCTTCAGTTCAGTTCTGTTCTGGCCTGTGAATAAACAAGAGTCTGATATGTTCACCCACAACTTAACAGTTTGCCTACCCATGCTCAAGGCCGTTCATTTCCCCTGGCACCCCAGCAGGCCCTGACACACCCACAAACCGAGCTTTGCACACACACACCCCGGGATTGCCACCTTTGGTCTGGCAAAATATGGGACAAGTCGGAAGGGGGGGGGGGTAAAAATTACTTTTCCTGGTGCAAAAATGACTTCAATCCTTTACAATGGGTTGTTCCCAATACTGATCATAGTCATAGTGTAGATCCAATGAATTTTACAGGTCTAAGTTAGCAATGTACATTAATTTCAATGACTTGCATCCTCCCCACCTGCTGAATTTCTGCCTGTCAGAAGAATGGTAAATGTAGAAATCCAGCCAAAAAAGAAAGAAAGAGGGGTGAAGATAGCAACAAATTCCTCACAGACCTTTGCCTCCAATATCCCTTCCTTCGTAACTGCTAATGCCACACACATGCGTCATAGTCAGACAATTTAATCTAACCACTCGGGTTACGTGTGTACTTCATTTTTGGACCTCTCATTTATACAATATTTTCCTTCACTTTATTTAAATCAATAAAAACAACTATTTGCCATCCATTTGTCTGCGGCTGCATCACTCACGGGATTTAGTGGAACACAGAGGAGTAGGGACCAATAAGAGACAAACTGTGCCCCTTATGGGATGCAGCATTTCCCCTTGATTAAGGGACAGTCCTTTATTATAAGGGATGGGTGGCAACCCTACTCCCCACCACCTCCTGAGACTCTGCAAGCTCAGTTAGTAGGTAGTAGCCCCAAATGCTTTCCATAAAGGTCAGTATAGCTGCAACACTTCCGCTCGTAACCTCAGGAGCCAACCAGACTCATTGGCTCTACCCAGCCTGTAACCTGGGAGGGAGGACTGACTGCGCCATCCTCTCTCACGCATAGAAAGCCTCAGTTCCTGCAGGCTTTTCTTGCATAATGTTGAATAGTTAATTGTGGTACAATTCACAGCAAGGAGGACAGAGAGGTACAACCCTGCGCACCAAGGGTTAAAAGTGGGCAGAGGAACATGCCCTCCTCCAAGTGTCCCAGCGTGTGGGGCTGCTCCCAGATCTTTGTGCATTGATTCTACACATATTCAACAGAACACACTTAAAAGACTGTGCGTGAATAGGATTTCCCAAGCACCTTGACCAGTCTAGACCAGGTCAAAAGCCTGGCTGAAGGAATGTGCCCTAGGTAGGAGACTGAGCTTAGAAGGCAAAGTTTGCTGACCCAGAGTGAGAGACTAGGGTGGGTGGAAAGCGATGGAGATTCAGTGGGGCCTGCGCATGTGCAATATTTGTTTGTTTGTTTACTGCCCTTCATGGGTCTTGCTGCCACCTAGCTATTGCCGCAGTAATATTAAGAGCACTGCTGCACATTTACTTGCATGTGGCATATTATTGGGACATGTTTGGGTTGTCTATGCACCTAGAATTTATTTCTGTGTTTTGAAATTAGCTGCATCCTTGTGCCGTTGCTAATAATAATAATAATAATAATAATAATAATAATAATTTATTATTTGTACCCCGCCCATCTGGCTGGGTTTTCCCAGCCACTCTGGGCGGCTTCCATAGAAACCAAAAAACACTAAAATATCATACATTAAAAACTTCCCTGAACAGGGCTGCCTTAAGATGTCTTCTGAATGTCAGGTAGTTATCGTTTTGACATCTGATGGGAGGGCATTCCACAGGGCGGGCGCCACTACCGAAAAGGACCTCTGCCTGGTTCCCTGTAGCTTTGCTTCTCGCAATGAGGGAACCGCCAGAAGGCCCTCGGCGCTGGACCTCAGCGTCCGGGCAGAACGATGGGGGTGGAGACGCTCCTTCAGGTATACTGGGCCGAGGCCGTTTAGGGCTTTAAAGGTCAACACCAGCACTTTGAATTGTGCTCGGAAACATACTGGGAGCCAATGTAGGTCTTTCAAGACCGGTGTTATGTGGTCTCGGCGGCCGCCCCCAGTCACCAGTCTAGCTGCCGCATTCTGGATTAGCTGTAGTTTCCGAGTCACCTTCAAAGGTAGCCCCACGTAGAGCGCATTGCAGTAGTCCAAGCGGGAGATAACTAGAGCATGCACCACTCTGGCGAGACAGTCCACGGGCAGGTAGGGTCTCAGCCTGCGTACCAGGTGGAGTTGGTAGACAGTTGCCCTGGACACAGAGTTAACCTGCGCCTCCATGGACAGCTGTGGTAACCCTGAATTTCAGGGTTAATATTCACCAACTTATGTGTTGCTGTTTCCCAGGCTGCCGCTTTTCTATTACCTTCTAGCTCACAACTCTCTGCTCTCCACTCTGCCTTTGTCCTTCTAACTACCCACCCCTTTGTCATCTCACACAGAGCCCCTTCCTTTGTTTCCTTAATTGCCCACCACCCAGACTATCACCTCACCAGTATGTTAGGCTGTCTGTTCCAAGAATTAGAAGAGGACCCGGGCATTCAACCTACCCGCCCCCCAGAAAACTCATAACAATACCTTGCCTGTCTCCTTGGTAGATGTAAATAGGAATCTCAATGTATACATCAAATATAGATGGTGCATTTTCACAATTAATACACTGCTCTTCAAAGTGGATATTTCTGAATTGTAAAATTCATGTAGGTGAGCCAAGTTAGGAGAGACCTTGTTCCTTATTAAGTCCAACTGTATTATGCCTAGAAAAGGTGTGTTTGGTAGACTATGCTCCAGACTATGCTTACCATGTCTGTACAACCAGAGAAAATAGACATTGTAGACACAGAGGCTGGTATACTTTTGGAAATTTTAGTGAATTGTGAGTGAGGTGGAGTCATTACCACAGCCTTAATTTGGGCTACTGAATAAGTATGGATACCAGTAATATTTAGTGAAAGCCATATATTTTTGTTTATTACAGATGTTGAAGACAGATTTGTAATTCAGAGTCTGTCTTTAGAACCTTCGTAACATGCAGTGTCTGATTTTTTTAAATAAAAAAAATAGTACTGAACATTTGGAAGCCTGCCAGGTGGATTAGAGGGTGGGGGGGGGCGTAGGTATGATTTGGGATCCTTGGCTGAAACCGTCTGCTCAGGCCAAATGTTATTTCTGTCCCTTCAAAGATGGTTTACTTATTACACATGCTGACGCAAACCCCTAAGGAGCTGAACGTTATCCTGACTTCATATTCAAATGATTGTTCTTGGGTGAATAAAATGCATTTTTGAGAAGTTTTTTTTTTAATTTAGGCATTGCTCTGGCAGATCTGCAAGAGTATTAGACTCTTGACAGACAGGGAGAAGTATTATACTTCTTCTCTTCCCCTCTTCGTGCTCCAGTCTCGGCAATGACATCATGGAGTGATCTGATGGACAGGGCAAAGATGAGTTTAATAAGATAAATCCACTGAAGGCAGATTACAGAAGAGTTCGCAAATTGGAAGCAGGACTTTTTAATCCAGAGCAGTTGGGAAGTGAAGAAGAGGGGGCAGGGAAGGAAGAATAATTCTCAGATAGCCCAGCTACTGTCAAAGTGTTAAGAAGGGACTGGTTGCAACTCACATCCACCCACAAACTCCAGGGCCCTATTTAGGGTGGTGCACCTGCACCAAATTCCGTCCCCACCCAGGGTGCCATATTACCAAAGTCCACTCCTTTAGTGATACTGCTTTTCTGTACTTATTTGGGAACAGAAATCGAAGAGGTTCTACACAGTGTTGTGATGTTCTGATGTGGGACAAAGACAAGGAACACTTTACTTTGCTCTAGCTCTTCTGGGCATGAGGCCTCCTGGCCTCAAGGGGCAGTCAGCTGTGAGACTCTTTCTGAGGCTCAGACAACAGACTGCTGTCCCTTGGGAGGAAATGTAGGCTTCCTCCTCACCCACATCTCCATGGACTTTCTGTGCCTTAGATTCAGGCCTTTTTCCCAGGGGGAACTCCCTGGAACTCAGTTCCGGCCCCCTCAGGTGGGCGCCATTGCCATTCTAAGAGATGAGGGAGGCGCTCATAGTGAGTTCTGGTACCTCTTTTTCTAGAAAAATAACGTTGCTTAGACTCATTACCCAAAGTGTCTGAGGCCTGGGTCTTCCAGCCCCTCACAGATAACTAGACCACAAGGGAGTCCTTTCTACGCTAAACTCAACGGTCACAGCCAGCTACCCATTTTCCAGTGAGGGCAAAGCTTGGGAAAAGCTTTGTTTGTTCTTGGTGTTTGTTTCCTAGTTTGCTGAAAGGGGAGGTTGGAGCAGGGAAACGGAGCCGGAGGGGCATGTCTGTGCAGGCGGCATGAGCACAGGACGCTCAGTTCCTGCTCAACAGACTGCCTGCTGAGCTTGGGAAGAATGTGCCGTCCAGCCTTTGAGAAGCAGGAGGGAAGAAAATGCAGCCAAGAGTCAGGAAGATTAACAGTATTGAGAATTTTAAAGCACAAAAATAAATATTCTACATGAAGGCAAGTGGGTACTTTTTCATGGAAAACCTTTTCATTGGCATAACATACAGTTGAAACACCAAGACCCATAAGCCTGGGATAGCCAAATTTTGGTTCATGCAGGAATTGCCTTGTCCTACTGTATGGAAGTGAGAGTTGGACCATAAAGAAGGCTGATCACCGAAGAATTGATGCTTTTGAATTATGGTGCTGGAGGAGACTCTTGAGAGGCCCATGGACTGCAAGAAGATCAAACCTATCCATTCTTAAGGAAATCAGCCCTGAGTGCTCACTGGAAGGACAGATCGTGAAGCTGAGGCTCCAATACTTTGGCCACCATGAGAAGAGAAGACTCCCTGGAAAAGACCCTGATGTTGGGAAAGATGGAGGGCACAAGGAGAAGGGGACGACAGTGGATGAGATGGTTGGATGGTGTTCTTGAAGCTACCAGCATGAGTTTGATCAAACTGCGGGAGGCAGTGGAGGACAGAAGTGCCTGGCGTCCTCTGGTCCATGGGGTCACGAAGAGTCGGACATGACTAAACGACTAAACAACAACAACTGTCCCAAGTCAAATTCAGTATGTCAACTTTTTCTCCTCCTGGCCATCTTAACTTTGACAATCACTTGTAGCTGAGTAAGATTGTCTTCCATAAACACAGTTTTGGGAAGAAGCCTGTGTGTGAATTTGTTTTATGTTTGTAGATCAGTGCACGCTGACCAACGCATAGTCTTCGCAGTAAGACTATTCTGATAGCATGAGTATCGCAACAACTGGTAGACTCCTGTCTGCTGCAGCCTTCATCCGCCTTCACAGTCGTTACAACAACATACCGCTTGTTATCACCCACCTGTTCTGCCGTTGAGGACTTCTAGGATCATTCTTTGTCTAGCTCCTCCCCTTTGACCTTACCGCCTTGGGTGACCCTGCTGGGAGTACAAGACTCGTGATGGCTTTACTCACAAGGGTCATAGGAACGTGCAAGCCCACTCACCACGACAAATGAGTGAGGCCATCTGAACAGCCCCCCTTCTCTCCACACAAAAGCAGTGGAGGCATTTTCCACCACTGATATCTGTAGTGATCAGGTGGGATTGCTATGAGGAATTATAACAAATATAGAGTAAGCCATCTGTGTCAGCAATGAAAGCATTGCGTTGACTGGGTTTAAACTATTTTGATATGATTCTTGATCAATCTACACCTCTGCATCCCTGTTCCATTCCACTGTCTTCACAAGTCATGTACACACTTAGACAGGCAGGCGTCCTGGGTCCTCAAAGATAATGGGCAGTTTCGTTGATGTTGCTTTTCTTATATATTAATCTTAGGATGTTAATCTTAGGGCCAGGAAACAGGTTTCACATTAAGGTGATAATGGTCACTGTCCTCCTGGCCATCCTTCTTATCATGTGCACTGATTGTTTATGACCCCCAGGGTTGCTGCATGCACCCCTTTGTTGTTTTCATTCATTTACTCCAAAGTATGCATGCCTAACTAGTGTTTATAGATTAACTTTGTCCCCACTTGGGGTTTGTTTAAATGCTCAGAGGAAATCTGATTGGTTCTTACGAGCACTGTGTAAAGGATTCTTTTGCTACTAAAGTGGCCTGGTGAGGGGTGTGGTGTACGCACTTCCTCCGAGAGCCTTGCCGGTCAAAGCCTCGTGTCTTATTTTAATCAGGGTCCAGTCCTTCCTTTGGCTTCAGAACGCAACAATATCCATGTTTGGAAGAGCTTCCCATACAACTCCAGGCATTCCTGTATGGTACCCTGGCATCCTCTGCTGCCTTCTCTTGGTGCCCACCAAGGTCCCCTGCCCCTCCCATATTTTTAATGGGGCATGTGGGGCTTGTTGGTGGCTTTCAGGGGGGGTTGGGGGGTTACCTGCAAAAATTCTTCAAGTATAAGAGCTGCCTCTTGAGTGTGCCTTTGGAGTCAAACTGCTGGAGAGTTACAGCACCTGCTGCTGCGGCTGTTGAGACCGACGTGGGAGAGTCAGGGCAGATGGAGGCATCTTTTTGCTGCTGTAGGTGCACCAGGATGTTTCTTCTCTCTCTGCTCTTCCCAGCATTCATTCCTCCCTCTAAATAACACCAATTCCTCCCCTTTTTAATAATACTTGCCATCTGCACACTAGTTTGGGAAAATGTTTAAAACATAACATTATCTCAGTAATCCGTACAACAACCCTGCAAAGTAGGTCATATTACAAGAGGCACAGGCAGTGAGAAAGAGTCGCTTCCTTGATACCATGTAGGGAGTTCATGGCAGGGATGTGATTTGAACTCAGGACGTCCTGATCCAGAGCTGAGCCTCCTAGCTAACTGCTAACTCTCCATCACATTATTCTGCCACTGACACAACTTCTTCTCAATTAAAGCTGAACCTTAAGGCTACGTTTGGGTAACTGGATACCTGTCATTGCAACTGTCAGCGTGTTAATGAAAAGATGAAGTCCTGCCAAAACAAGAGAAAATGCTGCCTCTGAGGAGCTGCACTCGGTGGCAGTTGAGGCACAGACCCAGATCTACCCACAGCAAAGAGGCAAGACCAAAAGCTACATTGGCCATTTGTACCCCGAGTTTTGGTCAGTCCCCCCCCCCCCAACCGTTGATTTAAAAGCACTAACAGACAGAGCCGACCCTGTGAATGTTTGCACAGGCTTTAGTCCCACTGTATTCAAAGGAGCTGACTCCCAGGTGGGCACAGGATTGCAGCAGCAAAAAACCATCACGCTTTCTGCCTGTAGTTGCTGATGACCCCATGGCCAGAAAACAGTTCCCACAGGCGCAATTTAGTGTAGTGATTTGTGCAGTGAAGACTGGTCCATTTTGGCAAACCAAACTCAGTCCAGAGGTGGCTTTGCCTGTTTGCTTCCTCCTACTATTGCCCTTGTAGAACTCAGCGGGGGGGGGGGGGATTTGCCTACCTTCTTCTTCTTTATTTTTGGCAATCCCTCGTAGCCAAGTAAGAGTGTCTTCCATGAACACGGTTTTAACAGTGAGTCCGTAAGTGGCTGCGGAGGCCAATTCTGGATCCACACGTCCTTCCACAGTGGGGACATTGGTTTCCGGGCGGGAGTTGATCACGGTGTGGATTTGCCAAGCGTGCCTTTCTCTTAGCATATTTCTCCCTTGCGTCCTGAGTTCGAGTGTCTTCAAAGCCCAGGACAGCTTTGGTCAAGGCTGTTCTCCAACTGGAGTACTCAAAGGCCAGTGTTTCCCAGCGTTTATACTACATTTTTTTAGATTTGCCTTGAGACAGTCTTTAAACCTCTTTTACTGACAACCAGCATTGCACTTTCGATTTTTAAGTTCGGAATAGAGTAGTTGCTTTGGAAAATGATCATCAGGCAACCGCACAACATGACCAGTCCAACGAAGTTGATGTTGAAGAATCATTGCTTCAACACTGGTGATCTTTGCTTCTTCCAGTACAGTGGTACCTCGGGTTAAGTACTTAATTCGTTCTGGAGGTCCGTTCTTAACCTGAAACTGTTCTTAACCTGAAACACCACTTTAGCTAATGGGGCCTCCCACTGCCGTTGCACGATTTCTGTTCTTATCCTGAAGCAAAGTTCTTAACCCGAGGTAATATTTCTGGGTTAGTGGAGTCTGTAACCTGAAGTGTATGTAACCCGAGGTACCACTGTACACTGATATTAGTTCACCTGTCTTCTCAAGTGATGTGTAAAATTTTTCGGAGACACCGTTGATGGAATCTTTTGAGGAGTTGGAGATGGCGTTTATAAGTGGTCCATGTTTCACAAGCATATAGTAAGGTTGGTAGTACAATAGCTTTGTAAACAAGCATTTTGGTTTCCCTGCAAATGTCCCAGTCCTCAAACACTCTGCACTTCAACCAGGAGAAAGCCACACTCGCAGAGCTCAGGCGATGCTGGATTTCGGCATCAGTGTTGGCCCTTGGAAAGACAACTGCCCAGGTAGGAGAAGTGATCGACATTTTCCAACGTTACACCATTGAGTTGGATTTGTGGAACTGCAGAGGGGTTGTTTTGTACTTGTTGGTGCAGCACGTTGGTTTTTTTGGATATTGAGCGATGGGCCAAGCTTTTCGTAAGCTTCTGCGAATATATTTAGGACAGTTCAGAGGTCATCTTCTAAGGGTGCACACACTATGTTGTCATCAGCATACTGAAGCTCTATGGTGAAAGTTACAGTAACCTTACTCTTTGCTTTCAGCCTGCTCAGATGGAAGAGCTTTCCATCTGTTCGATATATGATTTCTACTCTGGTGGGGAGTTTGCCTTCGACAAAGTGTAGGATCATGACAATGAAAATAATGAATAGAGTTGGGGCAATAACACAACCCTGTTTAACACCTGATCCCACTGTCAATGGTTCACTTTGAGAGCCATTGTTATCTGCGATTGTTGATGTCATATTATCATGGAGGAGCCGAATGATGTTTACAACGTTATCTGGGCGGCCAATTTTCAGAAGGACAGTCTACAGGGCATTACGATCTACAGTGTCAAAAGCCTTAGTCAGGTCAATAAACACCATATACAGGGGTTGGTTTTGCTCCCTGCATTTTTCTTGAAGCTGTTGAGCAGTGAAAATCATGTCCGCTGTCCCCCTAGAAGGCCGAAAACCATTTTGGGATTCAGGAAGGGTCACCTCAGATATTGTTAAGAGACGTTTTGCTAAGATCCTTGCAAGAATTTTGCCGGCCACAGCTAATAGAGAGATGCCTCAATAGTTTCCACAATCAGTTCTGTCACCTTTTTAAAAGAAATTGATAATTTTGGCATCTCTAAAGTCTGCTGGGATTTCTTCTCTTTCCCATATTTTTTTGATGAGTTTGTGAAGTTGTTGTGTAAGTTCAATTCCGCCCACTTTGAAGATTTCTGCAGGTATCCCATCAGGTCCACTGGCTTTGTTGTTTCTCATTTGGTTAATAGCTGTACACAACTCAGATTTGGAGATACTGCAAGCTCATCTCTAATTTGTTCTTGAAGAATTTGTGAGAGGACCTCAGCAGCTATGGGCGAGTTGTGGTTAATTCCCAGCTACTGGTATTCAGAGACCCCCAACAGTGGAGACCAAACTGAATAAATGTGGACTGCTATGTCTTAAGTACTATCAACTATTGACTGCTACTGCATGCCTGCTACCACATATTTTCTGCTATGCAAAATCTCTGAATGTCAGGTGCTGGCTTTGATTACAAAACATTTGCATAATATTCACACTGAGGATAGACTTCAAGTAATCATCATCAAATTTTGCAGAAGAGAATTTTTGTGGGTAAATTTGTCCTGGCTTCTGCAGGCAGGAAGTTGAGAGGCTAAAATACAATCTTTCTGGAGACAAACTCTAGAATTGAATGCCCTCGTCTCCCTTCCCAAATCGCTAATCTTAGCTCTTATATAATCAGACCGATGGGCCCTGGAGGTCAACAGGGTGTCAGCTGCTGCTCCTACTAATTATATAGCTTCACGTAACAAACAGACTGCAAGGATTGGGGAGGGAGATCTAAACGAGAAATAGGACCTTGCCGTCTGGAACAATCTTTTGTTTTTCTTGGTTCTCTTGGGTATTCTCTGCATCTTCAGCCCCAATTGAGGTTTGCGTTGCTGATATGGGACATACCCACAAAAGCCACATGATGCACAACTTCAGTTCAACCATGTTACTCTGTTGCCCCAAAAGCAGCAACGAGTCCTGTGGAATCAAAAATCAGACAAAATTATTATGGCATAAGTTTGTAGAACATCATATTGAATAATCCAACTTTGAGCAACCCGCGGAACAGAGGCAATCACACCCCAGCTGTTCCCTGCTATGGAAGAATACTAGATGCAAGTTGTCACAGATTTCTAGAGCCGCACAAGACTTTTCTGCAATAGCAAGAGTGGGGTGCGGGGAAGCTTGACAGCCCACGCTTTTGACGGGTAGCATCCTGGCTTTATTGCTGAATGATTGACTGCTGGGTTAACTATAGAGCCAACCTGGGCGTATGCCATATCCGTCACTTGTACATTGCAGGATGTGAACTAGTACTAGTTGCCCTTTGGAGCTAGTACAGATTTCCTACTTTCTGGGCTACTGGAACTCCTGGAGAGAGGAGGAGAATGTAATTAGTTCTAGCAACTAATGTCGCAGACCAGGATCCTCTGGTCCTGGGAATCAGATGGTCTCAGAGAAGAAATCCATGCTTCTGCCTGCTATAAAGCTCTAAGATCTGCTCTTTCACTCTCAGACTGGACAAATCTGACTGGATTGCTGCGCCCAGTGGGGTCACCACCCAGTGGCCGTAAAAGACAATTGAACTGTTTCTTTTTTCTTTTCCGAGGCACTGCTGCTTTCATGGACACCAGCTGCCCTCAGATTACCTTTCCCCCCATCTATCAGTCCTGACTCTGCATTATTCTCCTTCACCTTTGCCATTTTTCTTGCAAACAGCTCTGGGCCAGAGTCCAGGAGCAGGTGAAATTTTATCTAACAAGACGAAAGCTCAACAGAATACTGATGTGCAAGCAAGGCAGGGAAGCATGAAAAAAGCAGGAACAGCACAGAGCCCTGGGCTACAGCCCCCTGCCCCCAAACAACATGGGGGGGGGACCAGGATTATGAAGTACCTTGTGAAGAAGGAATGTTGACATATGCAAGAGTGTACCGATAGGCATGCAGAGCCCAGAGCCTCAGCCGCATTCTTCTAAAATGCTTTGCTTCGATTCAGCCTGAGCCACAGCACAATGCAGATCCTTTGGGCGCACTCTGCATGGGTATTATCATGGACCAGTTAGACACAGAGGAATGGTGGGAGGAACCAGCTGGGCAACCAACAGGGGAAGAAGGCTCAGAGCCAGGGGAGTGGTGGTAGGACAACGATGAGTGGTCACAGGGAGCAGAGAGAGAAGACTGGGAAGAGGAGGTATTGGAAGCTGAAAGGGTAACAGGGCTTAGAGCTAGGAGAGTCTACGGCAGAGAGACATCCAGAATCAGGACTCAGCTAGACTGGCAAAGAAAAAGCACTTTATATGTGTTGCATATATAACACTGTGACACCAGATGGTGCTGTGGAGTCCAGTCTTTCCCTATGGGATTTCCCTATATGAGTTTACAACATCCTTAACTGAATCGCTTCTTTGACATGTCTAGATGCAGCCTCAGAAGCAGAAGCTGAAGCAGGAGAGCGGGATGAGGGAGGCAAGAGGCAGAGGTGAGTCAGCCTGGTGAAGAGTCACGGGTGGCTCCTGCTCCTGCTGTGACAAGCACCCCTCCACTCTGGTCTCCCAGAACTAGAAGAGGCATGAAAAGGACGGAGGTTAGATGCCTGCAGCTGCAGTTTCCGATTGCTTGGAAAAGCCCTGGTGAGAATGTAGGGCCTTTCAGTCTCAGCAACTGATCCATGGGGGATGAGCACCACAAAAAGATCTGCTTCACAAGCTGTGCAACAGAGCAGGGACCTCAAAGAAAAGGGGACAGCTTCTGCAGTGCAACCGAGAGTGCACCTGTTTTGCTCCATATATGCTCTTGTGAAATGCCCGACAGCTTGGAACACGGTGTCTTATGTCATGTATAATAAAGGCAAAAGAGTATACTTTACTGAAATAGTTCCCAAACATGTTAACTTGGGGGAACATTATGGGGAAAGCCATGTGTTTGTGTATTGCAGGCAGCAGGGTTACAGCCCTTTGCAGGTTTCTCAGAATCTGGCAGCAGGGTGACCAAGTAGGAAAAGAGCTAATGCCTCCTGCACCTTAAGAGTTGTGAAGGCCAGAGCAGTGGGGTCGCAGAGGTTCCCCATCCTTGCCCTGTCTAGTCCAGGATTCTTTCCCACAGTGACCAGCCAGATGAAGAACAAGAAACCAACTTGCAAGACATCAGCACATCAGTCTTCTTGGTCTGCAAGAGGGAAGAAGATCGCAGGAACACCATGCATTTAAAGCTCCCCCCAAAGAATCCTGGGAACTGCAGTTGGTAAGAACACTCTGAGAATTATAGCTCTCTGGTGGGTAAATGACAGTTCCAAAGAGGGACTCTCGCTGGAGTTAGAACTGGCATCTGTGGCACCTTATAGAGCCTCTATGAAAATGAGCCTCCCCTCTTAGGAGTTTCAAGAATATTGGGGAAGTTTCTGTGGAACTCTACAGTGGTGCAGCTCGTATATAACAATTAAATCATTTGAATTTAAATGTTTTCTTTTAGTGTCCAAAGAGCTTCAAATGCAGATGCAGCTCTAATAGAAGCATCTAGAAAGGGCAGCCAGGCCACATGAAGCTCGAACGGAGCAGCAAGACTCAAGAGCTGATCCAGCATTTGATTTGCACATTCATTCATTCATTTATTTCATAATATCAACCCCTGCCTAATAATAATAATAATAATAATAATAATAATAATAATAATAATAATAATAATTTATTATTTGTACCCCGCCCATCTGGCTGGGTTTCCCCAGCCACTCTGGGCGGCTTCCATAGAAACCAAAGATACAGTAAAATATCACAGATTAAAAACTTCCTTGAACAGGGCTGCCTTAAGATGTCTTCTGAATGTCAGGTAGTTATTTATCGCTTTGACATCTGGTGGGAGGGTGTTCCACAGGGCGGGCGCCACTACCGAGAAGGCCCTCTGCCTGGTTCCCTGTAGCTTTGCTTCTCGCAATGAGGGAACCGCCAGAAGGCCCTCGGAATCCCCTGCAGACAACCACAGTGTGTGAAGACAGACAATCAGGTTGTGCATCCATAGCAGTGACCAGAGGAGGAATGACCACTGGGAGGAGCGCAGAGAGAGAAAAAACACCACGGTGCATCTGCAGCAGCACAATCGAACACCTTCATCTGCCCCGGCTGCAACAAAACATGTCTTTCCCTTATCAGTCTCTGCAGCCACAGCAGGAGCTTCCAACAGTCCAACTTCATCCCCAAAGGCACAATCCTCCATTGTCTCCCCAGACAGATGGATGCCAACAACATATGAATGTGCATGAAATAAGATGCAAAATTTGGCTGACCCTGTAGGTGGAGGTCCTCTCGTGAATAAGTTCATATATGTCTTCGGGGGGCCACTAGGGGGCGCATTGGAAGATGGCTGACAATAACATCTCTCCGACCCACACGAGGTACTTTGGAGGCTATGATGGGAGTAATTAGTCTCCCTACCCCCCCCCCCAGGAAGGTGGGGGGGACTGCCCTTGCCTGCTGTGCCCTACACCACCCCCGAATTTGTGGGGGTGGGGGCACTAGGCACAAAGCCCTCCTGTGGGATTCCGGCACTCCTGGACGCCATCCCTGATCCGCGCCACTAGCTGCAAGAACTTCAAAAGAAACAATTTGGATGAAGCTAATTGCACATATTTCAAGGAAGGAGGGGGAGTAAAGACTGCTAACAGAAGAGATCTCTGATAAAACAAGACAAGAATAAATCATGAGAAGATACGCTAAGATACGGTATGGCAAATGACTGATGGCGGAGGGGGGGAAACTTTCCTTTCTTTCCTTATGTGATTAAACAAGAATCCCCTCCCCTCACGAGTCAGAAATGTTGTTTTAAGGACTTAAGCTGTGGATTTAAGACTGTGTGGAGATAAACTTTTGAACCAAAGCATGTTTTAAGAAGAGCGTGGAATGTATAAGAGCTCTGGAATGACGCAGTTAAAAATGCCGTCGCCATATTGGGGAGTTCTGTCGGAGGTCTTGAATCTGGGAGGAGAAATAGAGAAATAGAGCTGCTTTTATATTGTGGGTGAAACTCCTCAGAAGGACTTAAGAGCGACAGTTCTGTGAGATTAATGATGGAAAGAGCGATGTTATCTATGAAGGTGATGATATATGGAAACCATCTCGATTTGAGGATTGGAAGAACGGAAAAATTCACACAGGATTAATATTGGTGTTTATCGGCTTAAGGAGACTATCAGAAGAGATCATAAAGAAAAAAGAGAAAATATATGAACAAGATGTGATGTGGAAACAGCACGATAAGACTGGATAGAATTATTAACTCTGTTTGGACTGATTTGGTCTGATTTGGACATTAATGCAGTAGCAAGAAGATGATCAGAATCCCCCTTCGGATCTTGAAATATGGGTCCCCCCCAAAAAATTTTAAATTCGGCTTTGTAATTCGGAATTTATGTGATGTGATTTAATTTGATTTGATTGGCCAGTTAATAAAAATTATTTTTTTTAAAAAAAAAGTTCATATATGTTTTCACCCCAACACCTTGTGCAGGTGTGGGCTGGGGGTTGCAGAAGCTGGGGAGAACCATCACTGGCAGAGGGAGGCAAGGGAGCGCACCTCCCCCGGCATCACGATCCCGGTGGGGTGCCATTGCAGCTTCCCCCCCACGCTGGGCACCATGCCCCGCAGATGACACGCCACGCCCCCAGGGCGCACGCCAGCCCCACCCCCGCCTGCTCTCCGCCACTGAGAACCATCTGTTAGGAAGTTCTAGGCCTGGGTTTTCTGTATCAAGCCAGGGGGTGGACCATATGGCCCCTTCCAACTCTATGGCTCTGTGACTTGAATGTAGACCTCTCAGGTAGCAGCATCAAGCAACTGACTGCAGATTCTCTGGGCTTTCTGTCTTGTTTCCAAATTCCTGCAGAGGAATTTGGAAACAAGGCGGGTCTTTTCCAAAGATGAGGAAACAGTGGAAAATTCCCACTCTTCTCACAGCTGAAGGTTCCTGCCAGAGGAAACAACATAATATTTCTTTATTGGTATGCTGGTAAGTAAAAAGAAAAAGAAAAAGGACAGCCTAGGCGTGGTGATGGTAAGTAAATAAATTGGACAGATCACACAAAGGCCTCACTTCTCTTTCTTGCTTCCCATTGCGATGGAGTTCAAAAGGATTGCCCCTCCCTGTGTCCAAAGCAGCACGACATCAAACTGACCTTTGCAAAAATCAGTTTCCTTTGGAAGAAAGAGAACTGAAATTGTCTGGGCAGTGGGGAGCAATGTGAAACAAAGTGGCTAACACGTTCCTTTCCCTTCCTCCCCCACAACAAACACTCTGTGAGGTGAGTGGGGCTGAGCGACTTCAGAGAAGTGTGGCTGGCCCAAGGTCACCCAGCAGCTGCAGGTGGAGGAGCAGGGAAGCGAACCCGGTTCACCAGATTACGAGATACCACTCTTAACCACTACACCACACTGGCTCTCTCAGGTTACCACGGGTTAAGTACTTAATTCGTTCTGGAGGTCTGTTCTTAACCTGAAGCACCACTTTAGCTAATGGGGCCTCCCGCTGCTGCTGCGCCACAGGAGCACGATTTCTGTTCTCATCCTGAAGCAAAGTTCTTAACCTGAAGCACCACTTTAGCTAATGGGGCCTCCCGCTGCTGCTGCGCCACAGGAGCACGATTTCTGTTCTCATCCTGAAGCAAAGTTCTTAACCTGAAGCACTATTTCTGGGTTAGCGGAGTCTGTAACCTGAAGCCTATGTAACCTGAAGCATATGTAACCCGAGGTACCACTGTAATTTGGTCCATTACAGAGAAATGAAGGTGGTGGCTTCTGGGACATCTTGCACTTTTGCCTGACTTCAATGTGGGAAGCATGCAGGAGCCAAACCCTGGACTTGTGGAGTCAAATTCAACATCACACTCTCGCAATTGTTCCACATGAACCAGCATTTCAGATGGAACAACCCCGCTCTCCCCATCACCTGCTGATCCCAGAGCTGTTATGGGAGGTGTGCAAGGGAAGAAGGTAGAGAGCCACATTGCACAGGTGGAAGTCCTTGCACAAGCCTCCTGCTGGCAAGGCTGGTTAGGTGAATCTCACGCCTGATTCTCGAAGGGCTCCGGAAATAATAATAATAATAATAATAATAATAATAATAATAAATTTTTATTTACACTCCGCCCTCCCCAGCCAAGGCCGGGCTCAGAGCGGCTTACAAGCAATAATAAAAACAAGATGAATGATTACAACTTAAAAACAAAAATAAAATACAACATTAAAATAATGGAACATTAAAATATTAAAATGTAGCCTCATTGCAGGAGGAGAAGAAAAAAGAAAGAGAGGGAGGGAGGGAATCAAATTGGCTCCAAGCCAAAGGCCAGGTGGAACAACTCTGTCTTCCAGGCCCTGCGGAAAGAAATCAGATCCTGCAGGGCCCTGGTCTCATGAGGCAGAGCGTTCCACCAGGCCGGAGCCAGAGTTGAAAAGGCCCTGGCTCTGGTTGAGGCTAATCTAACTTCCTTAGGGCCCGGGACCTCTATGGTGTTGCTATTTATGGACCTTGAGGCTCTCCGTGGGGAATAGCAGGAGAGGCGGTCCCGTAGGTACGTAGGAAAGCAGCTCCTAGGGAGTTTAAACCCACCAATCAGAAATGAGGTGTTGCGAAATAAGCTTCTATCCCAAATAAAATGGAAGAGAATCTTTGTAAATAAATCATATATTCTGAAGACACCCCATCTCTGCTATGCCTCATTTCCAAAGGAAACATGAACCCTGGGTAAGTGCCTGGGACCCCCGGAATCTTAGACTGCTTGGAGATTGGGGTGGCTTGTAACAATATTTACAAGAACTTTCTGGATTCTAAACAAAAAAAAAATTCCTTCCAGTAGCACCTTAAAGACCAACTAAGTTAGTTCTTGGTATGAGCTTTCGTGTGCATGCACACTTCTTCAGATACTGTTTCTGGATTCTTTTAGTCACCTTTGTGGGGGGAACAGTCTTAAGAGCCAAAGTGCACTGGGGTGCACAGAGAGAGAGAGAGAGAGAGGGAGAGAGAGAGAGTGTGTTGTTTTTCAAAGCTCAAATGAATGGTGTGGACTAACACTAAAGAACATATGTTTTTATCTGGGTGGATAGCAAGGTCTTTTCTTTGAGCAAACCACAGCTCCCCTCTCCTGGTGCCGACATCATTTTATAAACGTCCTACTTTAAGGTGGCAAAAGATTATTTGATGTCTCTCCCCCTCTGCAGCCTCAGTGCTGGAATGCTCACGCTGCATGAAAAACAACAGCAACACAACCTGGCACCAAGGAATCCCCACTGTTTAGCTATTTTGTGAATGTTTCATCTTGTTGCTATTTAAAGTACCTGAAGGCTGTGTTTCTCCTCTCCTACAACGCTGCACAGGAATACACAGGGGCGTCTTTACCGGGGGGGGGGGGGGGAGGGCATCCGGGTGCTGAATTCTGGGGGGGTGCCCGGCACCCACCACTGAAGCCGCCTAAGCTCTTAACTATCTACCTGTTATGAAATAATAAATAATTTTGATCACGCTAGAAAAACAAAATACACATATACCTAGGTATTACCAAAACATATACCTATGGTTTCACTAAAGGACTTTCGACTTTGTGTGCTCATTTACCAAAGACTTGTCATTTACAAGGCGGCGTTTGTCAGACTTGGGGGGCGCTGGGCGGATCTTTGCATCCCGGTGGCAAATATGCTAAAGACTCCCCTGGGAAAACAATAACTTAAGAACTACCTAACTTGACCAGACCACAGTTCATCCTGTCCAGCGTTCTGATTGCGGCAACAGACAAATGACTCTGGGAGCTCACAAACTGGGCATGACAATAGTGAAAGCCATCTGCCATTGTTTATCCTCAAGCACCTAGCTTTCAGAGGCCTACTGCCTCTGTACATGGAGGTTCTGTTTAGCTGTCACGGCTGATAGCTGTCAATGAATATAACCTCTATGAATTTGTCTAAGTCTTTTAAAAGGACATTGGCCATCACCCAACTCTTGAGGCAGTGAATTCCATAAGTTAATTATCAGGGAGGGTGTGGAGTGCAAGGAAGAGACACAATGAATGAGTACATCTGATTTCCCCCTTAAAAAAACAATCAAACAAAAATTTATCCAGGGGCACCCTTAAGGGATTGTGCTATTAGAGTTGAAGGGTGGAGCAGAAATTAGATTGGTCCACATTTTAAAGCAAACCAACCTATGCCACAGGCCCTGGATTTATATTTGGATGATTCAGATTATGCAGTTTTCCAAACATTGTGATGTAGCTGGGACTTTAAAAATGTGCACAGAATGCGTAATTTACAGAGAATGCTTTGGGGGGGGGGGAATGCATTGGAAAGCAAACAGAAATGTATATTTCATAGGAAGAATGCACACAAAATTGCACACGTAAAATTGGCAAAAATGTATAAAACATGTAATAAGTGTTGGAAATGTAAAGAAAAAGAAGGAACATTTTATCATATGTGGTGGGATTGTAAGAAGGTGAAGGGCTTCTGGGAAATGATATACAATGAGATGAAAAAGATGTTGAAAAAGACGTTTGTTAAGAAACCAGAGGCTTTTCTTTTAGGTATACTAGGAAATGAAATAAATAGAAAGGATTGTAAACTTTTTCAATATGCAGTAACAGCAGCGAGAATACTACTGGCCCCAAAATGGAAACAGGAACAATTGCCGATGCTCGAAGAATGGAGAATGAAATTGATGGATTATGCAGAACTGGAGAAACTAACAGGAAAGATCAGATATATACGAGATCAAAAGTTCATCAAAGACTGGGGGAAATTTACAGATTATCTGAAATGTGTATGTGATGAGCAAATAACGCTAGTGGGATTTCAAGAAGCTCTGTGAATGTTAGAGGACTATTGTATTGATGAAAACTAAGAGGTGAAGGTTTACAAAATGCAATATAAAATTAGGAAATGCGTTTTTAAAAATTTGAATAATGGATGATTGTCAGAGAGGTTGAAGGAAGTCAAAAAGGGAAAATATGTGACAAATTTAGATTGGATATTATATATGTATGTTGGAAAATTTAATAAAAAATATTTTTTTAAAAAAGGAAGAATGCACACAAAATGCATACAGTTTAAATGCAAATATTTAGTGCATTAAAAAAATATCTGGGGATACCTAGGATGAAATGGACCTGTGCGATTGATCTATATGACAAAACTGACATGGAATGGAAAGAGGCTTCTCTGCCCGTTCATATTAGATGCCAGGCCCTCCAAATACAGCTGACCCACCTCCCAGCCCCTGCTTTGCATTCATGGGCACAGAACAGGCAGCCTGAAAAGCCGCTGGCTTTTCATAAACAACCTATTTGCTGAAACATGTTGCAGCAGAGCTGACAAAAGCCAGCAAGACTTGGATGCATGAGGTGTACTTCATGTACCGCCAAGAAGTCTGTTTACAAATCAAATACCTCACAAGATGCTTCTAGTACACTATATAAAAATGAAAGGGGAGGAAACATACTTAAGGGCAGCATTGTGCAGCAACACCTATGGCCAGCTCAAAAGAGATCCACGCTGGGCTCTTCCTAACGCCAGGGGAAGAAAAGGTGTGCATTCCAGACCCCACCACATTGGGTGCATTCAGGAAAGTGAGCAGTTGCAAATTCCCTAGTTTGTGTTTTCAATGACTTTCATCCACAACTGAGAATTTTATTCAACTTGCAATGCTTAAGGGCAGCCCAGATCACATTTCAAGCAGTATTGGCTTTTTCACTCTACCAGGCTGAAGCGGAATGTGTTGAACCAGATTTTGAGTGCTAAAATACTATTTTAAAGTCTACATACTTAGGCAGGGGTAATATCAAAATAGTACCAGTTTGGTTAACATATTACCATTGGCAAATAGGTCAGATTAACTGGCAAGCAATGGATTTGGCATTTATGAGAAACAAGCTGCAAGTGGCAAGCTGCACATTTATTTTCATTAATGAATTCATACAATTTTATTTTGCCTGGAATTTCAGCAGAGTATGTTTCCTTGCCATGGAAACTCCATGACTCAAGAATCCGCTGGAGAGGGAAAGAGGTTAGGTAATTTCAAGGGGAAACTAGTTTTGAAAAACTGATTTCAGAACCATTTTTAATTTGAGAGGGAGGGGGAGAAAAAGTAGTGACGATTTGGAATTTTAAAAAACATAATATAAATTGGACTAATTCCTGCATAGCACATTTTTGAGCCTAAAAGCCTCCCCCCCTTCAAGCTGGTAGGATGTTGAAAGGCTTGTTTTAAGGGGTTTTTTTAATAAAAAGTTGAACAAACTCTTACACATTCAGGTTGACTGCAGGTGTGATCTCAGGTGTTCCAGGAAAAAAGAGTCCAAACCACTTATTCAATTATGGTTTCCTTGGTTGTCCTCAAAATAGATGGTGTCAGAAGTGTCATCACCAGAATGGCAAACGAAGCATTTGAGTCCCTCTCCAGAGCTGTTTGGTTTGGATCTCAGGGTAGCCTTGAAAAGAAGAGAACAGAAGTCATGGAATTAGTGTGTACCAGATTTTTTGTGTGTGGCACCTACTGAGTCTACTTCCGTCTCATCACAGCTGGAGGACTGCAGTGCTGAGTCATCATAACATTTTCTCTTTCACAGGATGGAGTTCTTGTAGCTGACAGGCATCTCCTTTCCATTCCTTTTGATGCAAAATTCCCAGTAGCTCTTTTATTGAACCAGATGTAGAAGTATCACAACTTTCTCTTCTTCCAAGGATAGCTTTTCTGTTATTTTTTCTGTTTTTTGTTCAGCGCAAAAAGAGTTATTTCATGGACTGTTTGTTATTCATCCTAATATATTCCAGACATTTCAGAGCAGAGTTATTCTGAAATCTTGGATCTAGACGATAATTAGCTGTAGAGGTTGCGACTGATGGAGAAGTAAGTCCCTTCAAAGCTTTGGTAGATTCATCTCCTGCCTTTTAGCTTGTCACCCCCTACACTCGCATCCTCTCGCTGGCTGGGTCTGACGGATGAACTGGCTCCCTTTGCTTAAATTCTTTAGCTTGACGTAACTCCAAGATACTTGACCGACACATACATAGAACTGGCTCTGAAAAGAAGGATGAGACCCAAGCAGATACTACATAACTTCTTTGCTGGCACACAAACAAAGATGGAATGATCCAGAGGCTTGGGATGAATTTCAAATTGACTTCACGGCTGAGGACTGCGGTGTGGGGAGCGGAATGAAAGGGAATGAAGATGCAAAATGAGTGCGCTTAGACGCAGGAAGAGCCAAACCAACCCATTGCTTGCAGTTCCAGAGGCACAGCAGAGTTTCCCTCTAAGACCACATGAATCTGTATATCTTGTTGTTGGCATCCGTCTGTCAAGAGACAATGGAGTGCACCTCCAGGGGTGAATCAAAGTGCTGCATTAGCAGCAATGAAATCCCTGGGATGCAGTGTGTATGGAGGTCCTGGGTTGGCCAGATGACAAGACTCGCTTCTTCATCTCGCCGATGTGGTCCAAAGGAAAGCAGAGCAATACGCTTGGCCCCAGCTTATCTACAGGAGTTGCCGGAAGAAGACATACAAAGCCTCATCCAACTACCTTAGGGACTCCACTCTAGATTTGTGTAGGGTTTACTCCTGAGCCTTTTCTTCTCCCAGAGATATCCCACAAGGCAACAGAGGTTTAGGATCAGAGTTTTCCTAGATGGGCTATTTTCCCAGGTTGACGAGCCCCATCTGCCCCATACTTCTCTCTGCAGCACATGCAGAAACTGCCTTCTTGACCATTGGACCCACCCTTGGTCTCATCTGTTCAATCTGCTGGAGCCTGTCTTTTCATGAAGGGGGAGCCCCGAACTTACTAAGACTTCGAGACACATCAGCTACCCTCACCCGGTTTAGCCAGCCAGTCGAAGCCGTTTCCCATGGTGTGGCCGCTGTCACACACTGACATCTTCTAGCGGTAGGAGTCACAGGTGAGAATTGAGTGTGGAGTGGGGACCAAAGGTGGACAAACTACCCCAAAAGGAGCACAATGTGTCCCCCACAAGAGGTACTATCCCACCCCATACACCCCATCCGCATAGAGTGGTACCTCGGGTTACAGACACTTCAGATTACAGACTCCGCTAACCCAGAAATAGTACCTCGGGTTAAGAACTTTGCTTCAGGATGAGAACAGAAATCATGCTCTGGTGGCGCAGCAGCAGCAGGAGGCCCCATTAGCTAAAGTGGTGCTTCAGGTTAAGAACGGACCTCCAGAACGAATTAAGTTCTTAACCCGAGGTACCACTGTATTATAACTTTTATGACCAACAGTGTAATGTAATGAATGTCAAAAGGTATATTATCGCTTCCCACCCCCTGCAAATCACATGTCCCCAACTGCAATCTTATTTACCCCTTGGAAGAGCCAACCTCTGTTTGGATAGCTCCTGCTCCATTCTGGGTGCTGGACACACTAACAGGCTGGGTATGTTTTGAAATTTCCATTGAAATGATTTGCTGTACATCCATCATTTGATGCCACTTAGAGTGGGAAGATGTGGTGCATCACTAATTGCCTCACCTGCCCTTCTATATATAGGCAGTGACATCATCCCAAGGGAGGGAGGGAGGACTGGGATTCCCCAGCATTGTCTATGCCGGGGGAGGTAGGAGAATATAGGAGGTGTGGCATAATCTGGGACCCACCTAATAATTGTCTGGCAAGTGCTGGCCTATACCTAATCCATGAAAAACAGGAGCAAGAGGAAGGCAGAACACCAGGCAACAATTTTAACTGGATCTTGAAAAATGCTGTTTTCATAGCGCAGAGTTTCTCTCATCCCTACACACTCTTTGCCTTAAAATAAAGCTGTGCCACATTTGAACCTCATAACAACCCCACGAGGTACAGTTACCACCTTCACACACCCTATAGAACACATAAGAAAAGCCTCACACTGATTATTTTACATCCTTGTGGGGTTTTTCCTTTCAATATTGACATTTCAGTAAGCATATTTTTCTGCAAGCAGGTCTAATACATGGCTTGTTTTATGCCAGGTTCCTTAGCAAAAGGGCAGGAAAGGCTCTTATAGTAAGGACCAGTAAGAAGGACTGCCTAACAGTCCTGGTGGATCACCTGTGGGAAATCTGTCCTGCTGAGTTGGAGAAAGACGTCCTGTGATTCAGAGCTGGGAGCGAAGCTGATGATTAAGAGACAAGCCAGAGGTTGCTGACTCAGGGTCAGAGGCAGCCTTGGAAGGAAGCTGATTCCAGGAACAGGGGTGGGGGGGGGGTGATGTGTATGTGTACGCAAAAGAAACCACCTCCTCCCAAGGCTGCTTTTCAGTAAAAAATGAACAACACAATAAAACAATTGGGAGAAACTTATACAGATAAGCATTTAACATCTACTTTAACCCTTGACAGCCACCATTGCACTCCCAGTGCTGTAACAGTCTGGAGAAAGTTATATTTATCTGCATCAAATGTCAGGTTTAGCCCAGGCTTGAGCTGTAAACTATAGAAAACAAGTCTGTCATCTCTGACTCCATCCTCTGTTTCCATGAATGGTGAGCAGAGGATTGCCTGGTCTCCAGAACCTCCAGCCCTGAGATGCAGGGGGCGGGGGGGGCAGGGAGAAGAGCTGAGGAGACAGAGATGAGGCCTGACAGGAGTTGAGAGGAGCCTTAGTGGAATGAGGGTGGGCACACCCTCCAAGTGTCCCTATTTTCTAGGGACGTCCCTAATTTAGAGAATCCATCCCAGTTTCTGATTTGATCCCGGAATGTCCTGCTTTTCCTTAGGATGTCCTTATTTTCACTGGAGAAATGTTGGAGGGTATGGAGTTATCCAACCCTTGAGCCATCTGAAGGCAATCCTCTATAGGGAAATTTTAAAAATATGTTTACTGTTTTCTTATGTTTTAATATATGTTGGTAGCTGCCCTTAGTGGCTGGGCAACCCAGGAAGTTGTGTGGGGTATAAATAGTAAAATTATCATTATGGAATGGGCCACCCCATTTCATTGGATCAATGTTGGAGGGTGTCAGGGGCTCAGGGACTGAGCCACAGGAGGAGGAGGAGATGGAGAGCGAAGGGGAACAATCGGAGGGGAGCGCAGGAGGGTGTGACAGTGACCAGGGAGATTCCCTGAGTCTCTCCAGCGAATCAGAAGATTCCCAGAAGGAGGCCCCCAGGGTCAGGGCAAGGGGGGCCAGTGGGGAGTCGCCAAGCGGCAGCTGGAAGTCAGGGCTAGCTTCCCCACCAGAGCGCAGCGGGGGGGGGGGGGGGAGAATCCCACAGATTGGAACAAAAGCTTCCTCCTGCAGGAGGAGAGAGTGAGGCAGGACTGACCACGCCTCCGTCAGAGAGTGGAGGGGCGGAGGAGAGAGCAGGGCCGTCCAGCCTCCCGGAAGGAGAAAGCAGTGAAGGGAGCAGTGTAGCCGTTAGGAGGAAAGTGGGCGGCTGGGCGCGCGCGCCAAGTTCAAATGTAGAGGCGCGAGGGACAGCAGAAAATCCGGATTGGGAGCCAGGTCCCAAAGCCTGCCGGAGACAGGGGGAGGAGTCAGAAGAATCCGCCTCCGAAGAGTCCAGGAGAGTTGGGACCCCAGAGGGCAGGAGGAACCGGAGACGAAAGGAGCAGAGGGAGGAAAGGAAGAGGTGGAGCAAAGCTCGGGTATTGAACTGGTGTAAAGGAGGGGCGGATTCAGACGGGACTTCGCCGGTCTAAGGACCCAGACGTAGCGCTGCGCGCCACGGATGTCAAACCAACAATGAACCACAATAAAGACTTTTGTTTATAAAGAGCAACTGGCATTGGTCCTTTGTGAGCTGGGACCTGAGGCAGCCGCTGACAGAGGGTATGTTGGAGCTGAATGGTACCTGGTAGAGGCCAGGGGTAGTGCCTGGTGGGTACTAACCTGCAGCCTTAGTGTGTCCCACAATTGACATGAGGGGATAGTGAATAGCAAAACCTCTCAGGTCAAGCAGAAAACAGCCTGCCCCCCAAGAACCCATCACTTGCTCCAGGGATTTTACTTCTGCAGACCCAAGCAGGCTGCATCCAGGAAGCTTCCCGTCAAACTCTGAGACCGGCAACCCTGGATGTGCACAAACCCAAGGACAAGCACCTGCATTTATCTTTCCTGAGAAGCGATTGCAAATGTGAATGTTGACCCAGAGATACCTTATCTTCTTGGCAAGATTCCTTTATGACAGCTAAGGCATTCTGGCTATTGCAAGTGTTGCAAAGATCAAGTCACTTTCTCCCCTGCCTTGCCATATTATAGCAGCTCACAGGTGGCCTCTCCTACAGCAGAAGAGAATTATTCACAAACAAGTTGAAATCTTTTGAATTTTCAAGTGTAAGCATTCCAGTGTTGAAGGCAAAGTGTGGCATGTCTGTGTGAAATTTTGCTCCAAAACTTTGTGATTTGAATGCTTGATAACTTGATTTGGGCATGTGCCAGTTATTAGATTTTATAAGCAGTCAAATACTAATATGCCATCTATAACAAAATAACAAACAATGAAATAAGATATAATCAGATGTGTCATATACAGGTATCAAATTATCTACAAATATTTTAATACTGTAGTCTGAGAATACATGATGGCATCAAAATGTGCAGCAATCGAGTCAAGGCAGTGTGGCTGCTAATCTGGAAGTGAGTCCTGAAGGACAATGAAGATTTGTATAAGAAACCCAGAACACTGATGCATTGGGGAAACATTACTTAGCCAAATTGCTCAAGGCCCAACATAATTTTGAACCCGTAGTGAAGCTTTTATTAGGTTTTATTAGGAAATATGGGTCCACGCAGAACCGGGCTCTGATTTCTAGAGGCTATCAGAATGAGTTTAAGGTAAAAGGCCAGGAAGTAACAGGGTGAAAGAAAAAGCTCAAGAGTGTGACTGAAGACACCAGTTGAGTTTAATTGCAAAAGAGGACAGACCTCCTGCGCCTTTAGCAGTTGTGCAGGTGAGTGAATTTCAACAGGTATCATAGAAGACAGGTATCAATGTGGTGCCCGTGGTTCCTTTTGCATGCATTTAAACCTCTTGCCCCTCCTTTTAAATTTATCTGCTGCTGGCAACCGAGGGCTTCAGCAGCCTTACCCACTTCCCTCACTTTCCTTTCCCCACATGGGACCCAGAGGCATTCGAAGGAAGAGGAGAGGATGGAGCTGCCAGAGATCTCACCTGCTTTGCTCCTCCTGCCGTCGCTCTGCTGCTACATCATGCAAGTGAGCAAAGCCATGGCTGGGGTTAGCCTGTCATCCAAAGCCAGGTTTTGGGATAAACCACGGTTGCAGCTCATGACGTGTGTGGAGAGAACTAAGCCATGAACCTGGGTTCAGATGGCACACTGAGCCAAACCACAGCTTCATTCAGAAGAGCATCACAGCAGCAGAATGACTGGAGGACGAGTTAGTGGACATGATGGCCTCTCTGGCAGCCCCCACATGTGAACAAGGACAGTGGGCCATCGTGCTGACATTTACCAGGTGCATCTTTTTCCCAGCTTCACATTAGGCAGGGATTAAAAGGCCTTGCTGTCCAGGAAAATAAAAAATAAAAAATGGTGGCAACCCATGAGAGCAGGAAATGGCAGCCGTGTTGCCTCTGTGTTGCTGTGCAGGGAGCTTTTCCCTTCTGAAATGCAGCTACTGGAAATCGCAGGCTGGCCGACAGGAGATGCTGGTGGTGCTCATCTGGAATTCCAAACACAATGCAGGCAGCTAAGGTGGGGGTCTGAAATGAGGGGGGTGCTGCCATGGCAATGCTTCCTGCTCACATGAAAAGAAACGGCCTGTTTGCCAAAACCTAATTCTCTCCAGGGTTGCTGGCACTGGAAATGGGCAGGATCTCAGGGGTGGGGGTCCATCCCAAGGGCTGCCCTGAACCAAAGGATGCCAGCCCATTCCAAGCTTCCCATCAGCTGAGAATCAAATCCTTTCCGCTCATTTATATACTGGATGATTCAGTCTTTTCCTGTGAATGAAACTGTGAAGCTTCCTCCGTTTAAGACTGTGTTGTTAACCCATCAACGTTGTTGTTGTTGAATAGTCACCCTTTCAGGTCACATCCAAATTTGACCACTGTTGTTTTTCTGTAGCAAAGTTTCCATTGGACTAGGGCTTCTGCTGCTGTGATGCTGGCAGAACGAAGTAGCAGGCAAGAGTCTTGCTACTGAAGCCTTGGGCTGCCCCCCAAAAAATTGGCCTCTCTGGCCCTCACGACAACAGCACTACCTTGAGGGAAGTGGGGCACAATGTTGGAAAGAAATATAGTAAGTAGGGTTGCCATGCATCCGGGATTTCCCAGACATGGTCTCTTTTGGGGGCCCAGCACCCTCATCCGGGCAGATTTTTGCATTTTGTATTAAATGTCTGGTTTGGGGGTTGTTGTTTTTTGGGGGGTGGGCTCAGAACAGGAAGTGTTTCTCAGGTGGCCTGGAGCAGCCTGCTAGGGGATGCGCTAGGACTGGTGTTGCTCCCGGTGGCCGCCTGGCCTTGCGAGAGCTTCCCATCGTGAGCAGGCTGAAGACAGCACAGGGAAGAGGGAGGAGGGAAGAAAGGGGGAGCAGCCAGCGAGGCAAGGGTTAGCGGCAGGGAGGGGGGCGAGCGAGGGAAATGCGGGAGGGGGTGCCCCAATGGTTATGATCCCCGCAATATGGCAACCCTAATAGTAAGACATATCTGACATTGGGTGGCCAGGTTTGATTTTCCACAGACCAGCTCTGGCACACCCTATTGCACCTCCCCACTGAAAGAAATCCTCTGGTTAAACAGATGCACCCAAAGATGCAAGCATGGCAGGTTCCTAAAACAGCAAAGCGCAAACACACACAGGACAGCAAAAGGGAAAGGGTAAAAATCCATGTTTCCATGCTGTGCCTGCAACGAATGTAATACTCCAAATGTAACAACAGAAGGCACACAAAATATGCCTTTCCTCTATTTTCTATAAGGTTTGCATGTGCATTTCAGTAGAGCATGAGACTCTTAATCTCAGGGTTATGGGTTCAAGTCCCACACAGGGCAAAGGATTCCGGCACTGCAGGGGGTTGGACTAGATGACCCTTGTGGTCCCCTCCAACTCTATGATTCTATTTAAATAAAGATAGCATTCTTTCAGAGTGACAGATTCTGTACATGCTGAAAAGCACCATGTTCTTACATGGGTTTTTTTTTATTTAAAGAAAGTCTGAAAGAGAGTTTTGTTGGAGCAGTCGAAAGGTCCACCAAGCCCAGCATTCTGTCTCCAACAGAGGTCAGTCAGAAATTTCAGAGGGGCTGCTTCCCAAAAGAAAGGCAAAAGGAAGACTGTGCAAGCTCAGAGTCAGTCGACACTGGCAACACATGTGAGACTGAAAACAAGAGTAAAAAATACCAGGACTTAGGGCTGCCAGACTTCAAAAAGTATAAACCAGGACACCTGGGGAAATCTGGACTTATGGCAACCCTACAGGACTGGACAGACACTAGGGAGCAAGCCCATTCAAATCATGGGGCAGACATTGATCACAGCATTCAGAAATTTGCTGAGCCAGGTATGAACCCAAGTGAAACTAGATGTCTCACTGACATTGGCCCATTGCCCCAAAAGTTAATTGCATTGCAACTGAGAAGGGGATATAAGGTGGACCTCTCATCTATGACCTTTTGCAGGAGCTCCTGCACTCTGTTTGGCAGAAGAACCGCCTGGGGTGAAGTCTGTGGTGGAGGACTTTGCACAAACGGGAAAACCGAGAATGCTGACACAAAACTTACTGAACCAATTCATCCCCCTGGGCCATCTCATTTCCTGGTGTGAAACAAACAGCTTACATAACCGTAACTTGCTTGGCCCCACCAGAGGCCAAGGAGGGAGGGGCAGGGGCTGACTTGCATTGTGGCCTGGCTGAGGTTTGAGTAACAGATGGCACCCAACCCAGGGTCAGAGTGTGTGTGCGCGCACACACACGGCATATTGGCACAAGGCTGAACTTGCCTCATATTAGTCACTGTGGAAAAGGGATGAAAGGGAAAGCAAAGCAAAAAAAATATTATAGTTCTCCTGGTGAAACAAGGGAATGTTGTGCACACGTGCAAATGACGCCCAAGCAGTGAGGCACATACAAACATAATGTCACAGATCTGGGGTGCAGAAATTAACAAACATTTAGTATTTAGATAATATTTGAAGCAAAAATATGAGCTGCAGAACTGTGCCAGGCAGGAAATTCCTGGATTAGTTTATGCAAACTATCCTGTCCAGGCTGGCTGAGTGCAGAGCCATTGAGAAACAATGGGGAACCAAGTGCCGGGCCATTTAGGACAACTGGCAATGCAAAAATGGCAATGCCATCCCAACCCCCCACCCCTATGAAGAACTGATAGAGACAGGAGATTTGGGAGGTTGCCAAGGAGAAGGGGGTGGGGGGGGTCACACAGGAAAAAATTGTCCCTTTTAAAACATAGGGGTTTGGAGAAGGTGGGGGAGCTGCTTAGCAAATGTTCTTGGGAAGAGGAAAGTGGAGGTGTAGCAGTCCAGGCAGCAGCCCCAATGGGGCAGAGTCTTAGAGTGGGAAGCGTGAGAGGGAGGGAGGGAGGAGGGGACCAGGAGTGCCAGGGCGGCCGCGAAGAAGCGTGCAGCCCAGTCCAGACCCAGACCCCACCTGCCCTCTCTGGTGACCGGCGCAAGAGAAGCGGGCATGGGCCCATCTGGGAGCCCCACAAAAGGTATCGCCCAGGAGAAGGTGGGCAGAGGGGTGCCGCTGGTGGCTGGAAATGGACACAGGATCCAAAAAAAACTTTTCTTAATTTTAAAAAACATTTTAATACTGTACATTTATTATTATTATGTTTTATTATTATTTTTCATTCTCAAGAATTAAAATGGTGGCACCCCTAAAGGAGCCCTGAACCAACACCACAGACCACTTCCTGGGACCACCACTTCAGTCCTGACTTCCTCTTCTTTTTTATTTTTTATTTCTCATATTTTAAATTAAATAGGGGGATAGTTTTTTCTCCCCCTGACCTCCCATTATTATCACCACCCTCTTCCCCCCCTCTTTCTCTTTAAAGAGAAAATAAAATAATGTAAATAATATGTAATTATGTAAATAATATTTTCACCACCTCAACATCTTCAGGTTTTTTTTCTTTTTCTTATTTCTTTCCTTTTTTCTTAACTCTTAAAATCCCTACTCCTTCCATCCCTCCTCCTCCTTCTCTCTTTTCTTCTCTCTCCTTCCCTCCAAACTAATAATAATAATAACAATAATAATAATAAATCACATACCTACATACATATATCTCCCCATCCACTTTCAATAGTAACCCTCCCCTTTTTTGTGGTCTTTTACCTCATACTATAACTTGAATCACCACTGCAATTTTTTTATCATTACTATTACTACTGTATTGGCCTGACTATAAACCGCACCTGCAAATAAGCCACACCTTTAAAATTCAAGGCTTATTTGCAGGTGCAGCCCACCTCCTGGCACTACCGCCCTGAACAGGGGGGGGGGGCAGCTGGTGCTGGTGCTCGGCTCAGAATATAAGCACTTTTCACAGTCGGAATTGGGGGGAAAGTGTGGCTTATATTCAGGCCAATATGGTACTTTATTTTTCCTTTTACTCGACTTTCCTCCTTTCTCCACCTCCTACCCCTTTTTCTTCCCTTTTTGTTTTTGTGTTTTGAATACAACCTTGCCAGCCTTTATTTTTTAACTCTTTACTACAAAGTCCTAACCCCACTTCCCACGCTTAACTGGACCCTACTCCCCCATTTGTGTGTATGAGTGTGTAGGTGTGGGTGTACGTGTGTATCCACAAATAACCCCCCAACACACACCTTCCCTCTGGCCCCACCCCATCAGTCTCTTGCATCTCTTCTTGTTCATCCCTTTCTGTCAACTGTTTGTCGGTCTGCTTGCTTCGCCAACGCTGCTAAAGCAACTACAGTGACCCTCGAGGCCTTAAAACACAGCCTAGACATGACAAAAATGGCCACCTAATCCTGACACTCTGTAAAAGCCACCAGTCAACAAAACCTGTTCAACCCAGCAACTCAACAACACCCAGGAACCACCACCACCAAAACTCCAAACTACAAGACACCCTGCTCCAAAAGGACATCTCAAACCAAGGCCACCAGGGAGACTGAGATGGCACCAACCAGGGAGATGGCGAACAGCACTGAGACCACAACATCCACCCCAGGATGGCAACAATCCAACAACAAAATGAGACCTGAGGGAAATGGAACTGAGGTTAGCAGAGCTACTGAAGAACACAGTGACTTCCCAGAAGACAATAATCAGCTACCTGACCTCCAAAGTGGAAACCCTCACTAGCGCCATCTCCACTCTAGAAAATAAGAACCAAATGCAGAAAAGACTAATAGAGCAGTTTCGAAAGGAAAACACATGTGTGAAAAATGAATTGGCTGGTAAGCCACCTGGAAACCGGTAAGCCACCCGGGGGCAAAGGAAGGCATCGTGACACCCGGGGCGGGAGTCACGACGTAGGGCGCATGTGCGGCGTTGCTATGTACAGCGCATGGGTGTGACACCGCACATGTGCTGTATAGCGGTTTGCTCCAGTGCCGTACGGATGGTGCCGGGACCCCTCCGTCGCCACTACAGCCACGAACGGAGGGTCCTCCGTCGCCATTACAGCCGTGAGCAGAGGATCCCGGCACTGTCTGTACGGCGCTGGAGCGGCACCAGCAGCAAACTGCTATACATTGCATGTGCGGCATCGCTATGTACAGCACAAGCGTGCCACGCCACACATGTGCTGTACATAGTGGTTTGCTGCCGGCGTCCTCTGCTCGCGGCTGCAGCTGCGAACGGAGGATCCTCCAAAGGATCCTCACAAACAGGTTCCCACAGACCATGCTTAAAGCATGGAAGGAAGAAGCAGGTAAACTGTTCCCAACCCCATCCCCACTAATCCCCTGGCACACCACCCACTATTCCACCACGCAGCACAAAACCTCCAGATAAAAACCTGGCAAGCCAAAGGCTTATACTGCCTAGCAGACCTCTACAAAATAACAAACCCACATCGACACAAGACATACAAGACAAACTAGGGGACACCCAAATGCCCTGGCTAACACACCACCAATTAACTACATGCCTTTTTAAACAACCCAGTAGCAAAATCAGCAGCAACTTTTCTTCCTAACCTTTTCCCCCCCTAACCTAATACTGCATGCAACACTAATGTCTCACAACAAATGAAACTGATCTGTAGAAAACGCAACTTGAAAAGGAGACAATGCACATATTTTTGTAAACTAAGGAATCTTTAATAAAAATATTTTTTTTTTAAAAAAAAAGCATTACTGAAATCAATATACACTATGTCCACAACATTTCCGTGATCCACCAAGTTTGTAATTCCATCAAAAAAAGAAATCAGATTGGTCTGGCATGACTTACTTCTGAGAAACCCCTGCTGGGTCTTAGTAATCACAGCATCCTTCTCTAAATGCTCACAGACTGACTGTTGAATTATCGATTCTAGGACCTTCTCTGATATCGATGTCAAGCTCACCTGGGTCTTCCTTTCCCCCCTTTCTGAAGATGGGGACAACATTTGCCTGCCTCCAATCTGTAGGGACCTGACCTGTTCTTCAAGAATTCTCAGGGCTCTGAAATTACATCCACAAGCTCCTTAAGTACCCTTGGATGCAGCTCACCCGGCTCTGGAGATTTGATTTATTTAAAGTAGCTAGGTGTTCCTCTACTGCCTCTTTTCCTATCTTGGGCTGCAGCTCCCTCCTTACGCCATTTATTCTCTTATCACCAGGTTGGGCATCGCTTTCCCTTTGGGTGAAGACAGAGGCAAAGGAGGTGTTGAGGAGTTCCGCCTTTTCTCTGTCACCCAATATCATTTCTTCGTCTTCCCCACGCAGAGGACCTTCCACTTACTTGTTCTTCCTCTTCAGACATAGCCAAAGAAACCTTTTTTATTATTTTTAACCTCTCTTGCAAACCTGAGGTCATTCTGAGCTTTAGCCAGCCTGACTTTCTCCCTGCACCTGTGGGCTACTTGTGTCTACTCCTCCTTTGTGATTTCCCATTTCTTATACATGCCCTTCTTAACTCCCCGCTCATCTGTTAGCGCCCTATGCAGCCACACCGGTTTCCTTAGATGCCTCCCACTTTTCTTTCTGGTTGGTATTGTCGGCTCAAGAGCATCTTGGCAGGCTGGGGCAGAGCGGTGTGCAGGACGCCTTGGACTCCGATGCTGCGGGAAACAAGCCCCTCTCAAGATGCAATGCTGGAAACTCTCTTCCTCAGCCAAGACCCAGGGGTATATAGGTATAAAATAAAGCATGTATCTTAAAATACTACAGCCTCTGATGTGACTGAATTTAAACCCCATGTAGTATCACAAGATTGTCATGAGAGCGCTTGGACTAAAATTGTCAACCAAAAGCTTTACTTTTCTGGTTAATCACCACAACACTTATTAACACTGGGCTTCAGTAAAGCAAATTATTTAATTAGACAGCGCCTATATGATATTGAGTGACAGAATAATTTTGTCACAATAAGGAAATTTTGTCCATGGTATGATTCTTGATTATTTCCCACCTAGTCATTTTGACACTTTGGCACCGTATTTGCAAAATGTAACAATTCCAAAATACAGACGCACTTTCACTTTTGCAAGATTGAATATACTACCATTGGCTGTACTTGAGGGACGGTTTCAAAAAATTCTGCTGGAAAAATGGTTATGTCTATATGGAAATGGCCGTACTGAGTCAGCGGCGCATGTGCTTCTGGCTTGCACTCTTTATAAAGATTTGAAGGGTGAGGCTATTGCCCCTCTACTACTACCCATACCAGGTCGCTCAACCATTGCTAGTGTGCCCTTTCTTCTAGCAGATCAAGATGATCAGGTGACAGCAAAAACTGTAAGGTTTTTAGCGGGGGGCAATTAGAATAAGATCTATTATTTGCTTATACCTCTAAAATATATTTTGTATAGTTAAGTTTTTACTATACAAAATATAGTATCTTCAGTACATTTTGTTTTGTTTTATTGCTATGGCTAGTGGCTGATGAAAATAAAGATTCTTCTGATCTGATCTGAAGCTCAGTTTGTATTCAAACATTTTCCTCTGTAGACTATAAAAACTTGAACAAGGCTTCTTGTTGCTGCCGGTCAACTGATTTGCACGGGGTGACATCATGCTTTCGGAGGAGCTCAATTTCAGTGCCAATCAGCTGATCAACCCTGACAGCTAGGGAGTATTCAATGAGTGCAGCCAATACTAGTGAGGCTTCTGAGCAGCGGTGTTGCCAATGCACCATTAGGAGCAAACCTCGCATCTTTACCTTCCCATACCTGTCCTCCTATGTGATGCCAGCTGTGGGAAATCTGGCTGTGGTTTTAGAGGGAGGGGA
This sequence comes from Podarcis muralis, assembly GCF_964188315.1. NCBI lineage: Eukaryota > Metazoa > Chordata > Lepidosauria > Squamata > Lacertidae > Podarcis > Podarcis muralis. The sequence continues at coordinate 3,568,643 of NC_135659.1, forward strand.
GGCTTCACAGGCTAAATTAAGAGACCTGCAGATCCTAATCTGGCTTGTGGCTTGTTGGAGGCTCCCCACTGCTCCACTTCACAAATAACAAACAACACTGCTCAAGGTTTGCTGGCTGCATCTACAAACAGATGTTAAGTGCATGCCACTAACTTTGATGATCTGAAAACATTGCCTGGGCTCACACAGCCCTGGCACCAGACTGGATAAGGAAGACCAAGAGCTCAGCAAAGGCAGGGGAATAAAGAACACCAGGGCAGGCAGGAGGAAAGAGACTCTGGGGGAGATCTGGCCAGAAGTCACTTTCCCCCTTCCTCCCTCTCACGATGATCCGGCATTTTTGCTGACTCGAGAAGAACCACAAACTAGAAGAAGCAATTCCTCCAGCTAACGCGGTTCAGGTCCCTGATGAATTTTAAACAGGCATTGGGAGGGAAAGAAAGAAAGAAAGAAAGAAAGAAAGAAAGAAAGAAAGAAAGAAAGAAAGAAAGAAAGAAAGAAAGAAAGAGTTGTGTGAGAGACCTGAGGACTCATTTGCCTCACATGGGAAAGCAGCTGATTGGCTGAGGAAGGGGGGGGCAAGAAACCACCACCAGGCAAATGGAGATAAACAAGTTGTTCCCTGAAACTTGATCGCTTCTCAGTAAGAACAGCCCAGCCATATATAGCTTGGGACACCAAATGCTCGGAGTGATGGCTGTTTGCTGATTGGCTACTGGAGAAGAAGAGAGAGGCGTTTCAGCTTTCTTTTTCTTTTTTGCTGTTACTGGGCATATTTGGAAGAAGCTGGTGAAGGGGTGGGGTGTCAGGAGGAGAGGAGGAAGCTCTGCGGGGGGGGGGGGTGAGCCTGCACAGAGAGAGGCTTGCTATGTGTGGCTATGTTGAGAGCTTGCATCCTCCATTGTCCTGGGACAGGAATGGTGGACTTTGAGCTGCTAAAGGATGTGGTGGTGGCGGCAGTTCCATGCTTTGGGTGCAGGAAGGAGGCCTGGCTGGCTGTAACAGAAAAAGAGTAGCTAAAGTGAGGAGGCTCCACAAAAAATAGGTGCTCCACAAAATCTATGTGGCACAGAGGGGGACCCACACTTCAAAACAACAAACAAACCCCAAAACCACTGCCTGTCAGTGGCACAGAAAGCGCAAGAGGCAGGAGTCTGCCCTCGCCACCTTGTGGGCAAGCATGAGACCTGCACCACTGCTGCTGGTATCTCTTTTTGAACTGGAGTCAATATCCCTGAAGTACAAAAAAAGAAACCTCAAAAGGACAAAAAGGAAAATGTACCCCAGTACTTCTCTGAGACTGCCATCTCTAAGACTCTGTGGAGTAAGACCCAAGTTCTTCCTGAGTTCAATGGGGCTTGCATTTAAGCAGATGTGCATTGGAGTGTGCAGTGCATGTATTTTCCAGCCTCAATATAAGGTAAAGGTAAAGGGACCCCTGACCACTAGGTCCAGTCATGGCCGACTCTGGGGTTGCGGCGCTCATCTCGCTTTATTGGCCGAGGGAGCCGGCATACAGCTTCCGGGTCATGTGGCCAGCAGGACTAAGCCGCTTCTGGCGAACCAGAGCAGCGCATGGAAACACCGTTTACCTTCCTGCCATACTTTCCCACAAAGCCATAAATGGGGGAGCACCTCCCCAATAACTGTACCTAACCTGCTAAGACGATCAAGGTGAATCCTGTTTCAAATACAATCTGGTAGTGAGAAGCCTTCCCCCCCCCCCCCTTTCAAATGATCTTCCAATTGTATAAAAAAGTGGTGTTTGAAGCTAATAATTTTTAAAGCCTATCTTTGATAACTTAAGGCATTAACATGGACAACATTCATAAACATATAGATAACACTTTTAAAACATTCTGAAGAGGGACAATTGGATTAGAGATAGTGTACCTCTTTGAAAGGATTTAAATAGTCATAAATGTTGCTGAATTTTGCAATTAGCAGTGTAATCCTGTGCATCACTGGTCAAAAGTAAGCCCCACTTTGGCCAATTGGGCTTACATCCAGGTAAGTGTGCATAGGATTGCACCCTAAGTTAAGGCTTTCCCCCTTCAAAACCAGCAAAAAAGGGCACTACTAATAGCAGCGTCAATGCATCATATGGCAAGATAAATATAACACATGTCCCATGTGTGCAAGTGACGGTTATCTGCCCCTGAAGTTAGCACTGCATCATTAGGATAGTGCACAGGATAGAATCATTCTTTTCTCCAGCTTCAGAAATGTTTTTTCTCATTTAGGCTTATGCAGTGCTTTTTTTCTAAAAAAATATTTAGGGGCACTCTCATTTTCCTACTCATATTGAAATACTACCCCTCAATGAGGCCAAACTTAGATTCACAAAATGTTTATGGGTATGCGTATCCCTGCACACACACCCCCAGCAAAAAAGCACTGGGCCTATGAGAAGATGGGACATGAGCAATTTTCATATCCACTGAATTCTGCAATACTCTATCATCTATCTATCTATCTATCTATCTATCTATCTATCTATCTATCTATCATCTATCATCTATCTATCATCTATCTATATCATCTATCTATCTATCATCTATCTATCTATCTATCATCTATCTATCATCTATCTATCTATCTATCTATCTATCTATCTATCTATCTATCATCTATCTATCTATCTATCTATCATCTATATCTATGTATCTATCTCTATCATCTATCTATCTATCTTCTGTCTGTCTGTCTGTCTGTCTGTCTGTCTGTCTGTCCAACAACCTAAGTTAAGTGTGCAGAGTTGCAGGTTTATTCAGATTTAATCTCTGCCTTCTGAGATTTCACCACTCCCTGCCCACAGACCTTTGCAACTGTTACAGCAAGAAACTTGCACATTAATTTTGCAAGCAGCGCCACATTTTGTACTGCTCCTCTGCTTGCACAGCACATCGTCCTATCCTGGAAGGTGGCTGGTTCTGTACAGCCCCGTTAAAGAGGCATTAAAGCACTGGGGGAGATAGCCTGGCCATGTCTTTATCACTCATGACTCTTCATTAGGATATTAACAACTCATGGACCTCTCTCAAATATTTGATTGGCAGAAGTACAAGAAACCCTCACCATCCGTTTGTAACCTTTGGCTTGATCACAGCAGAACAGACTGAACTGTTTCGTGAATGCTTCAGCTGAGATTCCTGCACTGTAGGGGGTTGGACTAGATGACCCTTGGGGTCTTTCCAACTCTAAAATTCTATTATTCTGTCTGACTGGGCACGCTCCAATTAAGAGTAAATAATGTTTGGACCCCATTTATTTCAAAAGGGAAGATTATTTAACTCAAATGCTTAACTGTCTCCCATTGAAACCAATGTGAAACCTAAAGGTGCCTGACTTTGGCCTGATTTTGGCCAATGCCATTAAAGAATGCCATTGTCCTCTAACAACTTTGTGCTAGTATACAAATGGGATCATCTCAGGAGAATTTCTGCAGTCAGTTCCCCTAGACCTCATGTGAGAATAATGCCCTTTTATTTTCCCTTTCCTCCCTCCTGGTCCAGCATCTTGTCCGGTTTATTCCTTCATCTGGCCAGCACCAAATGGGATTAATTAAACTTCTATTGAAGCCAAAGAGGACATTTTGCATTAATTGCACAGCGAACAGGCAGCCACTCAAATAAACCATTGTGTGTTTGGTTCGCGGACTTCCCCCAAAGTGAGGATCAAGGGACATTCACACTGACCACAAGAGCATTCTTTCATCGCAGGGACAAGAAGATCCGCATTAAGACTAATAAGAACAGTTGTGATAGCAAACATTAGACACATCGCTTTCTCTGCCCATTTGCAGCTTCCACTTGCCATGTGAACTAGATTCAAAATCTACAGTCGCCACGTTCAGAGGGTCAGGTGTGGGGAGGGAAGGAATGGTTTTGGCCTCCATATTTGGTGCATCTAAAGGCTTCTCCCAGCATCCTCCCTCACCCTCACCCCATAGGGGAACTTAGACATAAGGTGTTAGCCATAACAAAATGCATGTGGGATCCATTTTACCTCCCTACAAACTTATATTTGTACAATACAGGGATCAGTCCAATTCTGCCAGGATGTTTCCTTTTATTCCATAGTTTTCTAAATATTTTTTAAAGATTCCCCAATCCTTATAGACTTTTTGTTTTGGTTGGCCTCTTACTCTTCCCTTCGCTTTCGCTAGCTGCAGATATTCTACCATTAGGATTTGCCAATCTTCCGTGTTGGGTGTTCTTGTGTTTTTCCAATTTCTTGCTACTAAAATTCTGGCCGCTGTTATTCTGTACATAAACTATGTTCTTTTCTGTTTCCCTATTTCTTTTGGCAAAATGCTTAATAAAAATATTTCTGGCCTCTTTTTGAATGTTAATTTAAATAATTTTTTAAGTTCTTCATATATATTATCATTTATATATTAGACCGATCCCTGTATTGTATAAATGAAAGTTTGTAGGGAGGTAAAAAGAAATTAAATAAGAAATATGTAACTGTGCGGTATAAAGTAATAGACAAAGTACTTTGAGATTAATGGGAAGTCAGTTTTAAATTTCTTTTCTATAAATTTTATAATTGTGTTCAATACCAGGAGTATATATGAGGATAATTCTATTAATCTTTTTATATCTTATAGTGTGGTGGTTTGTTTTATTTTTCTGTTATTCTGTTTGATTGTATGTTTGTTTAATTGTGTGTACATCTGTTTTTCATAAATGTATTTATTTTAAATTAATAAAGAAATATTTTAAAAACAACAACAACAAAGTGCATGTGGTATGCTAGCCTTTACTACTTAGGGTGGGGGGTGAGGCAGCGACCTCAGGGGGACCATGAGAGACTTGCTCAGGCTGGGGCGACTCTGGTTGTCCCTTCTGTAGCAACCTGCTGCTCAGTATTTCCTGTCCTTTGGATCTGCTGCAGAAGGCTGGGCTCCTCACGAGGGGGGGCCATTCCTTGAAAGAAACCTTGAAGCTCAGGGTCCCTGACGTCAGCAAGCAGATTCTATCCTTGCTCCCAAACTCCTGCTGTTCTAGAGGGAGGCAGTGAAATTATCCGGGCTCTCCGAAGCCTAGGCCTGGCACAAAAAGCTTAGTTTTACCTCATCCTTAACAATGCTCAGAAAAAGAGTTAAGATTAAGAACTATGTTGCACTATATGGCGCAAAAAGTAATCAAATCAGAAAGTAATACAAATATTAAGATGGCATTTGGCCTTTAATGGGCCAGACACCCATTAGGACATGTAGAAATGAGTGCTCCATTTGATAACCATTTGATCCATTGGTTATTGGTGCTTCATAGCCATTCAGCCCCTTGGTGCTCTTTTTATATTTTTCCTCTCACATTTTATGAGTGGACTAGGCCTGACTACATGACTGAACATTATCAAGCGTATTAAAAATCGTTGTTTCAAGCACCAAGGCTTCTCCTTAGACTCAGCTCCATGTTTGGTCTAGAACAGATCTTGGAATGTGCCTTGGCTGAACTTGTTTCTCTTTTTCACCCAAAAGTAAGGAAGTTTGTGCTCAGCACAAGAGTTAATCTGCAACAGGAGAAATTATTACAGCCTTGTTTTGGCTTCTTAGAAGCACAAATATTTTTTTAAACAAAATCCTAAATATCATTTTATATCTCATATCTAAACTTTCCTAACCACATTCAGAATGTATTTTCCTCCTCTGAAATAGACCAGCGTGTCCATATTCACTTCCTGGAACAAAACTCAGGCTTGGCAGCCTTGAAATGTGCAGTATAGCAAGCTGGCTCTGTGTGCAGACTTACATTCCACACACCCAGCTCACACAAATAAGTCTGCCAGATGACCTGTTTATTGAACGTTCATCCTGGTTTGCCTGCACAAAATTTGTGCAGAGGTTATATTACATGGCTGTTTATTGAGTATTAATTCTAATTTGTTTCTGTAGCCATGCGACCTCTAATGCCACTATTATTCCATACCCTCCAACATTTCTCCAATGAAAATAGGGACATCCTAAGTAAAAGTGGGGCATTCCGGGATCAAATCAGAAATTGGGATGGCTTCTCTAAATCAGGGACTTCCCTGGAAAAATTGCACTTTCCAGTGCAATTTCCCTTCACTTTTCTCACCACACAAGTGCACCAAAAGCTCTTTAATTAAGCAACTTTCTTTTGCCAGTATATAACTGTGGGTTAAACCACAGAGCTTAGGACTTGCCGATCAGAAGGTCGGCAGTTCGAATCCCCGTGACGGGGTGAGCTCCCATTGCTCGGTCCCAGCTCCTGCCAACCTGGCAGTTTGAAAGCACGTCAAAGTGCAAGTAGATAAATAGGTACTGCTCCGGTGGGAAGGTAAACGGCATTTCCATGCACTGCTCTGGTTCGCCAGAAGCGGCTTGAGGCCAGCAGTGATGAGGCATCATCCAGTGAAGACGATGACGTGCACCAGACAAAGCGGGAGCGCAGGAAGTTCCAACAGAAGTCCAAGGGCCAACCATTCCCATGCCAAGAGTCGATTCAGAGATGTCATCTGTTGGAAGTGTTCCAGAAGAGGCCACATCGCTAAGGTCTGCCGATCGGCTCCGTCTGACACCCCCCCTTCACCGACTCGCAAGTCCAAGTCTTCACTCCAGTCCGCCAAGGAAAGCTGTTTCGCTTTCACCAACTGCCGCTGCCCGTCTGGAACCACGATTGGCCAAACTGACTCACCTACACGACGCAAGCTGAACATCACGGTGCTCATTGAAGGAGCTCCATGTGACATGGAGATTGACACCGGGTCTGCCCTGTCCATCGTGTCTTGGAGCACCATCAAAAGACTGGTACCCAGAGTGTCCAAAAGGCAACTTGACTCTCACCGCGTACACCTGAGAGACTACCAGGGAAACGACATTCCCGTGGTAGGCGTTGGCCGGTTCCAGATCGCCTTCAAGGATTTTTTTGAATATTTATTCCTGCCATATATTCTGGTGTAACTCCTGACAAACATAAAAAATAATAAAATCCTTTTTTTAAAGCTCATTAGCAAAGTAAACTACATTCAGATTATATTCATGCAGTAGAAATAATTTATATGCATGAATAACAAAACATGTAACCCACATTTTCCTCTCCCAATGGAGACATTCAAAGTGGGCAATAGAAGCATGCAAAATAAATAAAGCTCTCTCTCTCTCTCTCTCTCTCTCTCTCTCTCCACACACACACAGAAACACACACACTGTGGTGTGGTGGTGTGGGCCTTAAACTGAGGGGGTTTTTTTAGAGCCAAAAAGTGATATAGATTTTTTTTCTAAACAATTAAATCCTTTCTTAGCCATGATGTTCAGAAGGTCAGTCACTGTTAGCTTGGTTTTCTTCAAAGAGCTCTTGTGAGGTAAGATAACCATCTTGGATGCTTTAGAGAATGGGCAGGACACAAACTGGATCTATAAATGTCTCTAGTCACAAGTCATTCATAAGGCATATAAACCATTCCAAAAGCCTTTCTCTGGCTTGTGAATAGAAGGGGGAAATTCTGTCCAGAATACAGCACAGAAAACAGATGACTACCTATTTCTTTCCAAGGGGATAAACAGCATTTCTGCCTCCTCGCTTGCTCTGCTGAGACGTCAGAAATGCGAAATCAGCACAGCCAGTGGAAGCTCCAGCTGTAAACTGGGGCAGAGTGGGATTTTGACTGCAGTAGCAAAATCATTACCTATGGCTTCCCCTTCCTTTTTATTTACCTCAGAAGAGAGCAGCAGAAAGGGGACTGTTTTGGACTCTATTTTAAAATGCTGTATTTTTTTGCAGCGGTGCAGCTATGTAAGTTTAGACCCTTCAGTTGCAGAGTGTAGTAACTGGAGAAAGACAGGTTGTGTAGCCACAGAAGTGGCCAGAGGATGAATGACCGCTGGGAGAAGCGCCAAGAGAAGAAACGCTGCAGTGCATCTGCATCAGCACAACCGAGTGCCTTCATCTGCCCCGTCTGCAACAAAACATGTCTCTCCTGTATCAGTCTCTGCAGCCACAGCAGGCACGTCCAGCAGTTCGACTTCATCCCCAAAGGCACACTCCTCCATTGTCTCCTGAGACAGATGGATGCCAGCTACAACAAGCTAAGATTTTTCTTCTCTTCCCTCACTCCATGTTTTATAACTGCTTCCATAGTCCTGATATTTTACAGCATATTCACCCCACCTCCCCACCAGCCAACAACAGTTTTCCAGTCATACTCTAAGGATCTGCCATTTTGCACTTAAAATCTCACTTAAAATCCTAGCGCCATCACAACTCTGGGAATAATGCAGGGTTTGCTTCTGCTGTCCTTTGTTGTAGAAAAGGGCAATGCATTGTTTAATAATAATAATAATAATAATAATAATAATAATAATAATAATGGCAGCATCTGCAACTGTGTACATGCCTAGCCTGCTGCCTTCTGACAAGAAAACATTTTCAAAAGTAAGAAATGACAGAGCAGTGATTAGCACTGACCCTGGTGGGCCCTGATGTGCCAAGTCTAGGTGCCAGACAGGTACTGAGGGGGTCTCCATCATCTGGCTCCATGGCTGCTCATTTGGAGGCTTTCTGGACTTTGGACCCCAAAATCCAGCCCTAGCTACATCACTGACTTAAAAGAAATAATCCAATAGCCTGGAGATTCTTCAGCATGAGACTTCATGTTTGAAACAAGGCTTGTTTTCTGTTCCTTCCCTCCCGCTAAAAACATCAACAATAAGAGGAGTTCATGAGTGCAGGAATCCTGCGTTGCTGTCGTCTTCCTCCTCCCCTTCTATTCTCCAGGGGCATGAAAGTGGCTGAACAAACGCAGAAATCAGAGATTATTATACCCTGCTTCAGCTCACTTTTTGTGTGTCATTAAAATACCCTCACAATAGTGTCTGTGTGTCTGAGAGCGTGTGCCCTTACTTTACCTGTACATCTATTATATGTGATAGCAGCAAACCTCCTACTTCACAGCAGTGTTGATGGAAATACATTTCAACCAGCCAGACAACAGCTAAGAGACAACCTCTGCTGGCTTTGATGGGAAAAACAGCTTTTTTTGCCAAGACCTTGTGGTGTAAGTGAGGCAGAAACAGTAAAAGGGAGCATCCTTTGGACAAAGAGGGCGGGCGAGCTGTAAAGCAAATGGGAATGTTCTGCCTCTCACCTTTCCAACTCCTGAACAAGGCCAGTTTTGACATCCCCTGATGCAGAAGGGTTATTCTCTCCTTCTTGGCAAACAAAGTTGCTATCTAACAGAGCAAGCAATGACCATGGCTATCGCTGCCTCCCCTCCACCCCATCCCAATTTCACTGAACATGGGAAAGTATAAACTTTCCCTCCTTTGTCTAGCACAGGCTCCCCTGAGCCAGGAGCCAAGTTCTGAACAGAGCCGCGTCTCAAAGTGAGCAGCTCTTTCGTGGTGGTGGACCCTTGTTGGGACAGTCATTGTCTGTTTTTGGTAGTAATGGCTGCTTATGTAACTGCAACAGGAGAGTGGCTGAGAGAGATGGAGGGAAAAGCCCAGGGGAAAATCAGAGGAAGAACGACAGGGAAGATGAAGCTCTTCATTGTGCGTCGCACCAGAGGACCAGGCAGCTTGTACTTAGCTGTTGGAGTGCATTGGTCATCTTGCACTTGTTATGGAACATGGATTTCATGTTCAAGGTAGTCTAATGCTTTCAGAGCAGGCCAGAATGGTTACGCCTCCTTCAAACCAACACCAGAAGTAAGTCTGTGATCGTCATCAGTATTATTGTTCTAGAAAAAGAGGTGCTGGAACTCACAATGACCGCCTCCCTCATTGTCTTATAATGGCAAAGACACCCACCTGAGAGGTACCAAAGCTGAGTTCTGTAGAGTTCTGCCTGGAAAAAAGCCCTGATTGTCATAATTAGCATTTAAGCACAAAATGTCTTTTTGTGTGTTCAACCAACATGTTGAACTACAATTCCCAGAGTTCCCTGGGGAAAAGAATTGTTAAACCACTCTGTAGCTCTGAGGGGAACAGGGTTCCTCCTTAGACCTCTCATCACCCTTAACAAACTACAGTTCCCAGGACTCTTTGCGGGAAACCATGTCTCTTTAGCGTGGTCTAATGATAGTGCTTTAAAGGGACCAGGGTGGCACTGTGGTCTAAACCACAGAGCCTAGGGCTTGCTGATCAGAAGGTCGGCGGTTCGAATCCCCATGACGGGGTGAGCTCCCGTTGCTCGGTCCCTGTTCCTGCCAACCTAGCAGTTCAAAAGCACATCAAAGTGCAAGTAGATAAATAGGTACCGCTCCGGCGGGAAGGTAAACGGCGTTTCCGTGCGCTGCTCTGGTTCGGCAGAAGCGGCTTAGTCATGCTGGCCACATGACCCGGAAGCTGTTCATGACCGGTCCGCCAATAAAGCGAGATGAGCGCTGCAACCCCAGAGTCGGCCACGACTGGACCTAATGGTCAGGAGTCCCTTTACCTTGTAATGATAGTGCTTTAAAGTGTGGGTGTGGACTGTATCTTAGCCCTGCCAATCATCTGTGTGGTTTGGGAAACTGCTTACTCCTTCATGGGAGAAATGAGTTGTGAAGCAGCAGAGCCTTTCAAAGAGAGGTCTGTTTGTTCCTGTGGAAGTAGTGAATGATGGCAATGCACAGAAGAGGTAAAAGAGGAATCAAAGTAAGTCGTGTTTTTCACAACAATGATGAAAAAGAGAGACAGGCAGGAAGAGAAACAGCAGTAGCTAAAACTGAAAAGCATGTGTCAGAGCTGCTCCCCGATCCCAGCTCACAGAGGATCACGCTAGCCAGCGTTCGCTTTATAAAAGTCTTTATTGAGTTACAGTTTCCATTTCCAAGCTGCTGCGTGCAACTCTACGTCTTATGGCTAGACCGGCGAAGCTCCGTCTGAATCTCCGCCCCTCGTACACCAACTTAATATCCTCGCCTTACTCCACCTTTTCCGCCTGACCGTCCTTCTCTGGGTCCCTCTGCCCCCCGTGGTCTCCTCCCTCCGGGACTCCTCTGACGCTGACCCCCCGGACCCTCCTGTCTCCTTGCGTCGGGCTTTAGGACCTGGCTCCCTTTCCGGGCTGCTTACTGCGCCGCCTTCCCGTGCATTTGAACTTGGCGCGCGCGCCCAGCCTTCCACTTTCCGCTTGACCGTTTCTTCGCTCCCCGATGGGGGTGTGGTCACTCCTGACTCATGCCCTCCTCCCTGCTGCGAGCTGCCAGGGCTGGATCCCTGACGTCCTTCCTCTCCACTGCGCTCTGGTGGGGACGCTGGCCCCGATTTCCAACTGCTGCCCTCTGAACCCCCGCTGGTCCCTTCCTCCTGGGGTGTCCCCCTAGGCCCTGTCACTGAGCTATAGACCTTCTAACACAGGCCAAATTGTCAAAACCACAGTGCACATACACATGTCTTAAACAAATGGAGATTAAACTATAGGAGAATGACAAATGGTTGTACCTAGCTGTGTAGCACACATCCTCTTCAAAAGAAAATCTACCATATCGTTTATCTGCAATGATGGGAGTGGGTGGCACTGTGGTCTAAACCACTGAGCCCCTTGGGCTTGCTGCCTGGAAGGTTGGCAGTTTGAATCCACACGACGCAGTGAGCTCCCATTGCTGTCCCAGCTCCTGCCAGCCTAGCAGTTCAAAAGCCTACCAGTGTGCGTAGATAAATAGGTACCGCTGCAGTGGGAAGGTAAACAGTGTTTCCGTGCGCTCTGGCTTCCGTCATGGTGTCCCGTTGCGCCAGAAGCGGTTTAGTCATGCTGGCCACATGACCCGGAAAGCTGCCTGTGGACAAACGCCGGTTCCCTCAGCCTGAAAGCGAGATGAGCACTGCACCCCATAGTCGCCTTTGACTGGACTTAACCGTCTGGGAGTCCTTTACCTTTCCACATTCAGAGCATATGCTTTGAATGTTTTAAGGGAAATAACCTCTTGCTGTGTGGTAAAGAAATGGTTTTGTACAATGCTGGAAAGGCTCAGTGCCACAAATGCAAAATTATACTGAAATTAATTAGCCTTCTACCTCTTCAGAATATTAATCACAGAGCTTGATTCTCATGAGCAAGCAGCTGCGTCTCATGAATATGCTGCTGAAATTCTTACAAAATAATTGCTACCCATCTTCTATATCTTTCCGGATGGAGAGAGATTAGGCTCTTACAAAGAAAGAGATGAAGCACTTTAGTTCTGGAACAGCTTATTTTTTCTTCCAAAAGTTTAGAGTGAAAGAGACCATAAAACATGACTAATAGGATCAATGATCAGTTTGTCTATGTGCTAAGCAATTTCACGATAGCAAAGGAAAAGGAATCTGGTATTTTGGTGCAGAATTCAGCCCCTTGAGATTCATTTATTTAACTAATTTGTTAGTCAATACAAAAAGGGGGGGGGATCTCTGACTTACAAAAAAAAATAAAGAGCTGGAGACATAGCATAAAAACAGGCAAGGCATTACAAGGAAACCATGACAAAACTGAACCAGCACATGACAGAAAACCTCAGCTGCAGAAGCTCAACTTCCCTTCATTTTTTTAAAAAAAGCAGTGTCTAGCTAGCCCTTGTGGCTGAGAACGCATGCCTGAGGACCCCTGATGAAATATTGCAAGGCAAGACCAGTGGCTCAATAAGATGTCAGGGGCTGAGAGTGGGGGGCAGTGGGGGCCCTTCAGTTTCTTGCAAGGTTCCTTGCACCCCCTTCCCCATGATTAGCATGGCCAGGATAAATTAAAATGAATAATAAGCTTGCAGAGGTTTCCTTATTATAGCATAGAGTGCATGTAAGGCCGGAGCTGGATACAGTAAGCCTGCAACGTAGATGCATTCAGCTTTACGTACTTGGCAAAAAGATTTTTGAATAATTAAAGGGTGGGGCAGAAAAGGGGTCAGGCATGGGGAAAAGACTTTGGCCACCTAAGATTCCACCTAAACATTAGGAAGAACTTAAGATTCCACCTAAACATTAGGAAGAACTTCCTGACAGTAAGAGCTGTTCGACAGTGGAATTTGCTGCCAAGGAGTGTGGTGGAGTCTCCTTCTTTGGAGGTCTTTAAGCAGAGGCTTGACAACCATATGTCAGGAGTGCTCTGATGGTGTTTCCTGCTTGGCAGGGGGTTGGACTCGATGGCCCTTGTGGTCTATTCCAACCCTATGATTCTATGATCCCACCCTCCATTTCACCCAATATGTTTTGACGGTATGTGATTTTGGTTTTAGGCGCGATCCCCGGAATGTAACCCCCACTTAAGTTGAGGGCTAACTGCATGTACTAGAATGAAGCCCATAGCAGTTTATCCTTGTATCATTTGGTAGTCTGCAAAAAAAAATTCTAGAATTTTTTAAAGCAAATGTAAAGGCTACAGTGTAAGGTACAGTGTGATGGAAAGCAGCAGGTCACTAGTACAGCAAAAATCATGATCAGCTTGAAAACCGTTTTCAAGTTTGGGTGGCCAAAGTTAACAGGAAGGCATGCTTAGTAAAATTCCAAGGATACACACACACACACACACACACACACACACACACACACTCATCCATCTGATCCTATCCCCCTCCTCCTCTCCTTCCAACTCAAACTGGCTGCTGCTGGGAGTATACAGAATGGTGCCATCATCTTGGACTGTTTCCAAATGAGCAAGAGATCAGAGCTGACTCGCTGCTACTCTGAAGTGCTGACATCACAAAGAGCAGACCAGGGAAATCCAGTTTGCAAGAAAACTATAAACTGGCTTGTCTCCAAGATAGAAAGAAAAGCTTCTCCCCCACTCCAAAGGGCAGTGGACCAGTTTCTATCACCCACTATCAATGATTGGAATAAGACAGCTGGAAAAATAATCTAGTGCATTTTCTCCAGTTGAAAAGGCAAGCAGAGGTCAGGACAGGGCCTTGAAGCCTGGACCAACCAGGAAACAGTTTGGCTTACCATCTCCCAACACCTCTACTCCTAAAGACTCCTGAACAGCAAGAGGGGGTTGCCATAACCTCTCACCACTAAAGCACCCCAAACGACAGCAGCCAAGCCCACAGACAGTGGGTACTGTTATGTACTGAAGTTCTCACCCTGGGCCAGCAGGGGGATACTATAGACAGTTCAGGGCCTCATATGCAAATAAGGGATCGAAAGTGACATTCAGTGATTGGATAGTTACAGGAAATGGTTACTGTTGCTTTCTAGTGGAGCTCTATATAAGCAAGCTGGCTGAACCCTTCAGTTCAGTTCTGTCCTGGCCTATGAATAAACAAGAGCTGTTTGAAGAATCAAGTGTCGTCTGATATGTTCACCCACAACTTAACAGGTACCAATGGATCTATTGCAACAGGCCCATAACTCAGGCTGTGTGTACATCACATGGCCAGCATTTCTGTAAAAAACACTCATTGTACCTTAAACAACTGTTAGACCTGCAAAGATGTACGTGATTTATTTGCTCATTCATTATCCTTGAATTGCAGAATGTCTCCCCTAGAATCCTAGAACAGTGCCGTGTTCACACCATACATTTAAAGCACTACGACACCACTTTAAATAGTCATGGCTTCCCCCAAATAATTCTGGGAACTGGAGTTTGTTAAGGGTGCTAAGAGGTGGAACAGTCTCCCTTGGGAGGTTGTAGACTCTCCTTCCTTGGAGGTTTTCAAGCAGAGGTTGGGTGGCCCTCTGTCCCAGATGCTTTAGCTGAGATTCCTACATTGCAGGGGGTTGGACTATGAGGCCCCCCGATTCCTCCCACAGAGCTAAAATTCTCAGAGCTCCCTGTGAAGAGGAATTAGAATGATTGCTAAACCGCTCTGGGAACCGTAGCTCTCTGAGAATAGGGGTCTCCTCAGATCTCTCAGCACTCTTAACAAGCCACAGCTTTCAGAATTCCTTGCTGGAAGCCATGGCTGTTTAAGTAAGCCTGGTACTATTTTAAACAGCATAGATGGGGCTTTGATCCTAAGAGAGAAGCCTGTGAAGTACGCAGAGATTTGTGGCTGTTAGTTTTCCCAGTGATGAAATGAATTGCCATTGCTGACAAAGCACATTACTGGCCCAGCTGGATGGAGGTGTGTTTATCTGGGCGAAGGAAAGAGTAAGGAGATAAGAAGAGCTATAATAAACCTATTTGGTCACAGTATTTGCAGGGAAATCTTTAACACGCGCATACCCCTTCCTCCCTGACTCTCAGCTGAAGAATGCCACTGAAGAACAGCTGTGTCTTCCTCAAGTCTTCTCTTTCTTAATTCCATCAGCTCAGCAACATAGCCTGATAAAAGACACAACAGAACCATTACATAAAAGGTGTGGGCAGGTGGAGTAAGGGATCAGATAAAGGGATCCAAGCACACAAAGTCCTTCTGGACAACAGTGGCAGCAATTTTCCAAGTCAGATCTTCATACACCTGCATTTAAAGTGGCCAGCTCTCCCACTCAGGTCACCAGCCAGCCACAAGAGTGATATCCGCAAACCGGCAGAGACAGGCTGCAACCCTGTGCACACTTTTCTGGGAGGAAGGCCCAGTGAACACCGTGCAGTTTACTTCTTTGCACAGAGATACACATACAGGGTTATGCTGCAAGTGCTGGGGTTGCTCCCCTAGCACTGCATGTGTGTGGCTGTACCAGCATCTTCTCCCTGCCCCTCCCCCAGTCCTCAAGGCTGTGTCTATACCAGTGTTTCCCAACCTTGGGCCTCCAGCTGTTTTTGGACTACAACTCCCATCATCCCTAGCTAGCAAGACCAGTGGTCAGGGATGATGGGAATTGTAGTTCAAAAACAGCTGGAGGCCCAAGGTTGGGAAACACTGGTCTATACCATACCCAGAGCACAAAAAAACTATGAAATGTGTTGAAGGGCACAGGATTAACATTTCCTGGGAGATCTCAAGGTTTGCCTTTAAAAAAATTTAAAAGCAAGTTTCTAGCCCTTACAGAGTGCTACTTGCTTGAAAGTGTGCAGAAAATGCTTTCTGAAATCTTAGGTGCCAGATACTCAGTCGTTGAGGGTGCCTCTCCCTGTGACAAGAAGCACACTCCAAATTACACAGGAGTAAAAAAAAATATGCAAAACAAGGGAAATTGTTTTTAACGTACAGAACACACATAGTGGTGCTCTTTAGTCAAAGAGCCAGGTAACATGGTGGTTATATAGGCTATTTAAGGAATATTTAGCTTGCAACAGACACAGATAATAATAGCACACCCCCTTCTCTCCCTATGCCTCCCACATAGGCATTCAATGGCTGCTTTGCTCCAAAATATTGATCTGTGCCTAACAGTGAAGATTCTAGCCTGACTTCTTCAGGTAAAATCACCTTGGGTAGGTGAGATAAAGACTTCTGGCTGTTGATCCTGGCAACAGGCGTGGTTGAGAATTCTGGACTAGACTGATGTTTATGGGATGACAAACCTTTAAATTATGAAGGTGCATTGCTTTAGATGTAAGAACTTGATCTCCATATAAACCAGGACCTCCTTTCTCTGGCCAGCCTGTGCAGATGTTGCCACATTAGGCACCAAGAAGAATGCACTACTAAGCTGGTTTGCATGGATGTGCCTGCAATGCGCCCATCTCACATGGATTCCTACTTTATTTTTATCCATTGGGATTTCTGGTCATTTGGTGTTACAACACTGCCATCTGCTGTTACTTTTCTGAAACTGATAGAGATGGTGAAGAATTAGCATCTATTAGTGTTTTTATTTTAGGTTAAAAACAGTTACATTATTCACTGCAAAAATGTGAGTTCTTTGTAAGTTAAGGGTCCTGGAAGTTGTTAGGCTGACCCTACTCCCCCCACAGAGCTACAATTCCCATAATGGTTTAACAATCAATCCCTCTTCTCAGGCAACTCTGGAAATTTGTAGCTCTGTGATAACATCGAACCCCATTCCAGGTATCAAAAATGTTTTCGCCCACCTGCTGGAGAGTTTGTGGGGAAACTGGCACGTACTATCATTAACGGTAGGATTGTACATTCATTTAATAATTTCTGGAGTTTAATCTTGGCATAAATGATGGACATGTCTTTTACAAATGCACCAGAAAGTCGAGGACCAGTCCCTGGGCCAGCCTCTCTCACCCCTGGGTCCGCAAATGTAATTCAACTACAACTCCCATCACCCCGATCACTGGCCAGGCTGGCTGACGATGATGGGAATTATAGTCCAACAACATCTAGGGACCCGAGGTTGAAAAAAGCTGCCCTGGGGTTTACACTAACATATGGATTTCATGAAAACAATTTATAGAAATGACTGTCTTTCTTGTGTGGGAATTGCTATTATCACAAATGAGGATATCTCCAGAGTGGGGAATTGTAGGGGTTTTTTTTGTTTTGTTTTGTTTTTGCTGTTGTTGCTGTTGGTTATGTAACACAGCTGTAAAATGGGAATAAAAAGTTGAGGGTGGGGGAAGAAATGATTAACATTTATAAAGAAATTATTAGCTGTTGCCCAAAACTAATGTTGCTGAATTTTTTTGATGACAAAAAATTAACATATTATAAACAGAACTAGTTTTTACTATGACTATAAAGCTTGCCTGGTTATCATTAACTCACTGGAAAACATCCCAAGATCATACATTGGCTAGATGGCACAAATCCTTACAGACTGTAGCTGTAGTGGAGAAAACTACCATGATTTGAAATTTACACAAGGAACAGAAACACCAGACTCTTTCTATATGCCGTGGCATCGAGAGAGAGAGGGGGGGGGGGGGAGAGAGAGAGAGAGAGAAAGAGAGAGAGAGAGAAATAGAAAGAGAGAAAGAGAGCACTGTATTGTAAAAACTTATCACAGCAGCTTACAACAATATAAAAACATATTGGGTGGGGGTAGGTGCCACAGTTGGAGAGGGGAGCAATGAAAAAACCAGTAAAACCAGCATTTTCAAGACAACAAGACAACCGTAATAACAAGCCTAGCAAACTTGGAATTATACTTGACTGACAATACCAATAACATTTCATCTTCTTCCAGATTAGAGCTCCAGATCTGTAGGCCACGGGTCAGCAAACTTTTTCAGCAGGGGGCCGGTCCACGGTCCCTCAGAACTTGTGGGGGCCGGACTATATATTGGGGGGGGGGTGAACGAATTCCTATGCCCCACAAATAACCCAGAGATGCATCTTAAATAAAAGGACACATTCTACTCATGTAAAAACACGCTGATTCCTGGACCGTCTGTGAGCTGGATTTCGAAGGCGATTGGGCCGGATCCGGCCCCCGGGCCTTAGTTTGCCTACCCATGCTGTAGGCAGTTAAAACAGCGATAAACTCAGCATGATGAATGCTCTGTTTGGACAACTTGATGAGTCCATTCATGCCTCTTTAAAGTTCCCGATTCTGCAAAGGACCGGCTGCAGTAGGGGCAAGAACAGGGTTTCTCCCCAGTATCCAGGGCCTTTGGCAGCATAGCCTGGCTGCTCAGGATGCCAGCTACTATCCAAATTCTGTTGCACCACAGACCAGTGTATCAGCACTTCCCAAAACAACACTGGAGCGCTTGATCTTGTGCTGCCAAACATCAGCAGTGCAGAAGAAGCCTTTATTGCATACTGGGCACTTGTGTGGCCTCTCTGTGGAATGTGTCAATCTATGCACTCGCAAGTTTAAAGGTAAAGGGACCCCTGACCGTTAGGTCCAGTCACGGACGACTCTGGGGTTACGGCGCTCATCTTGCTTTATTGGCCGAGGGAGCCGGCATACAGCTTCCAGGTCATGTGGCCAGCATGACTAAGCCGCTTCTGGCGAACCAGAGCAGCGCATGGAAACACCGTTTACCTTCCCGCCAGAGTGGTACCTATTTATCTACTTGCACTTTGATGTGCTTTCAAACTGCTAGGTTGGCAGGAGCTGGGACCGAGCAACGGGAGCTCACCCCGTCACGGGGATTTGACCTGTCGACCTTCTGACCTTGCAAGTTAGCCACACAGAAAAACTTTTTGCCACAAAGGGGACACGAGTGTGAATTCCAAATTGCCCATAGCTCCTTGGGGTCCCGAATCCTAGTGAGATTTTGGAAAGATTTGCCACACTTCTTGGACTGGAAAGACAAGGCTTTGCCTTGCTGGGGTAGCAGGTTCTCATCAAGACATGAGCCAACAAGGATGGTGAAAGTCTCCTCTTCCTCACTTGGACCCTGAAGATTCTTTGAAGTTCAGAAATCTGGAGCACAAGATTCTTACCTTCATAATGCAGATTGTAGCTAGAACCAGCAGGAATGTAGACACCAGGAGTGACTAACACTTCTAAAGGTGCTGCCAAAGAACTTTCCACTTGTTCACAGTGTGGTGGCAGAGGGAGAACTGCCCTCTCTGAAAGTGCACCAGACCTGAGGGAGGCAAATAGTCTCACTCTGCTTCTTTCTAGCAGGGGGCTGGATTTATTACCATCCATCCAGTCAGAAATACACCTGGAATCGCTGAAATTATCTTCTCTGAAGTTGCAGGCATCATTTGCAGGCTCTGAATTCACTTGCATCTCCGTCGTGTAAGCCTGAAAGCCTTTGCCTGTTGTCTCCAGCTGCCTCCCTATGAAAAAAGAGAGAAATCCAGCATTCATAACAGGTTAAATGAAGACACCAGAATGTATGTTCCACACTGCAAGCAGGGCAAAATAATTCAAAGGTGATTTAAATTATTTTCACTGAATTGTATGGAGCCATTACATCAAGGATAGTCAATGTGTTACCCTCCAGAAGTTGTTGGCTCACAACTCTCATAATCCCTGACTCAAAAACATCAGTCCAGGGGCACCATAATGGCTGCTCCCTGCATTGTTATTGTTTACATTTGTTAATTGCTTTGTACAAAAAAGATAGAATACAAACAGATAAAATCAATCAAACCCATCTAAAGCAATGTACAAGATTCCTAAAATGTTCATCCAATGCCACAATGAGAAAGACAAATCCTACCCCACCCCATTTAAGTAGGAACACCACAGTAGAGGTTAATTTAACTACCAAAGGTCTGAGTAGCTAAAATCCCTGAGCCTTGTGCCCAAAACAATGATAGTTCCAGCTGCATTTTGATGGGGTGCTGCAAATTCCCACTGGAGATCCCCAAGGCCCTCTTCAGAAAAGTAAAATGCATAGGCTTCCCTAGAATAAAGTGGTATAATCACACACGCACATATAAATACACATATAGGCCTATTCATCTCAGTGGGATCTCATTCCTTAAAAACTTGTGTAGGTTAGCAATGCAAGGCTCAGAAATCCGCACAAGCAGTTACTTTATATTTATTGATGATGACTCAGGATCAAGAACTGATGGAGACTGTGAATGTAGACAATATCTTGGAATAAAGTAATAGAATCTAAGACCCAGTGAAAAGGTAGCGGAGGCTTAAATGCTTTAAGACCAGAAAAGCTAATTCATAATTGTATGCCAGCTTTGCTTCTAGCTGAGTGGATCACAAGCCCGTCTCCGGCTCCAGGGCCTCTTCCTTTTCCCCAGGGACCTGCCTGCTTCTTTTGCTCCAGACCAGGCATATGTTGCTATTTGCCTTTCTTTACCTTTTCCAGATCAGTTCTAGGAGATAAAGGGGTCCATTAAGCAGGCCCAGTGGGAGTACTTAAAGAGCCAAGTATAGAAAAAATATCATCTATTGCACAGCAGACCCTCTTATGACTGCATCGTAATGTACCGTAATTTGTTTAGTGTTGCAGCAGCTGCCGAAGGTCAATAAAGGCCAGGAGCCATTAGCACCTTCCCTTGCCTTTCTCCCAAATCAGTTATCAGCTGATGCACCTGCAGCCCTGGCTTCACCCTATTTATTTTATAAAATTTATACACCACTTGATTATAAAAAAAAACCACACCCTCAAAGCGGTTCACAAGAGATAAAAGAGTAAAGTCAATAAAAATCCACACATATACATGAAAATATACAAAAGTTAACATACCAAAATAATTAAAATTACCTCAACTTTCTGTGCACCTGGGTGGGCTTCTCTAATCAGGAACGCTTTTAGCAGGCGCCGAAAAAAGGACAGTGAAGGTGCCTGTTTGCTCTCAGTAGGCAGGGGCTCCAAAGTGTTGCCACACTCAATGACGGAGTCCTTACAAATGGCAAACAGGTCTGATGTGGCACTAATTAGTGGTGCTAATTCTGCTGATCGAAGTGGGCACTACATAGAATTCAAAGACACAACGACCCCCTGACTCCCTATGCACATATTTAAATGAGAAGTGGGGAAATGATGGACAATGAAAACACAGAAAAATATATAAAGATAAAACCAAAATGTCAGTTAAGAATATGGATAATCAAGCAAAAAACAAATTAAGGGAAATTACTGGCTGGAAAATATAGAAGAATGTGAAGTACTTAGGAGTGTGGCTCTCAGTAAATAATCATAACATCTATAAAGATAACTATGTGAGAACATGGAAAGAAATCAATAAAGACATAGACATATGGGGCAGAATGAAATTATCATTACAGTCGTACCTCGGCTCCCGAACGCCTTGGGAGTCGAATGTTCTGGCTCCCGAACGATCAAAAACCGGAAGTGAGTGTTTTGGTTTCTGAATGCTGTATGAAGAAGGACTTTGCTTTATCCGTCCTGAATCCTTCGCTGGATGTCCAGGAGTTCTAGTGTTAGGAGACAGGGAGAAAAACACTTTTCTTTCCACTTTTTCCAAACTATCCAATGTTCTCTAAACTAAAAAGTCCCAAATGCCGCAACCTTCCTTCACAAAGCTCTCTTTTTTCAACCCCCCCCCCCAATTAAAGAATGGTTTGCTACTTTTTAATTATCATTATTGTCCTTGAGTGTCTTCTAGTGGCTGCTTGCAGGAGTCACCTTGGGGCTCATCCATACCATACCTGAAAAATCCAGAGTTTCCAAATGTATGTTGTCTATGGTAGCCCTCTGCTTCTGATTTGTTAACATAGCTCTAAGTTTAGCGATTTAACGTGACTATACGTTTCCTATATTTTATAGTGCATTTTGTTTCACATACTGCATTTTGCTTAGCCCGCCCATGGGCAGCTTGTGGAGAACCCCAGAACCCTGCAGAGCCGGACTTTGGTCTTTTAAATTTCAGCGGTGCCCTGTGTGAACCCAAAATTTGGTGCCCTGAACTATGGGAAGGCTTTTTATTTATTTTTTAAATTTATATACCACCCTTCATCCAAGGATCCCAGGTCGTTTCACTGTATAAAAACACAAAAATACATAGTATAATAACGAAACACTACCCCCCAGCCATAGATTGTTTAATTAGCCAAAGGGCGGGAGAAGAGGAGCATTTTCACCTGGCACCAAAATATACCGTACGCCGTGAAAATGCGAGGCAAGCCTCCCTGGGGGGCTCATTTCACAAGCAGGAAGTCACCACAGAAAAGGCCCCTTCTCATGTTGCCACCCTCAGGGGATGGTTGCAGGGTCTGCTTTGTTTCATCTAGTCCACTGCGGAGGCAAGACATTGGTCCAGCACATCCGCTGCCACCCCTTCAGATGCAAAGAGGTGGGGCTGCGTATCTTCAGCACATTGTTGACAAGGTACTCCACAACTCTGGATGACTGGAGTACTTTTCGGAGGTAATAGATCGTGTATCTGATTCCATTGGTCCCATTTAAGAGCTAGGTGGATTTGTTTCCAGACTTTATTTTAGGATAATTTAAGTGCTGCTGCTAATGGGCTGACCTCCTTTTGTGGGGAGGAGAGGGAGTGGCAATTGGTAGTCCACAGGTCTATTCTGTTGCCTCCGTGTGATTACCAGTTGAGCCAGGTGTTCAGGGTTAGTGCAGCATCTGTTACTGGAGAAGACTGCTCTGCAACTGCCTACCTGCTGGATTCTGTACTCACATTTTTCTGGGTTAGGAACAGGAATACTTGCAGGTTGTGTGCAGGCAGATTGCTCAGTGATGAATCACAGGGTTTGTCCATGCCATTGTTTAATCCGTCTGGTTCCGCTCTGCATTAATGGAGGCAGCTCCCCCGACAGCAGGAGATTGTCAGTGAAGGAAAAACAAAGATGATTGAGGGTAGTTATCTTTGCAAATTCCCCCCAAGGACAGGGGGGAATGACCTTCGCTCACAGTCAGTCTCGGTACCTGGCTCTTGCTCCAGCCTGGAATGCGGGAGGCAGGGAGGCACTGAGTGCAAAAGCACTTCGCCGGCCGAAAACCCTCCAACGCCGCCATTAAGAAGCAGAGGTTCTCCTGTTACGTAGAGCATAATTTATGGTTTGAACTTGAGAGAAGACTTCGTGTGGTATAAAAGATGGTGTGGGAGAAGGGGGTTTCTTTATTTAAAGCTTTCTTCTCTACATTTATGATTCGGCAACCCTCCTCTGAATGCTACTTCAAATTATATTTGTACAAGCGAGGATGAAAGAAATTGGATTGTAGATATGGAATATAACGTTAAACAGAACTGTGTGTGTAAAAAAAAGGGGGGGAGGAGGAAAGCTCTATTATGCAAAACGTTTATGATGGAAACTTAGACTCTTCTCCATCCTTTATTATTTACTGAGTTAACTGAATAGCGCTAAGAAGACTTGGAATTTAATTTAATTGGAAGTATAATTGCTCATTTATCTTCAGTTGGGCGGAAGGATGAAAGGAGTCTGTGAACTTGCCAAGGAACTGATAAGGTTCGTTACTGAGTCATCTGCAGTTCGACAGACCACTCTTCTTCCCAGGCTGAGAGGGGAAATGGTGAAAACAGATTATTTATGGGGACAGAGTGACTTTTGCAACTGTTGTTAAAGTTGCAAAACAATGAAGCACGGGACAGACCGATGGATAAATTTCTGGAACAACAAGGAGATATCAGCTCTGCCTAAGGCATGATGAGGAACAGCAACAACCGGGGGAAAGACAGACATAACATTTAACAAGGACAGGAGGAACACAACGGACAGAATAATTGCCACACACTGGAAGAACAAGGATATAGCCTAAGTGCCTCACTTGTAGCTTTATAAAACATTTAATGTGTCAACACGAATAGAAGTTATTAATATTGCAGTTGTTGTACAAGGGATTAATATTATGACTGGAATGCAATGGAAATTAAGATGATTTTGGAATGCAAAAATAAAGCAAGTAATCAAGCCATCAATTCTAGCACATGGGAGGCCACCTTATCTAAATTGTATAGTGTGGTATTTGAATGATTGGTATTAATAATTGTATTATAAATTGGTATTGTTATAATGAGGCTATTATTGGATTGTAATTGAAAACCAATAAAAATTATTATAAAAAACAGAAAACAAATGCCTGTGATTCTGCCATGGAATATGAAAATGTGATCTCATTTGTAGTTTACAAGCAGCCCCCCATTTAGGTGGGGGTTACGTTCTGAGGCACCACGTCGGTGAAATCACATATACGTAATCGAAACCCATTGAAAAAGCCTGCAACCCCCCACCCCCCCACCCCCCGTTCCGCTCCTGCCCTGCCCCACCCCCCACCCCTTTTAGTGATGTTCCTTCAGTGCTGGCTTTATGATGTTTCCAGGTTACTTCCGGGTTCTGCATGATGCGCGTATACACAGTCACACACATATTGAACATGTGTAAACGGGGAGCTGCCTGTACTTGTAAAGGAATAGAAAGGGCTGACTTTACTACAGTTAGTGCCTGCAGATATTTATTCTCAAATGAAGCTAGATTGGAGCATTCTAAACTATGAAGTGACATATGCATTTGTTATAGCTAAAATCTGCTGCCTTTTGAAAGAATTGAAGGCCAAGGAAGAAAAGATTGCACACTAACATCCCGTGATCTATCTGACCTGAGGAGAAGGTTGCAGAAGATCAAAGCTATATGGAGTGTCAGATGAACTGCTGCTGTCTCCAAATTTGTTTCCTCATAGGTCAACAATATTACTGTGCCACATGGCTTATAGGAAACAAACGTTCCTGCTGCAATTCAAAAGCCCCACTTACTCACTGAATACAGTGAAACTCATATCCCAGTAAACCAGTGGTTCCCAACCTTTTTTTGGGCCATGCCCCACCTAAGCATCTCTAAATCCTGATGCCTGCCCCCCCCCCACTGTGACATATAATTCTTATTATTCAAAAAGTGAACTCCTATTCACATGGAGGCAGCCTAAAAGGCCATTCACTGTTAATTTAAAAAAAAAAAAAAGGTAAAGGACCCCTAACAGTTAAGTCCAGTCACAAATGACTCTGGGGTTGCGGCACTCATCTCACTTTACTGGCCGAGGGAGCCGGTGTTTGTCCACAGGCAGTTTTTCCGGGTCATGTGGCAGACATGACTAAGCCGCTTCTGGCGCAATGGAACACCGAAACCAGAGCAGCGCACGGAAATGCTGTTTACCTTCCCGCCGGAGCAGTACCTATTTATCTACTTGCACTTTGACGTGCTTTCAAACTGCTAGGTTGGCAGGAGCAGGGACCGAGCAACGGGAGCTCACTACGTCACGGGGATTCAAACCGCCGACCTTCTGATCGGCAAGCCCTAGGCTCAGTGGTTTAACCCACAGCGCCACCCGCGTCCTCTCACTGTTAATAACTCACTCTCAAATTGCCCCCCATAAAAATCAAATTGCCCCCCTGTGGGGCGTGTGCCCAGAGCTGTAGGTAGGTGATCTTGCACCCCTGGCAGAACCGTCCAGATTGTGCCCCCTAGCCACAGACAAATTAGCTCTTCTTTCCGCCTCTCCTTCAAAGCCCCCCATTCAATTCACCCTCTATGTAAAACCATTTCTTATGAGGCAATAATCAATATTTATGGACATATTTTGAGCCTATTTTGCACACACACCCATCGCCTGCGCCCCTGGCGGGGCCCCCCCCTCACCCCCCCTAGCTACGGCCCTGCGTGGAACCATGGCAGTAAACTATTCTCTGACTACACTGTTACAACACAGAGATCACCCTCACAATTAAACAATAATTGGAAAATAAAGACTTCACATTTATCCAGTCAAACTACATGCTAAGTTTATAATATCATTTCCCCAAGCCTACAGGACCCACAAAATACAAGAACAGCTCCCGTGTGTGTGCCTGACTCTCTGCACATGGCTTCTCTGGGTCATGAGTAATTTTTCAAGACTGGTGTGACCAGGCATTGTGAACAATGCCTAACCCACTAAACATGAAACAAATTTAATACACTCCATCCATTTGTTCTTGGTAGCCATGCAGGAGGTAGGTATTTAAGAATGATCCAGGCGGCCCCCAGAAATATGGGCAGGGCAAGGGCTTTAAGCCAGTGGGGAAGTGTAGCAGGTTGGGGGGAGTCTTCTACGACCCGTGTCTTCAGGGGCTTTAGAACTCGGTCCCACTGGGTCAGGATTGCACCTCTGGCTTCCCTCCACTTTCCAGGTCCAGTCAGGCGGTACTGATAAGAAGTGCAGGGGCCAAAGAAAACCATCCAGGCTAGTTTGGGGTCTGATAGGAAAAGCAAAGGCACATTGGGCTTCACACCTAGGCAAGCAGCAATTTCATCCATGTAGGAGACGAACTTTAGCCTGGTTTTGTCTTTCTTGCTGGAAATATCAGTAATACCCCTAAAGTGGAAAAGAAATGGGAAGAGTGTCAAGCTTCTAAGGCCCAGTAAGCACAATTCACCTATCTTGTAGCCCCCCCTCCCCTCCCCACGGAGGTGACTGTAGTACTACACAGTCTGATCACAGGAGCCTTCAAGATACCTAGGGGGCGGGGTGTGCGCATGGACCAGCTCCGCCCCCTTGTGTCCTGCGCACTAGGTGGCCCTCTCCTCTCCTCTGATGCTTCCTTGCTTTAGTGTGGAGGCTGGAGGCAGTTTGAAGCCTACTCAAAACTGGGAACTTGGGTAATGTAACACAAAGGCTTCTAACTATTTAGCCAAATGTGGTTAGAAGCCCCTTTTAGACTTTTGAGCCAAACACAGGAATGTTGGGGGCAGAAGAGGCAGGGCCCAGTGTCATGGGGGGCTGGAGGTGGGGGCAACATGCTGGAGAACCTTACTTGTCCTTTTTTCTAGTACTTAGGCTGAGAGGAGCAACTTGCCCATTGCCTTGATGGCTGATTTGAACCCAGGGGCTCACCAACAAATTTCAACAGCCTAGCATTATGCCAAGTATTTTCCAATTTGATCTTTGTCTCAAAAATAGCAATTTTAGAAGGCTGTTTTTTCAGCCTATGCTGTTGCTTCAGTGACTGCTATCTCTCTTTATCATTCCTTCTCTAGTTATCCTAGTCAATCAGAGACCACTGCTAAATGTAATCATGTTAGGATGCCATGGAGCTAATCAGACATGCTGCTGATATCATAGAATCAAAAAAGGATGAAAACACTGGCATCAAATGGAACCCAGAGGTCCACCAGTTTATTGAATTCTTTTCTAATTCAATGGGGTAAGTAAAGCCCATTAGCGTAGAGGCAATGCTGAAGCCCCTGGCTTGCTTTTGATGAAGCTTTTTTTTTTACCTCCCTCTTTTGGTTCTGCAGTATTCCAGCTGCTCACCCAGGGAGCTTCCTGGCCTCTCAGGTCCTAGTCCAACACTCTAACCACTACAGCACACTGGCTCCCTACATGAGGCAGCTATATAAATTAAGTAGGTAAATAAATACAGGGAAAGCAAAATGTCCCTTGGAGAAGGATCTGAAAGATTTTCCTTGAAGCTTGAATTTGTTTTATTCTGGATTGTTTTATTTGATGCTTTAATGTATTAAGTGTGCATAAACTTTGAGATTTTTTCTTTAAAATATAAAGCGGTATAGAAATGAAATTATTATTATTAGTAGTGGTGGTGGTGGTGGTGTAGTAACGCTCCATGATAAGAAAATCGGGGGGGGGGGGGCCATGACGCTTTAAGTAAGTCAGAAATTAGATCATCATAACAAAAGAAAGAAATCTCTATGGAAAACCTTGTCTTAAAATTTTTCTGCTCTCTGGTGCCATCTGGTGTTGTATGTTGATAGCACATTCAAATCGCTGTATCTTTACTAATGTAGGTGAGTCCCAGGTCACATAAGCAAGTACTTAGAATATTGCTCAGAAGTATACTGCGAAGAGCTGGGGCAGGTTTAACAGAGCTGCCCAGGCTGTCCCAGTGGCCCAGTTTGTGAGGGTGCAGCTTGAATGCCTTTCTGATATATGTCTGAACAGCAAATGAACTTCTTCCTGTTTGATGCCAAATGTAGTTCACTGCATTAGGTTCAGCATCTGGATTCAGGTGAGAAGTCTGGCCATCTGTTTCTTGGAATGGAATAATGGAATTATTGATAATGCTGCCATTCCCCCATTTCTCACCCACAACATTTTAGCATAAAGGAATCAAAAAAGGAGAGGAGAGGAGAGGAGAGGAGAAGAGAAGAGAAGAGAAGAGAAGAGAGGAGAGGAGAGGAGAGGAAGACCATTTGTACAATCTGCTCTTTTTTCTCATCTTGCTCCTGACAAAAAAATTACTGCTTCTTATGGCGAAATCCGGCACAAGGATGATAATGATGACCATGTATTTTCTGCTCAGTGGTCGGACAAAGACTGGGAATTCAAGTGTGATGGAAACTCTTCTTTAACCACACGATGGCACTATTTTCATGGATGAAAAACTTCTAGAGAGCAGCCAATCAGAGCAGGAGTAGCAAAAAGTGAAGGAGGCCTCTTTAACCACCTGAAGGTTTCTAAAAATTTAATCCATGTTGTATGGGACCTTAGCATGTTGTTTCTGAAAATGGGTAAATGGGGTAGCAGCAAATATCTGGGGAGGGAGGTGCCTGATATCCTTCACTACTCTTTGAAGTCATCTCTCAACCTCCCAAAAGCATGAGCAAAGCACTCCACAGGCTTATGGCATCTTCTTCTTTTCTGCCATTAAATTCTCAGTTCTGTATATTTTCCCCCACTCAGGGCTCTTCTAGAGTGCTGCTGTATTTTTATTCAGACACATATCAGCAAATTCAGGTGGTGCAATTAAAGTTGATTGGGAAACAAACAAGTCTTTCTCCACTCCCAAAATCAAGCCATTGCTTTAAGGTCTGCCATTCTTAGATTTTGTTAGATTTGCAAGTTAAAGTGTTCATTATGTGCATATTGCCTCTGATGGGTTATGGATCCAAAAAATGGACTATGACATAGAGAAACATGAACAGCTTAAGAACAACACAGCAGGCCATGGTTTTGTGCAATGGCAGGAATATCATTAAAAGGTAGAAAAACTAGTAATTGGATACAACAAAAATCAAAAGTTATAGATGTAGAGGCCAATGGAATAAAGCAATGTTAGTTTGGAGGCTCTACAGTTTTAAAAGACCAAGGGGATGACCACTTTTGTGGTCCAATTGCCTTTCCTCCACTCTTTCCAGGCCTGCAAAAACCTGCTCTTTAAAGCTCAATTGGCGCAAACAGCAATCCATGGAAAACCCAGATTGACGTTTTGCCCTGATTCAGCTTTAAAGAGCAGATTTTGGGGGGGGGGGAGGAAAACGCTTGCACACAGAGCATTAAATCATGGACCTTTGTGTGGAAAAAGCACAGCAAAAGGTAAGTGTGGATAAGCCCTGAATGATTACAGTCATACAACATGCACAATAATATATAGCACTTCATACTTTTTAAGGAGTGCGTTCTTCCTTTTAGCAACTTCACTGATCAGTCTGCTCATTGGAGGGAGCTCACTTGACCCTGAGTATGAGAAAGAAAATGACAAATATGAACTTCTGTATTTCTGCCAATAAAAGGAAAATACACTTGCTGCTTTGATTCAAGTTGCCTTTAGTGAGAGATGGCCTGTCAGGCTTGAGGAATCTAAAGTCCACACTGGGATGGTTGTGTAACTCTGAGATGAATCCTAATTAGATGTTGTGGTAGCAGAAATTCCATATATGACATCATACACACACATGCAAAAAAAATTGTCTGCAGCTCTGAGGGGAACCCAAGGTTTGCAGAAGCACAAACAAATTAGACCGGGGGGGGGGGGTAGGATTCAAAATGCCTTTCTGGCCACCACAAGTCCCAACCCCAGTCCAGCAAATTTTAGGAGCTCTTCACAAGACTTTGAAAAAATTCTGTTCTATAGGAGGAATGTAACCTAACTTTTGAAAAACTGCTGAAGCCTTATATACTGTAACTTTTGATGACAGTCTTGTGCATGGAGATGAAAAGGACTGCTCTATGCTCTACCCCTGTACCAGTTGCTGTTGCACCCAGGTCCTCCCTGTGAGCTTCCCGTGGGCGTCTGGTTGGCCACTGTGGGAACAGGATGTTGGACCAGATGAGTCCTTGGTTCAACCCAGCAGGGCTCTTATTGGAGTTTTAGTTTTTAATCTGGCACACATGAAACTATTTAAAGGCCAAATCACTCAAATTAATCCTATGTCTACCCCATCCTTATGCAAAGCAGGAGTGTTCGCATCAGCAGCTCACAGCGTAGGAGGAGTGCCAACCATTTCCTCTCCTTCATACCTTCTTACAATTGCTGTTTCATTGTTAAACGTTGTTGTGCTTCCCCTTGGTGTAAACTGGAAAATGACAATAAAATTATTCATTCATACCATTAAATACCCTTGTGATCCAACGTGCCTGAAGTTCCACTGCTGGCAGAATGGATCCCCCTACTGTTATAAAGCCAACGAAAGCCAACGTGGGCTTTTCTAGGTGAGGAGGAAAGATGTGCTTATACAGAGATGTGCTGCTCCTGCAAGCATCATGCAGAGACTCTTCCAGGAAGGGAAATGTGGCAGAGTAGCCAGTTCGGTGCGATCTCGTTGCAAGCGGGGATTTTACCGTGAGGGAAATCCTGGGCTAGTTTGGAGGTTTAGAGGGGCTATAGGGCGCGAAGGCCCCCCAAAACACTTCTGGAGGGTGTCCAGAAGGTCAGGTTCCCAGCGAAGACCAGAAGCGACCAGCTCAGCCGTCAGGTAGCTTCGAAAGAAGCGAAGAGAACGGCGGAGCAGATCAGCGGGTCGAGGGGAAGCCATTATCCACCTCCAAAGTAGCGAAGCCCCAAGCTTGCGGAGAAAAGTGCTGCGCTCTCAAACTAAAGAACGCTGACTTCAACTTATTTGAATTTAAAGGATTTAACAACTAGGAAGTCACGGAGCAATAAGAGAAGTAAGTGGAGTTCAGCTGAAAGCCGAAATCAGCCTAGGCGCTGCGTGACTGGCAGTGTTGGGAAAAGTGAAAGTGAGCCGTTTTAGCGGATACTGTGCTTTCTCCCTTAAGATACTTTTTATAACAGTAACTTTCTAGGTAAATACAGGATACTACAATCTAAGAGAACTGTGAAAAAAAGAAGGGGGACCAGAGATTAACTGTTGCAAATATGAGTTTTTGTTGGTAACGAGATTTGATACGAGGCACCTCCCCATGCCTGTGGTTGAAGTGCAAAAGGCAGCGAAAAGCGGAAGAGAACGCTCCGCCATTATTAAGAGCTCCGGAGTGTGGTGAAAAGACAAAAGTTAAAAAGACTTCAAAAGAACGACTATTTCCACATTAGTGGCAGCTAACCGATATTACACCGGACTCCTGGGAGGGCTTAACTGCAGTTGGTCCTTTGTTGTTCTTCTCTTCTTTTTCCATCACAAAATAACTCTGTCTTATGCAAAGCTAAATCCTCTGGAGATATAAGATATCTTTATACCTTGGGAGACAACGTTATACCAAAGAGGTTAAAAGACCTTAGTGGCTGAAATAAGACTGCATAACTGGTTTAAATTTCCCTACCCTCTCTTTTATTAATTGCCTCCTCCCACTAGTCTGGAACCTATCCTTTGCTTCGGGCCCTTCTACTGGGAAGTCCTCCGTTTCTGGACCTTCTACCGGGAGTTCATTTATATATACTGACTATTGGGACCTATAATAAGGGATCTGAGGACTTGTAGTTTTGTTACCTATTGCTACCTGCGGGACTGTACATCAATTTATCTATTTCCATCATTCTCCCCTCGTCAAGGTTGGGACATCTACCATAAATAAAACTTCAGGAGGGGCATAAGATCCCTCCCCCCCTCCTTCCCTCTCAGTGGAATAGCATGAGTGGAGGCATGAAGATTTAAGATCCCTCCCCCCCTCCCCTCTCAGTGGAATAGTCTGAGTGGAGGCACGAAGATTTAATAACAAGAACTCTATATTGGACCCCACATTGACCTCTGGTGTAACATATATAAGGGAGGAATTATTAATAATAATATCAAGAAGAAAATGTTTGAATGCTTACCAAAGATGTAAAATTGAAACTGAATAATTTAAAAGTGTTAAGTATAAACCCTAAGGGGATTGGTACGGGGGTATAAGAGTGTAAAATGTCGCATACAGCAAAGAAAGGACCGAATGGGGGGACACCAACTGAAAGGAAAGGGTCAAAACAAGAGACAGAGTTTAAGGCGGATATTTTAAGAATGTTTGCAGAAATTAGGCAAAGCGAAAAAAACTTGGAGTCTAAACTGGAGCAGGTGGATAATAAGATTGGAAAAATGGATTAAAAAATGGACGAAACAGTTAGTGAATTGAAAGGACAGATAAAAGAAGCGTTCAGGAGGATGCAATCGGTAGAGGAGGGGTTAAAGAAGACAAGATTGGAGTTAAAGGAGGTTAAACGAGAAGAAAAGATTAAAGTAGAAATGACTGAATTAAATAAGGCACAGGAGGAAATGAAGGATGTTATAGCAATGAACGAATTGCGACAGAGGGAGGTTAACCTGAGATTTAGAGCGGTGCCGGAGACACAAGGTGAAAACATCAAAGAGAAATTGATAGTGGAATTAGCAAAATGGATGGACCTGCCAGTGGAAGAAATGTCTAAAAATGTACAAAATGCATTTAGAATGCGGGTAAAAACAACAAAAGCAAAGAAATTTACAGGTGACTGTCTACTTACACTTAAGGATAGAGAAATCAGAAATATGATTCTACAAAAGAATAGGGAGCGGAGATTGAATATAGATGGAAACTATATAATTATCTTCAAGGACATCCCAATTAGGTTACTTAAACGGAGAGACTCCTATAAATCTTTGGTGCAGATACTTAAGAAAAATAATATTGAATTCAGATGGGAGTTTCCTGAAGGAATCACATTCACGTATAGAAGTAAGAGACATAGATTAACAAACCCAGAAGAAACTGGGAAATTTTTGAGAAAGTATAAAGAACTAAGAGTAGATGTAGATGGAATGAAAGGTGCAGAGGAAAGGTCACCAGGAGAGTCAAAAACAGAGGAAGGGGAGGAAGGGAGTGGGAGACAAACGGAAGAAGAGGAAGAGGAGGAAGAAGAAATAGACTCAGCTAACTTATAAAGACAAACAAAACTTATATTTATCTAGGGTATTATGGCATTAAAAATTTGGAACTGGAATATTAACGGGATGAATGAGAAAAAAAGAGGAATAAAATTGAACAATTTCTAAAAAAGAAAAACTTAGATATTATCTGTTTACAAGAAACGCATGTCGCTAGAAGGCATAGAAAAGTGTTAATCAATAAAAGATTAAGAAACGAATTTGAATCCTCAGATAAAGATAAGAAAAGGGGGGTGGTACTGTATATCAAAAATAAGATTGAAGCGCAACAAATATTTAAAGATGAGGAGGGATGGATGATCGCGGTTAGACTCAAATGGCAAGGAGAAAATTTAATTGTAGTTGGAATCTACGCGCCAAATGGTAATAAAACTGAATTCTTCAAAAACCTAGAAGAAAAATTACTGGATTATATGGACCAGAAAATTATGGTAATGGGTGATATGAACGGGGTGGTTTCATTAGAATTGGATAGGCTTAGAGAAGGAATAAGTAAGGAAGGAAAATTACCAAAGTCTTTTTTCTCATTGGTTAAAAATTGCAATCTGACAGATATATGGCGCCTTAGACACCCGTGGATAAACAATTCACTTTTTATTCCGAACCGAATAAGTCAATGTCAAGGTTAGATCAGGTTTGGATCTCAAATGAGCTATGCCCAAGAATCCGACAAATTGAAATTAGACCTAAAGTAATTTCTGATCACAATCCGATAGAATTTGAACTGGAAAGCTATGAGAAAAGAACTTTTAGATGGAGGTTGAAAGATTACCTATTAGATGATCAGAAAATTGTAGAAAATGCACAAAAGAAATTAACAGAATATTTTGTGGATAACTGTGAGAAAGGTACAAAGACTAAAGTGGTGTGGGATGCGAGTAAGGCAGTAATGAGAGGATACTTTATACAGCAGAATGCGATTAAAAATAAGAATAGAGAAAAAAGTAGAGATATTACAGCAAATAATGGATAACGAACAAAAATTAATTAAGAAACCAAACAACCCGAAAATAAAAGAAAATATAAAAATTCTGCAAGCCCAATTTGCCACAATAATAGACAGAGAGGTGGAATGGAACATCAAAAAATTAAGACAAAGGAATTTTGAATTTTCAAATAAGTCAGGCAAATGGCTTGCATGGCAAATTAAAAAAAGAAAAGAACAAAGTACAATAAACAAAATCACATTAGAAGGAGAAGAAATAACTGACCCAAAAGAAATCAGGAAAGGTTTTTCTGGACTATTATAGAAAATTATACAAAAATAACGAAAAGAACAATTTGAGGAAAATAGAGAGGTTTCTGAAAGATAAAAAGGTGCAAAAAATTCCAATAGATAAAAAACAACAATTGAATATACCAATCGAGGTAGAGGAAATAGAGGAAGTAATAAAAGACCTAAAAAGAGGAAAAGCTCCAGGCCCAGATGGGTTCACCGTGGGTTATTATAAAGAGTTAAAATCTATTTTGGTGAACCCACTGAAGGAAGTTATGAATAAGATTCTAAAAGAAGGAGAAATACCGGAAACGTGGAAGGAGGCGTATGTTACCTTTATTCCAAAACAGGATTCAGATTTAACCCAGGTTAAAAATTATAGACCGATTTCACTGCTGAATACAGACTACAAAATTTTTGCAGGAATTCTAGCAAAGAGGATGAAAAGTATGTTATTAGGAATTATTCATAAAGACCAAGCGGGCTTTCTCCCAGGCAGGCAGATGAAAGATAATATAAGAAATATAATTAATACGTTGGAATACCTGTCTGCCAGGATAGATAAACAAGCCATAATGATGTTTGTGGATGCGGAGAAAGCATTCGACAATGTGATATGGGACTTTATGTTGAAAAATCTGGAGCATATGGAAGTGGGCAAAGAATTTTTGAACAGGATAAAAGCAATATATACAGAGCAGAAAGCCAAACTAATTATAAACAATGTGGCAACAGAAGAAATAAAGATACAGAAAGGAACAAGACAGGGGTGCCCACTCTCCCCGCTACTGTTTATAACAGTGTTAGAAGTCCTGTTGAATTCAATTAGACAAAATAAGAAAATAAAAGGAGTGTCAATCGGCCAAATTGAGTACAAGATCAAAGCTTTCGCAGATGATCTGGTAATAACGATGGAAGACCCAACAACAACGGTAGAGGAAGTGCTAAAGGAAATGGAACAGTTTGGTGAGGTGGCAGGTTTCAAATTGAATAAGAGGAAAACTAAAATGATTGTCAAAAATATGGACCAAAGGGCAATAGAAATAATACAACAACAATCACAGATAGAAGTAGCTAAGAAAGTTAAATATCTAGGAATCTGGGTGACCTCTAAAAATATAGATTTGTATAAGAATAACTATGATTTAGTTTGGAACCAAATAAGGAAAGACCTAGAGGTGTGGGGGAGATTAAAACTGTCACTTTGGGGAAGGATTAATACAATCAAGATGAACGTGCTACCAAGGCTGCTGTTCCTATTTCAGTCTATCCCCATAATTAGGGGGAGTAAAGTCTTCAAGGAGTGGCAAAGAGTGATTTCAAAATACATCTGGCAGGGCAAAAAGCCAAGAATTCAATTTAAGCTGTTAACAGATCTAAGAGAAAAGGGAGGCTTTGCCCTGCCAGACTTGAAACTATACTATGAGGCAGCATGCCTCTGCTGGCTAAAAGACTGGGTTAAGTTAGAAAATAATGAATTACTTGATCTAGAGGGTTTCGACAACCGGTTCGGTTGGCATGCGTACCTCTGGCATGAGAAAAGGAAAGTACATAAGGGATTCGAAAACCACATCTTCAGAGGTTCACTAATTGAAGTATGGGAAAGATATAAAAATCTATTGGAATTTAAAGTGCCACATTGGTTATCACCCTTAGAAGCGCTGAGTGTGAAGAAAATTAATATGAAAAACAAATGGATAACATACAGCCAATTATTAGTTAAGGAAGGAGGGAAATGGAAAATGAAGCCATATGAACAGGTTAAAGAATATGTATATGATTGGCTACAGTATCTTCAGATCAAAGAAATGTTTAGGAAGGACAGCAAGGAACTTGGCTATGCGGATAAAGAATCTACATTCCAGAGGGAGATTATAGAGAATGATGTGAAAATAATTTCTGAAATGTATAAGATATTGCTAGATTGGAATTTAAAAGATGAGGAGGTCAAATCGGTAATGATTCGTTGGGCTATGGACTTAGGTCATAATATACAATTTGAGGATTGGGAGAAACTCTGGCAGGAAGGGCTAAACTTTACAGCATCTATGGCGGTAAAAGAAAATATCATGAAGATGTTTTACAGGTGGTATATAACACCTGTGAAATTGTCGAAAATGTATAAGGTCTGCAACAAATGCTGGAAGTGTAAAGATAAAGAGGGCACTTTCCACCATATGTGGTGGGAGTGCAGTAAAGTGAAAGATTTCTGGGAAAAAATATATACTGAACTAAAGAAAATTTTAAAATATACGTTTAGAAAGAAACCAGAAATTTTTCTGTTAGGAATACTTGGGAATGAAATAAAAAAGAAGGACCGCAAATTTGTATATTATGCCGTAACAGCAGCAAGGGTAATATTAGCCCAGAAATGGAAACAACAGGAGATACCGACTGTGGACGAGTGGAGGACGAAGGTGTTAGATTATGCGGAGATGGATAAATTGACAGGAAAGATTAGATATATAAGAGATCAAAAGTATATTAAAGAATGGGGAAAATTTGTGGATTATCTGGAATATATAAGTGAAGGACAAATAACGCTAACGGGGTTTAAAGAAGCACTGTGAAAGACTAAGAATTATTGTCTAAAGGGAATAGTAAGAAAGAGTTATAAAAAAGTCAATATAAACTAGGAAATGCGTAACTTAAACTATTACTACGAAGGATTTACGGACAAGCTGAAGGAAGTCATGAAAGAGATGATATTGTCAAAATTTGGATGTGATATTCTTATTTATTATGGTTATTTGTTTGTGTGTTATTCTTGTCTGTTGTTTTTTTTTCTCGATCTTCTTTTCTATTCTTTATTTGAAATAAGCTAATAATAAAAATTTATTTGGGGGGGAAAAAGACTTTGAAAAAATTCTGTTCTATAGGAGGAATGTAACCTAACTTTTGAAAAACTGCTGAAGCCTTATATACTGTAACTTTTGATGACAGTCTTGTGCATGGAGATGAAAAGGACTGCTCTATGCTCTACCCCTGTACCAGTTGCTGTTGCACCCAGGTCCTCCCTGTGAGCTTCCCGTGGGCGTCTGGTTGGCCACTGTGGGAACAGGATGTTGGACCAGATGAGTCCTTGGTTCAACCCAGCAGGGCTCTTATTGGAGTTTTAGTTTTTAATCTGGCACACATGAAACTATTTAAAGGCCAAATCACTCAAATTAATCCTATGTCTACCCCATCCTTATGCAAAGCAGGAGTGTTCGCATCAGCAGCTCACAGCGTAGGAGGAGTGCCAACCATTTCCTCTCCTTCATACCTTCTTACAATTGCTGTTTCATTGTTAAACGTTGTTGTGCTTCCCCTTGGTGTAAACTGGAAAATGACAATAAAATTATTCATTCATACCATTAAATACCCTTGTGATCCAACGTGCCTGAAGTTCCACTGCTGGCAGAATGGATCCCCCTACTGCTATAAAGCCAACGAAAGCCAACGTGGGCTTTTCTAGGTGAGGAGGAAAGATGTGCTTATACAGAGATGTGCTGCTCCTGCAAGCATCATGCAGAGACTCTTCCAGGAAGGGAAATGTGGCAGAGTAGCCAGTTGTAAAGATGACCGTGTCTATATTCTCTTCTACTGTTTCATCTTCAAAGATGGCAGAGGTGTCCGTAAACCTCTTCACATTTGGCTTTACTGTCACAGTTCCACAAAGGATACAGCTAGGCAGCTCATCATTCAAAATTAAAGATGTCCAAGAATTGCTAAATAGCGGAAAGTGGAAAGAAACACCATTAGTCCATATGTGACCACCAGCTATCCCTCTTTACCAAGGACAATTCCTACTATGCCACTGAGATATGATAGGCATGCCTGTTAAATATGTTGTTGGTGTGTACAAGCATTCTTCTGGCTTCCTCTCTACCCCTGACCTCTACAAGTTGAATCTCTCATACCCGCCAACATTTATCCAAAAAAATAGGGACATCCTAAGGGAAAGTGTGACATTCTGGGACCCAATCAGAAACCAGGACGGCTTCTCTAAATCAGAGATGTCTCCGGGAAATATGGACACTTGGAGGGTCTGATCTCTGAGGAGGAAGGAGCAGATACATGGAATTTATTTATTTCTTTGTTAGAATTGCATATCACCCTTTATCTGAAGATCTCAGGGCGGCTCACAGCATAAAAATACAAAATGAGAATACAAAATATGTAATAAAACAAAATAAACCAATAGCCCCCCCCCCATTTAAAGACCATAGATTGTCTAACCAGCTCAAGGCCTGGTTATGGGGAGCCAGAGGGACATTGCTGCTGCCGTGTGTATGGTGGAAAGACCTGCTCCCTGCTGCAAGGTCCATTTCCCCCTGGCCTGGAGGGTGGGGCCCACACCGATCCTGAACAGCTCAAAGAGGCTTCTGGGAAGCCAGAGGGACATTGCTGGAACAACTTGGGTTGGAGCAATTTGGCTAAAATGTTTTTAAATGTTTTAAACAGTTTTAATTTTGGGTCCTCTGTTTGGGTTGGGGTTGGTTAAATGTTTAGTTGGGGTTGGCAGTTATTTTAATTTGGGCCTAACTGTAAACTGTTGTTGTTATTATTATAGATTAATGTTTTCACCTGCCGCCTCAAGATAGATGATGAAGCCGCCAGGCAACTGGGTGGAAGAGGTGAATGCCCGCAGTCGATAAGTTCCCATAAAACCTGAATTGGTGGGAGCTCTCAGTAGCCAGCCAAGCTGAGGTCAGCATCTATTTGGGCTTCTGACAGCATCTTGTTCCATTGCTCAGCCTACTGAGATTTAAGTGTAAGTGTTTGTGTTAATTAGCTGTATAAGATAGAATCATAGAATCATAGAGTTGGAAGAGACCACAAGGGCCATCGAGTCCAACCCCCTGCCAAGCAGGAAACACCACCAGAGCACTCCTGACATATGGTTGTCAAGCCTCTGCTTAAAGACCTCCAAAGAAGGAGACTCCACCACACTCCTTGGCAGCAAATTCCACTGTCGAACAGCTCTTACTGTCAGGAAGTTCTTCCTAATGTTTAGGTGGAATCTTCTTTCTTGTAGTTTGGATCCATTGCTCCGTGTCCGCTTCTCTGGAGCAGCAGAAAACAACCTTTCTCCCTCCTCTATATGACATCCTTTTATATATTTGAACATGGCTATCATATCACCCCTTAACCTCCTCTTCTCCAGGCTAAACATGCCCAGCTCCCTTAGCCGTTCCTCATAAGGCATAAGATGGTGTTTCTTGTTTTCTTACCTTCTGAGCCATTTTTATCTGTGTAATTATTTGAAGTTTTTCTCTCTTGTATAGTTTTGTTTTTGTAAAGTGTGTGTATGATTTTATGAAATTTGTTCTGGCCTGAGTTCCTGGACCCTTTAATTTTAGCCCCGCTTTTCGGAGCAAGGGTCATCCACCACAGCAGGTATCCCTATTTGGGATTTGATGGTTCAGTAGAGGCAGGTGCTGCCAGACCGCCACCTTCCCCAGTTACCATAAATATTTTGATAATAAAATTGCTTGACACTTTTTGTTAAATGCTGCTGCTTGGACCTGCTTTGTGAAGCACTTTACATTCTTCGACTCACTGTTGGACTTTCCTTGGAGTGATACTTGCTGGAAAGAAAGGACTGGTAAGCACTCTGTGGTACCTTCATGAGAACATGGAGGGGAAAGACTCATTCTAAGGGGTTGGAGGAAAGGCTGTGCCTGTGCCTGAGGCTGGGTCCTCTGCATGCCTTTGTCACGGCTTACAAGAAGCCAGTGCTCCTTTCGCGCTGGCTCTAACACTCATTCTTGTCATATGAAGCTTTGCTGGATTTTCGTGTCCAAGGCACTGAAGGGTACTTCAATGCCTTAGACACGAAAATCCAGCAAAGCTTCGTATGACAAGAATCACACTCTAGCGTATAGATAGTTACTGTGCACTGTTGCAGTTACAGTGAGCTTTCAGCAAAATGATCTTCTTTGTAGAAGTAACTCATAGAAACGAGAAGTGAGCTCCTTGACAATATGTGCCTTGACAACTGTGGCTAGTGATGCTGAAGAAGAGAAATTTGCTCAAAATGCATTGGGAAATGAATCCCCCCTCCCAATAGATATTGTCCACCCATTGAGGTTAATTACTACTTAAGAATGCTAATCTCAGAAACGTCAGTTTCTGTAAGCAGGCCATTCTTGTTTGCACATTCTTAATTCAGAAGATTACCTTTTAACAGGGATCAAGCCATAGTTCTCATGGTTAAACCATCGATTCATCTTCTTTGCCATTAGCTTGTATATGGTGCCTTCTGGAAGCAGCTTTTCAATTAACTCATAAAAGCGAGTTGTCCAGGCCATGTCAATGGGCCAGCCAGCTTCTGAAATGCGACTTACCACCCATGTTCCGCTTCTGGTGCTGAGGAAGACCTGAAGAGGATTCAAAGTGAAGAAGCATATCCTTAGGGTGCTGCCGACTGCCTGGCAGATGATTTGAGAGCATGTGAGAACTGGTCTGATGGAGTGACAAAGAGACCAAGGCCCAAAGGCTGGCCAGCTCCTTTTGATATTGCTCACACAATATCATTATCTTAATAGCAAAAGTAACTCATCAGGAAATAGCCATGAGATGATGAAGCAGGAGACCAAAATCATACCAAGAGCCATTCCATATGTCCTTTTCATTGTGCATTCATGAGTGTTTGTGCTCCTGAGAGTATGGGGCAGTTATATGTCATCCTGCTTTCAATACTGTTTGTTCCTGAAGAAGTTTCAGGGTGGAAAACCACATTTCCAATCAGTGCATGTCCCGTAATTTCCTGCTGAAATCCTTCAACTTTTTATACCACAAATGTTGAAATGCAAATGCCCCTCTAGAGAGCAATAATGCAGCAACATTGAGACTAAAAGTGGAAGGGTGTGCAGACTAGGGAATGCAACAAATGGGCTCTCTACAGACCCCTTAAAGTGGCAGAAGCGCCAGAGTGCTGGGGAGAGGCTCAAAGACCACCTTTCTCCTCTTAGCTACCCCACCAACAAAAATCGAGCCAAGAGCACATTCCATCTGGCCTCTGTGAGGAGAAGCATCACATCTGGTGCTTCCTGACATGATACTTAAGGACAGTGGTGGAAGCAGTACCAGAGTGCAGAAGATCATGTCCTACCACCAAGACCCTTCCAGAGTTGTGTATGAATTGCATACTCTGCTGTAAGCTGATCAACATCCCATACCCTTTTAAAACGTGGATCTTTTGGGAGAGGTATTATTGGGTTATTGTTTTTATTTTATATACTGTGATATTTTTATGTGAACTGCCCTGATACCTTTGGGTATAGGGCAGTATATAATTTCTAACAACAACAACAAGCTGCCTTGAAGATCATTTAGATCAGCCACCCCCAACCTGGTGACCTCCAGCCAACATTTGCACCATACAATAAAGGCACATGGCTCCCCACAAAGGATCCTGGGAACTGTAGCTTACTCCTCACAGAGCTATGATTCCCAGCACCCTTACGAAACAAGCTGTGGTGTGGACATGGCCACTGGTCATAGTGGCTGGGCTGAAGGGACGTGTAGTCCATAATACCTGGAAGGCACTAAGCTGGGGGAGGCTGATCAAGATCAAAACACAGAGTGTAAGGGCCAAGCGAAACTCCATTTCCTTATGTGAACACTATTAACAAGTACTTTTAAAAAGGATGTAAATAGCTCTAGGGTTGGGTTGGACGTTTGAGATGGACCACAAGGAATGGGGAGGGAGAGATTAATCTTCCCCTCCCCCATGCTATGTTCCAAATGAAAATTACCCTCCCCAGCTTCTATCTACATCAGCTGAGAGGTAGAAAAGTTAAAGATTAAGTGCTGTCATCCCATCACACAGATCTGAACTGGCAAGCTGAAGAGGCTTGGAGATTTAGACTACAGCGCCACCTGCATCTTATCAGCTGAGAAGCTTCCATTGGCACCAATGCAGGCTTCCTTCCCAATGCAGTTTCTGGGTGGGGACAGGATGGCACAAATATTTCTCAATGGGAAAGGGCTGAATTTGCCATAATCATGATAAGCCTTGGCCCCGAGTTGTAGTGATGACTAAAATTTGAAGTATATGCACATTCCGGACAATGCAATGGTTGGCTGTGAAGCACAGTGGCTAAGAGATGGGAACCGTCATGAATCAAGGAGTCCCTTGTTAAAATCTTGCCTTTACCACGAACCCACTAAGTAGACTTAAGCAAGCTGCTTCTTTCAACCTCAACACACCTAATCCCATTTGTATTTTTTTTAATAAAATTTTTATTAATTTTCAAACACAAAATAAACACAAACAATACACAATACATAAACAAACAAGCATTTAACATGTATAATTTTCATAACCTTCTTTTCATAAACCTTACTTCCCGGACTTCCCCATGCCTCCCCTTTTCTATCCCATTTGTAACATGGGAATAATAATAATGATCTACCTTACAAGGCTGTTAGTTAGTCCCCCCCCCCCATAAAATTTCTACAGCATTTGATTGTAAAAACAGCTACCACCACCACCACCCTCAAAGCAGTTTACACAAACACAAAAACAACAAAATTAGTGGTAAAAATAATTAAAAACCACCTTAAAAGGGCTGTTGTAAGGGCTAAACTTGAAAGCGCTCTATAAATGTTATTCTTGTTATTGCTCCAGGGTGATGATGTGATTTATCTCCCACTCAAGACTGAAATAAGCTCAGCACTTATTTGTCCATAAAGGATGGTGGTACCTTTGCAGCTGTGCGGCTGATCTCCGCCGCAAGGTCCCCTCCAGTGTTGCCAGCACCAACTACAAGGACTTTCTGCCCTTCAAACCCTTTTTGATCTCTGTATTCCCAGCTATGGAAGTAGCGACCTTTGAAGTTTTCAATCCCTGAGGGGGGAAAAGAAGGAAATGCTTTTATACCCTTATTTCGCAAGAGATTTCCCACTGGATAATAGGTCCCCCCCCCTTCTCCTTAGCTGCTGCTCAGCACAGTGCCGGATGTCTACTGCCATCTTATTATATCCATGTATCAAAGGCTAAGGGGAAACTCCAAGGCAAGATACCTCTGAGTACCATCTGAATTCAACTATCCAGATTCTTGGGCTGATGGAACAAGGAGACTCTCAAGTTCTCATAGAGGATTTAAAAAATAATAATCCATGGTCTGTCAATAGCTGTCGTCCATAAAAGCTAAATGGAACCTTCATGTTCAGATGCAGTATATCTCGGACTACTGCATGCTGGGGATAAAAAAGGGGTTAGGAAGGCCCTTAAGCTCATGCCCTGTTTGTGAGTTTTTCAGAGACTGTTGGAAACAATAGAAGCATTTTCAAATTTACCAGCAGAAACGTCAAATCTTCTCAGATGTAAAGGGGAGTCTTAATTCAAACGGCAACTTTCTCCTTGCAACTGTAATGACCAGCTGTTTGTGATTATTTCATTAGGGCTTGTATGGGAGAACTTCCCTGTGGATGGTGCCCTGTGGGTCAGGTGTGCCTTCTGTTCTGCCACCCTTCATGGCCTTCAAATTCCACTGCCTGATGACAGGCCAACCACTGGTACCAATCAGACATGGCAACTCTTGTCTATCAGTGATTTCATGACACAGTTACGGTAATTCCTTTGACTGAAGGTACCAGATATTCTGAGATTTTAGTACACATCTCTTTTGCCTGAGGAGAGAGGGAACACAATCATGCTAGCTTATGTGCTGTTTCAGGTAATGCATTCAAAACACACCTGGGAAAGAATCCAGTGGAAGATTGATCTCTGCATAGTGGCCACTGCAAACCATTACGCCATCAAAGATTTCTGATGTCTGCTCCCCATTAGTCTCAGTATCAACCACCCATTGTCCAGTGGCTGTGAAATGGGGGTGTTTTCTGATGCTGCATACGGTGGTCTTGTAAAAGCAAAAAAACAACAACACACAACAGAATAAAGCAACTCAAATGATGCTCGCTAG
Organism: Podarcis muralis; assembly: GCF_964188315.1. Lineage (NCBI taxonomy): Eukaryota > Metazoa > Chordata > Lepidosauria > Squamata > Lacertidae > Podarcis > Podarcis muralis. The sequence continues at coordinate 3,612,930 of NC_135659.1, forward strand.
GCTTGTCCACACTTTTGCCTGTTCTGTGCCTAGAAAACACGGGTCCAAGTGGTTTTCCTCTTGAACTGTGGTGTTGTGAGAGCTTGCATGGCATTAAATCCCTAACAGATAATTACATATGAAGGAAGGAGGGAGGGAGCAGTCAATGATTTGAAGTTCTATATTTGTTGTGCAATTCTATCTATGTGATAATTCTTGTAAAATGAGAAAATTTAAAAAGAAAACAGGGTGCAAAAAAAACCCTGTTTTATGTAAGCACAGAATCAAGAACAGAACTGTAGAGTTGGAAGGGATAAATGCGATATATAGAAACCAAAAGGTAAAATCATAATAAATAATGAGTTATCCGAAATGTTTATTATTTCTAAAGGCACCAGGCAAGGATGTCCACTATCACCACTTCTATTTATTACAATACTGGAAATATTATTAAAAGCAATTAGAGAGGAGTCAGAAATAAAAGGCATTAGGTTGGGCAGCAGATCTTACCAATTAGAGACTTCCAGGTTAGCGCCATCGTCTAATGGCGGATTCCCTCCGAGCTCCGGAGGGAATCGACTCAGTAGGGGTCGGGTCCTGCCGCGGCGGCGATGCGGGGACCCTTAGAAACCACAGGCGCGGAAGCCTGTGGACCTGGTGACTCGGCGGGCACCATTTGTGCCCCCCCGACCCGCAAAGGAGCCTTTTTAAAGGCTACGGAACGGGGGACGGGGAGCGGCGTGGTGCTGAGAGTCGACTGCTTCCCCTACGGAGTGAAGCCGCATGCCATGGACAGAGAGCGCTGACTTCTTCCTTTGAACATTTGGATTAAAAGTAACAACCCGTGAGTGATACGGAAATTGGACTTATAAAAGGTAAAATTTTTCTTTGGATTTGGCACGAACGGGGAAGGCGCAAAGAGGAAGTCCGTCTCCCCGCCTTGTAAACAACTTAAAACAAGGACTAGATAACTAAGGTTGAGAGAATATTTCTTTTTTAGTGGATTAAAGCAATTAATTTCACGTTTTGGCAGTAAAAAGTGATCTTGCTGGAGGATAAAAGTTAATTTTGAGAGTGGAAGAGTCACCCCCCCCCCAGGACCCGGGAGTGATCCGTGAGAGAGCCTGTTGAAGAGATACAGAAGATTTTGACAGCTGTCAAATTAGCTTTCAAAGTTGGGGAATAAAAAGAGAACTTTGTTTCTGGTGCCTTTGCTGGTTAGATTTGTTACAATCTGGACATAAATTGTTGAAAACAAAGAAGAACAAGTTATTTTGACTTTTGGGTTGGAACTGGAAGGAATACTAAGTAACTATAATCCCTCTAGAGGGGGTTCTGGAACATTACAAGAATGGCTGCAAGTGGAAAAATACTGATTGAATTGAATAGGACTTTCTTTCTCCTGGGAAAGCTACAAGAACAAAGTGATGTTTTGGCTACAAGGGTTACTTCACTGAATGAAACAGTAAACAAACTTACTGAATCTGGAAGGGACTTGTCTCAAGTCTTTGCAACTGAACAAAAAGTCCTTGTAGCTGAACAAAAGGTCTTTGCAGCTGAACAAGAAAAGAAATCTGAGAAATCTGAGAAAGTGGAAAAAGAGATGTATGATGATCTGGAGGGAAAGGAAGGAGGAGCTATAATGCTGCGGATGATTAAGGAGAGCCAGAGGCCTGTCAAGATGGATATAAAGGAAAATAAGATCTGGAGGATGAAAATCTGGTTTGAATTGAAGAATGAAGAATTGAGAGATCTCCTTATGTGGAGATCTGGAGACCTATGGATTACAAATTTGACCAAGGTGGAAGCTGGAGCTTTTGGGACATTTGGATTTAAAAGAAGCAAGAAACAAGATTTGGGCTCCACTCTTAAATATGGAGGTCTGGCTGGAAGAAAAATGGACATTACTGGGATAGAGCTTCTCCGAGACTTGGTGTTTAATATAAAGGACTATCAAAAAAACCGGCAGAGAGGAACTGAGAGAGAATTAAGGGCCTCGGACGTGAGATCTCCAGGCTGATAGCAGTTAAACTGATGAACATTTGTTGGGGATCGAAACCGGGAAAGGGGGGGGGGGAGGATTGGGAATCCAAAGGGTATACAATTATATCTTGTTTTTAGTTTTTCTTGTGTGGGTTTGTTATTAGTATAAAAATTGGGGAATTCGTGGAAGGGAATTGAGGTCGACCTTAGAAAAAGATTTCAAGATTGATGATTATAAGTTAAAATTGGTTATATAAAATGAGCTAAATATAATAATGAACTAAATATAATAAGGTTAAAAAATTGGGGATAAGAACTTGTTGAACTAAAAATTGAAATTGGAATACAAGAAGGGGAGGCGTGGGGAAGTCATGGAAATAAGTTATTGAAAATAAGGTTTGTAAATGAGTGGTTTTTTTCTATTTTTAATTTATATATATATATATATCTTTTTTTCTTTTCTTTTTTCTTGGAAAATCTCAATAAATATCTTTTTTTTTTAAAAAGCAGATCTTACCAATTAAAAGCTTTTGCTGATGATTTAATCATAATGACAGAAAACCCAACAGAAAGTATAATAGAAACATTGGTAAAATTAAACGAATTTGGTCAGGTCTCAGGTTTTAAATTAAACAAAGATAAAATCAAATTGTTAGTGAAAAACATGGCAGAACAAGAAAGACTAGAGTTAGAAAAGATGACAGGGTGAAAAATAACAAACAAAGCAAAATATCTAGGAATCTGGATTACAGCAAAGAATATAAACTTATACAACAATAATTATACCAAAACATGGAAGGAAATAAAAAAAGAATTAGAAATTTGGGGGAGGCTAAATTTGTCCTTATGGGGAAGAATAGCCACAATTAAGATGACCATGAGGCCAAAAATGTTGTACCTCTTTCAAACAATATCTATAATAAATGGGTTAAATTGTTTGAAAGATTGGCAGAAAGATCTGGCAAGATTTATCTGGCAGGGTAAAAAGCTGAGGATTAAGTTTAAATTGTTAACGGAAGTAAAAGATAGAGGAGGGTTCACTCTGCCAGACCTTAAATTATATTACGTGGCTACATGTCTAGTATGGCTCAAAGAATGGATAATATTAAAAACTGCCAATATACTAGACATTGAAAACTGGGACAATAGGTTCGGCTAGCATGGTTATTTAGGATACGATAAAGTCAAAATGCATAGAGGATTCCTTAACCATATACCGTATTTTTCGCCCTATAGGACGCACCGGCGCATAGGATGCACCTAGTTTTTGGGGGGGGGAATCAAGGGGGGGAAATTTATTTCCACCCCAGGTTTGCGCAGCCATCCCCAAGCTAGAAGAGGGAGACGGAGTGCTCCGTTTCCCTCTTCTGCCTTCAGGGACAGCCTCTCTAGCCTCCGTGGGGCAGCGGCTTGCCCCGTTGTCCCCCGAGCTTGTGGGGCTGGCGATGGGGAGAAGCAAGCTTGCCAGCCTCCAGACCAGGTCCAGGAATAGCAGGGTGGTGGCGCTCCGCCTCCCCGCTATCCCCCGAGCTTGTGGGGCTTGCTTCTCCCCCCCCCCCCCCACCAGCGAAAGCCTGCATTCGCCCCATAGGACGCACACACATTTCCCCTTCATTTTTGGAGGGGGGAAAGTGTGTCCTATAGGGCAAAAAATACGGTAATAAGGAGATCGCTTTTTGCAGTATGGGAAAGAAATAAAAAACTATTAGAACCAAAAACTCCTTGGAGGTTGTCTCTGTTAGAGGCAATCGCAGTGAAAAAGAAAAATATGGAAACTAATTGGCCTACCTATAAAGAAATAATAGAAGAAGAAAATAACCAATTAAAACTTTTACCACCTAAATGAAATAATTAAATCTGATTAAAAAATAAACGGATTGGATACAAAGATAACAGATCTAGAAAAAGAATTAATATTAAATAATAGAAAGACACTATCAAAAACATAGACTGTTATTAGATTGGAATCTGAAAGATGAAGAAGTAAAGGAAGTGATGGTGAAATGGGCTCAATATTTTGGCTACCCAACTGAAATAGAAAAATGGGCAGAATTATGGCAAAAAGATTTAAAATTTACAGCGTTCTATCTGATTAAAGAGAACTTTATGTAAATGACCTACAGATGGTAACTGACCCCATCCAAATTAGCTAAAATCAATAAAAATAATAACAAGTGTTGGAGGTTTAAACAAAATATAGGAACCTTCTTCCACATGTGGTGAACTTGTCCTCAAATTAAACAATTTTGGGACATTATATATTAAGAACTAAAAAAATATATGCTAAAACACACGTTTCTAAAGAAACCAGAACCATTTTTATTAGGCATTTTAACAGTAAACATTCCAAAAGAAAATAAAAGAATGCAACAACACTCTTTATGCAACAACAGCAGCCAGAATATTAATAGCTAAATATTGGAAAAATGAGTCAATATCAACTAAAAACGAAGGGCAAATTAAGCTGTGTGAATACCTTGAATTGGCCAAGATGACAGACTTAATAAGAAACCTCTTGGGAGATAAGGTCAAAAAAGAATGGGACTGTTTTAAAAATGATCTAACAAAACATGGTTCCAACAACACTTGGTTGTCCCTTGATTAAATTCACAGATAAAAGTTATACAGATTACTTAAAAGTAAGTGCAGTATAAAAACCGCAAAGAGCTAGAGGGAAGTCAAAAGAAAGCAAATAAGGGAAACAATAGAGGAACAGTAAAAAATGTGAAGGGTAGAAATATGAAGGCAAATTCTTTCCAGGAACTTTCTGTATAGATTATATAAAATATGGTTTGTAGTCCAGGAATGATTTTGTGTAATGGAAAAATATTTGTTGTTTGTGTTTTTTCTTTATTTCTTTTCTTTTTCTCTCTTTTCTCTTTTTTCCCTTTCCTTCTTTGTCATTTTTTGTGGCGCTTATATTTTTATTTTCCATTATTTATATTTGTTTTGGTTATGGGTTTTTTTTTTCTTTGTAAAATGAATGAAGCAATTTAAATTAAAAAAAGAAAAGGGAGGGACCCTGCGGGTCATCTAGTCCAACCCCCTCCAACGCAGGAGGAGAGCCTTAGAACAGATGGAGCACTCTCTGGCCCTCCTGTGCCTTGCAAAGTATCTGCCTGTTAGTTTCCCCCTCACCTGGAAGCGAATGTGGTCAAGAAGGCAGAAATGCTTGGCATAGGCCCTGAGGTACTCCAGGAGCGCAGAGTGGCGCAGGTAGTTGGGGCAGTCTTCGGGGAACGGAAAATCACTGAAGCAGGTCATTTCCTTGGAGGTGTTGGTCATAACCGATCTATAAACACCAATTCTTCCCTTTTGAGGCGTTTCCTGTGTGGCAGTAGCAGTTACTCAGTAAGTAAGATGCCAGAGTAAATCATTTACACTGCGAAATTACACTGGTTTCAACACAAGGGGAAGGGTCAGAGAATAGTGGCCGTCTGCTTTGCCTACAGAAGGCCTGACATCTGAGAACTGCTGCCAATCACTGTAGAAAATACTAAGATAGATGGACCAAGGTTCTCACTTTGTATAAAGCAGCTTCCTAGGCCATTAGTATCAACCAAAAAAACACACCACCTTCTGTGGGTGATAGTTTTGACAGGGTGTTGATAACTTTCTGTTAGCAATCCTTGGCTATAAGGTGGGTCAGTGATGCCACCAGATTACGATACAATACGATAGGATACAATATCTTTATTGTAATTGTCCCATGCAGAACAATGAAATTGTAAAACTACATAAAAACTGCATAAAAACTACATAAAACTACTACATAACTACATAAAACTACCACAAAACTACATAAAACATTCAAAAACCCCTAAAAACTCTGAAACCCCATTTTAAAATACACTATACTATAGAGAGGGACGCAGGTGGCGCTGTGGGTTAAACCACAGAGCCTAGGACTCGCCGATCGGAAGGTCGGCAGTTCGAATCCCCGCGACGGGGTGAACTCCCGTTGCTCGGTCCCTGCTCCTGCCCACCTAGCAGTTCGAAAGCACGTCAAAAGTGCAAGTAGATAAATAGGTACTGCTCCGGCGGGAAGGTAAACGGCGTTTCCATGCGCTGCTCTGGTTCGCCAGAAGCGGCTTAGTCCTGCTGGCCACATGACCCAGAAGCTGTATGCCGGCTCCCTTGGCCAATAAAGCGAGATGAGCGCCGCAACCCCAGCGTCGGTCATGACTGGACCTAATGGTCAGGGGTCCCTTTACCCTTTACCTTTATACTATAGAGACCCCTTATGCTGCATTTAGAACCAGAATTGCATTTGCGTAGAAACTGTTTCTCAGGCGGCTAGTCCTGGCCTTTGTAACCCTATACCTTCTTCCAGAAGGCAGAAGCTGAAAGAGATCATTTCCGGGGTGCGTACTATCCTGTGCTATCTCTGCCACTTTCTTATGGCACCTGGCAGCATAGATTTGATCTAAGGTGGGAAGAGTGCACCCAATTATTCTCTCTGCAGTCTTTTCAACCCTGGATAGCATTGTTTTTTCCCTGACCCTGCAACTCCCAAACCACACACACAGACCATAAGTTAATACGCTCTCCACAGTGCAATGGTAAAATGCCATCAACAGGTCCTTTGAGAGATTGTTTTCCCAGAGGATTCTCAGAAAATATAAGCTCTATTCCAACTTGTTAGGACTTTGCAAAGCCAGTGTCTGCTGAAAGGAAGCACAAAACAGAATTCCTCTGATTCTGGTGGAGAACAAAAGATTGTACATGCATTTTCATGCATTCAAAATGTGTAGCTGAATGAAGCTTGGGTGGGGGAGGAAGCAGGGTTATTCAGACGGCTCTTGCCCCTGATTTATACATTCAGGGTGTCAATAGAACCTACGCAAGTACAACTATTCTTTTACAGAGTTCCCAGCTGCGTGGAAAGTAACTTACCAGCACTCTCTGTTCTGACCTTCAGATGAATGCATGTAAATGAAAGGTAGGAACTGTGCGTGCAGTCCAGTTTCCCCACATGGTCAGTCTACACAGGTGGAGAGTATGAAAAGCCTAATGTCAAAACAAAATGTGGAAACATGCTTCCACAGCAGGTTTACCACACTAGTGATGCACACCTGTACCCACTTTGAAGCAAGGCCACTGTCTCTTGCCTGGTTTTGGGCATACATTCCAGCAGCAGAATGCCATCACTTTCTTTAAAGCTCTGAATTGAGTTTATGCCACTTACTGTGAATTCCCACAGTCCCCCGATGGCATCGCTCTTCTCAAAGCAGGTTGGCTCCAGCCCTTCATCCAGGCAGCATTTGATGGAGGCCAGTCCACTCACACCTGCTCCAACAATTGCCACTCTTCGCACCATGACTCAGTCTGGTGTCTGGAAAGAAACTTCTCGGCACACTTACTTCTACAGGAGGAAGTTAGCTATACAAGGAAAGTGCAAAGGTCATGCTTCCTGTAAATCACAGGAATGTTGCATAAGCTGGTATTTCCCAATCCCAGTAACTGTTCCCAGATGTTTGTATTTGTCAATCCTGGTAGTGAAGTTAGCAAAGCAGCAGTGTTCACTTTGGTGTGTTTGAGTGCTGTGTCTTTCCCATTGCTACCAAGCATTCTGACTCTTCCCTCCCCCCCCCAGAATGTTCACACTACTCACTGTGACCGAGCAACACACTTCCATAAATTATGAGACAGAAGCATAACCAATATTCAGCAAAATATATCAAGTAGTTAAAATAAGCACAAGCAAATAACATTCATGTCCCAAAGTATGCTTTTCTATGCCTGGCTCTTCTATGCCTACCAAAGGGGAAGACAAAAAAAGAGGCTTTTTGTTAAGTTGTGGGTGAACATATCAGACAACACAGCGATTCTTCAAACAGCTCTTTTTTATTCACAGGCCAGAACAGAACAGGGCTGAAGGGTTCAGCCAGTCTGCTTATATAGAGCTCCAATACAATGTAAATGTAACAACTTTCTGTAACTATCCAATCCCTGAAGGTCACTTTCAATTCCTTATTAGCATATGCGGACCTGAGTGAAAACTATCTACAGTATCCCCCCCTGCTGGCCCAGGGTGAGAACTTCAGTACGTAACACTTTTTGCTGTAGTTATTACTGTTTCCAAGAAAATGTACTCGCAACAGTGGAAAGTTTGGAAACGTCCTGCATGCAGCTGAGAGCAGGATTATAACATCACTGTTTACTTACTCCGTCTCCTGCTCATCAGTCTACAGCTCTTTAGTTGGCTCTAAGGTTACAACATTTGTGGCTTTTTAAGTTTAGTAAAACAAAAAGGAAGTGGGGACATGGTAGAGGTCTATTAAATTATGTGCTATTCTCCCAACAATGATCTATCTGCTGTGGATTTTAGGTGACTTTGACACAGGTGGGAATGTCACCGCAAATTCATTCTCTAGCTCCCTGCCCCCCCCAAAGGGTAAGGAGAGGTCATGGACAGCGTGTGGTCTGATTTGTGTGCCTGAGGTTTCGATAATCTCTCCTCATGTTGCAGGTGGGAGCCTTCCGGGTTGTGGGTGGGCAGGCAAGGGAGATGGGAGCAGAACAGGGCTATCTATGAATTGTGGGGAGAGAGTAATTGTGAGTGGACTAAAGCTGCTCTCACTTGCTGCTTTAATCCTGGCTGCAGGGAGAGGGGCAATCTGAATCTAAGGGAACTTCAGCTCAGGCCTAAAAGAGGTAACTGATAATCCATGCTTGAAGTTAGTGGTTTCTTTTCTTTTTTCCTCTCTCTAAAAAAAGTGAGGCCATCTGCTTTGGAATCTGTGCTGTTTAAGCCTAAGCATGTGGGCACAGGTTGCAGCTGTTGGTGAGCAGAGGAATAGACTCTGCACGTGCTTAGGTGCTGCTATCCTTACTGCCTAAATTTCAGGCCCTGCTGTTGTCTGTGTATGTGGCACCCTTGTGTGTTTGCACGTGTGATACCTGGGTGTCATGACCTGGCCCAGGAAGTATGTCAGAACCCGTAGAACGCACCCCTATGTTCTCACCCTCTGTTAAAGACATGTTTCTGATACACAGCCTGCTAAGTGCTGAGTCTGCATAAACATGTTCTTACAGTAACAACCACATTGTCCTGTATAAAAGTAGATACCTAGCTAACCAGAGCTTTTTAATGCAATTGTTTTACACACTTAACGTAATGATCATTAAGTCCCAAAGCCAGAAATGTCCAGTATTAATCAGATAATCTCTGTCAATTGAGTAAGGGAAGGATTGTGTTCCCGTTTGTGTTCTTACACTGTAGAGTCAGAAACATAGATTTGGAAGTTTAAACTATTTTTCTCTTCTCCTTGCACCCCCAACTATGAATAGAAGATGCATTTTTGTATTTTGCCTCTCTTATCAGCTTTGCATAGCAGAAAGACAAAGTGGCCTTGAAGAGACTAATGTTCCAAAGAACAATCACTCAGACTGACCGCTTCATGTAACAGACTACCCAAAATGCAACACTTTGCAGGAGACAGAAGAATGGATGGATTTATAACTTCATTTTAAAATTGCGTGTTATAATAGTGTATAATAGGTAGAAGCACATTTTTGTAGACCAGTGAAAAGTAAGCACGAGGTATTGACCAGCTGTCCATGCAGCCAGGCAAGGGCAGGCTGCACAGCGGTTGTTGGGCTTCTTGGGGGCTGCACATGGGCAAAGCCACTGGGTGTTCCCCAAAATGCTGGTCCTCCCCAGACGCCAGTGGGGGTTGCTCTGCCGCTGGCCTTGGAAAAGATCGTCCACAAGGTAATCATGTAAAGAGAATGTTATAAAAGTGTCTTGAATTTTGTATTTGGGTCCATAATTTGGAGAATTCCTCTGGACCATTTTATGCTTTCTGCAGACTTCAATAAATATATAAATATATAACAGGTGTCCCTACCCTGACATTCATCCCTCTCATGCCACTGTGACAGAGAATAGGATATGTTGTAACTCAAAACCTTAACAAAGCACACTCGCACCCACAGTCTATAAAGAACAGGAAGAACTTAACACTGAAAAGAGGGTGTGTTGTCTGGGTTCATATCTCTCATGCACATCTAGAGATCACAAGTGGAAACTTGTGATGGGAAGTTATGAAGAAAGGGCACAGGACATAAAGGGGGCACTAGGACATAGCATCATAGCACTCCTAGGAGCTTGAGCATGTTGCTAACACGTCTCCATGTAGAACCCTCACCATATCAAACACTCAACACCAAACCACATCCCAGATCACTCCACACCACTCAAGTAAGCAAGAGTGAGGGTACACATCTTGTTATATGTAACTGCAGAAACTGATAATGAAATTTTGGCTTTGGCTTTTACAGCCCAACTCCCCATCAAGGGACTCTGTGTCCCTTAAGTCCATTACTGGTCAGAGAAGAATTCATGGAGGCAGGAACCAGTCAAAGCAAGTCAAGTCTTTATTTTTCTGTTGCAACAGAGTCCTTCCCCCTTCCCGTCTTGCATGGAGGTGAGGACCCAGAAAAAGTATGCAAGAAATTGCCCCCCACCAAAGGCCACCTTACAAGCATCATACCAGCATCACAGAAAGAGGAGGTCTACAACAGAAATGTGAAAGAGTGGCTTCCCTCCTGCCTGTCAAGATACCTGATAATGCTTGCTGATTGTTATGTACTGAGTTGAATAGGATCCAAACTGCAGCAGTCTGATTGGTCCTAGAACAATAGGATCCAAAAGGCAGCAGTCTGATTGGTCCTAGAACAATAGGATTCAGAATGCAGCAGTCTGATTGGTCCTAGAACAACGCAGCAGTATGATTGGTTGGCAGGAACTACCCAATCATGCTCCAGATAGAAGTGAATCCACAACCTGATTGGCTTACAGTAGAATTCCGGAATTAGCCAATCATGTGCAGCCCATTGTGTAAATAATGTATATAAAGCAGATACTTTGAGGGGACAGCCATTCATTCCTCCTCACCACTATGAGCTGAATAAAGAGCATGAAATCACTTTGCGACTCTGAGTATATTTCACTGGCGACGAAGGTGGGATCCCGCTGAGCTGACTGCCACACACAGCACCGCAGCACCGCCACCTGCCGCACCGCTGCCTCGCACCGTGTATCCAGGCTTCAGCTCCGGGACACAAGGAACTCAGAATGGCAACCGACAACAGCTTCTCGCCATTCAACCCAGCATCTGGAGACTGGGAAGCGTACGCCTCCCGTTTCACCTTCCTCCTAGAAGCCAAAGGGGTCACCGACGAAGAAGACGCCAAGAAGAGGGCGATATTCTTCAGCGTCTGCGGAGAGGAGACGTTTGAAATCGCCCGGGCTCTCCTTGCGCCTGAAGACGTCGCTACTGTTCCATACAAAACAATAATGGAACAGCTGAAGGGGCACTTTTCGCCACAGCCCTCAGTGGTGGCTCGTCGAAATGCCTTCTACGCAAAGCGGCAAGCCCCTGGGGAAACCATAACTGGGTTTGTGACCTCCCTCCGCCAAGCCGCCCGGTTCTGCAACTTCTCAGAGCTGGAGAACATGCTTCGTGACCGCCTCGTCGGTGGCCTGAAGGATGAGAGGCTTCAACGACGCCTCTACGCTAAGAAGGACCTAACGTTCCAGGTCGCTCTGGAGGAGGCCCTGGCAACGGAAGCTGCCGAGAGGTCGACGCAAGAGGCACGGCCGAGCCAGCCGTCCCAACCGAGGGTCCACCATGAAGACCTCACCGACGACTCAGGATCCAACAGGGAGGAGGTGCACCGAGTACAGCAGCGCACTCAAGCAGCCCACACACCACAGCTGCCTCGACGAGAAGGAGGGAACTGCGCAAGCTGTGGAGAAAGTCACGAGAGGAGGACCTGCCGTTTCCGCAACGCAGAGTGCAGGCAATGCAGAAAATTGGGACACATCGCCCGGGTGTGTCGGGCTCGGCCCACCCGACGCCAGGCATCAGATGACCAATCCAAGAGCCCCAGGTCCCGGGGCCCAACGCACCAAGGCAACTCGACAGAGCTCACGGACTTCCAGGTATACCAGTTGCCCCACCCCAACGTAGAGAAAATTTATGTAGAGGTACAGATAGAGGGGACCCCATGCCGCATGGAGCTTGACACGGGTTCAACTCTATCCATAATCTCGGCAAGGACCTTAAGGAAACTGTGTCCTACTGGGGGTCCCAAACTCAGGCCGGCCCCATTCACCCTCCGGGACTTCCAGAAACGTAAGGTCCCCACAATGGGGGTGGGGACCTTCAGGGTGCAATACCGGGGGCGGATGCGGCAACTGGACTTGCTGGTGGTCAAGGGCCCCTACATTAGCTTACTGGGATTGTCATGGTTTGGACCACTGGGACTAGCCGTCACTGGGGTGAACCACACTAGCTTACAAGTGGACGTGGACGCCATATGCAAGGAATTTCCGGGGGTTTTCGATGGGAAATTGGGACAGTATACCGGCCCCCCCATTGCTCTACAGCTTGACCCCGCAGTACGACCAGTCAGGCTCAAGGCCCGCCGGGTCCCGTTCGCCCTGAAACCCCGTATTGACGAGGAATTGGACCGGCTCGTGGAGCAAGGAGTGCTGGAGCCGGTGCCTAATGCCCCCTGGGAAACCCCAATCGTCACACCCGTCAAGCCTAATGGTTCGGTCCGCATCTGCGCAGACTACAAATGTACCATAAACAAGGCCCTCACGGCCCATGCATACCCAGTGCCAGTGGTCAGCCATGTTCTTGCCACCCTGGCTGGGTCGAAAAATTTTGGCAAGCTGGACTTGGCCCAAGCATATCAACAGCTGCCAGTAGATGAGGCCACAGCAGAGGCACAGACGATTGTGACGCACAGAGGAGCATTCAGGGTAAAGCGGCTACAATTCGGTGTCAGCGTGGCACCAGGCATATTCCAGAATCTAATGGACTCTCTACTTAAAAGGATCCCTGGCGTCACCCCCTTCTTTGATGATGTGTTGATTGCCGGGCCCACACCAGAGGAGTTTGAGGACCGCCTCCGCACCGTTCTGCACCGTTTCCAGACGGCGGGTCTCAAGGTGAAGCGGGAAAAATGTCTACTAGGAGTGCCTCAGGTGGACTTTCTGGGATTTATGGTGGACGCAGAAGGGGTCCACCCGACTGGGGACAAGGTACGGGCCATTTGTGATGCCCCAGCGCCCAAGAACAAGACTGAACTTCAGGCCTTCTTGGGACTATTGAACTTTTACCATTCCTTCCTTCCCCACAAGGCGGCGGTAGCGGAGCCCCTACACAGACTCCTGGACAAGCGGGCCCCTTGGGTGTGGGGCCAGCGCCAGGAGGCCGCATTCCAGGCAGTCAAGGACTTGCTTGTCTCAAACTCGGTCTTGGCACACTTCGACGAGAGGCTGCCGGTGGTGCTAGCATGCGACGCCTCGCCCTATGGAATTGGCGCTGTCCTGGGACACCAACTCCCGGATGGAAGAGAGGTACCAGTGGCATACTTTTCCCAGACACTCAACGCAACTGAGCGGAACTACTCGCAAATCGACAAGGAGGGTCTGGCAATCGTGAAGGGAGTAAAAAAATTCCATGATTTCTTGTACGGGCGGCCCTTCACCGTGGTGACTGACCACAAGCCGTTGCTTGGCTTGTTTGCCCCTGAAAAGCAGACCCCCCAAGTGCTGTCTCCTCGCGTCCTCAGGTGGTCAATTTTCCTTGCCAGCTACCAGTATGCACTGATTCACCGTCCGGGGAAGGCGATGGGCCATGCAGACGCCCTCAGCAGGCTACCACTACCGGAAACAGGCCCCGACCCAGCACCTGCACAAGAGGTTATGAGCCTGGAGCTGCTTCCCGACCGCCCCATTCAGGCACAAGAAGTTGCACACCATTCCAAGAAAGATAGGGTCATCTCCCGGGTCCTGGACTGGGTGTGGAGGGGATGGCCCAGCAGCAGCCCCGGGCCAGAATTCGCCGGCTACACAACCCGCAAACATGAACTGTCGGCCCACAAGGGGTGCCTGTTATGGGGAAGCAGGGTCATTGTTCCCCAGCCCCTCCGCAAAAGGGTCCTCACAGCCCTACATGAGACACACCCAGGGGTAGTAAGAATGAAGGCCCTTGCCAGGAGTTATGTGTGGTGGCCGGGGATCGACGGAGAGATAGAGGCCTGGGTCAAACACTGCCAGGCCTGCCAAGAATCCCGCCCAGATCCCCCAAGGGCCCCAGTCCAGTCCTGGGAGTCCGCCCGAGCACCATGGTCACGCCTGCATGTGGACTTCGCTGGCCCCTTTCAGGGGAAAACATTCTTCATAGTGGTGGACTCCTACACCAAATGGCTGGAAGTTGCACTGGTACCGTCCACTTCTACGTCCGCAGCCATCCGGGTACTACGCAGGCTGTTTGCAACCCACGGGCTCCCTGACACTCTCGTCTCAGACAACGGGACTGCATTCACGTCAGGAGAATTCCAAACCTTCACAGCGCAGAACGCCATCCGCCACATCCGTTCGGCGCCATTCCACCCTGCCACCAATGGCCAAGCAGAACGCATGGTGCGGACCACCAAGGACACCCTTCGCCGCATGACGCAAGGGGATTGGGAGTACCGCCTTGCCACATTCCTTCTAGCACAGCACAGCACCCCCAGCTCAACGACTGGCCGGAGCCCCGCTGAACTACTAATGGGTCGGCGCCTTGCAATCAGATTGGACCGCCTTCACCCCGATAGAGCTCAAGATGAGGTAGTGGTGGGGGAAGGCAAGAACCCCCGGACCTTCGAGGCTCAGGACCCAGTGTACGCAAAGAATTTTGGGGCAGGCCCAGCATGGGTACCCGCCACAGTCACCAGGGTCACTGGCCCCGTGTCATATGAGGTGCTAACGGATGGGGGGCAATGCTGGCGCCGCCACTGCGACCAGATACGGCGACGATTCCCGGGAGAAAACCAGGAGGAGGAAAGGGCAGAGGAGCCCCAAGGGAACAGAGGGGCAGTGAGGCCCATAGAGCACGAGGGGCCAGCAGGAGAGGCAGAATCAGCAAATACAGAGAGGACCTGCGAGGCCGAAAGGACACCGGAACCAGAACCACGACTGAGCGAGCCGGTTGCGCCAGACCAAACAGCCCCATCACAGCCAGCATCCTTGGAAGACGAGCCAGAACCTGAACCTCGGACCAGGGAACACCCCAGGCCGCAACGCACACGTAGGCCGCCGGCGTACCTCAAGGACTATGAATGCGACCTCCCGGGCAGGACTGGAACTTAGAGGGGAGGGGTGTTATGTACTGAGTTGAATAGGATCCAAACTGCAGCAGTCTGATTGGTCCTAGAACAATAGGATCCAAAAGGCAGCAGTCTGATTGGTCCTAGAACAATAGGATTCAGAATGCAGCAGTCTGATTGGTCCTAGAACAACGCAGCAGTATGATTGGTTGGCAGGAACTACCCAATCATGCTCCAGATAGAAGTGAATCCACAACCTGATTGGCTTACAGTAGAATTCCGGAATTAGCCAATCATGTGCAGCCCATTGTGTAAATAATGTATATAAAGCAGATACTTTGAGGGGACAGCCATTCATTCCTCCTCACCACTATGAGCTGAATAAAGAGCATGAAATCACTTTGCGACTCTGAGTATATTTCACTGATCACCTTATCCTGGTCTGTCTGGGTCATTCTTTTGAAATAGTAAACACCTTAGTTCTTGAATCCATTGACCCAGATCTCCTCTATTCATTTGAGGTCTATGGAGAGTCATGATGGCTTCAGGATGTAGTTATGTATGTGCACTTATGAACATTCATTTCATTTATGACACCTTGGCATTCTTATAACACAACCAGCTCTCATGTGCCCGGACAGCATGCCCTTTGCCATATGTGAACACCACACATACTGCTCTGACACTCTTCTCCTCAACAGCCAGGGAGCAGCGCACAGGGGAAGGCAGGAAGTAACTAATTTCTTCTGTTTTCCCATAGATCTTCTTCTGTATTCTTTCTCCCTCATTCCTCGTGACCCATATCCAGCACCACCTCCTTGCCCTTACTTTTAAAGCTGCCTCAGGTGCAGCTGAGAGGTCCACAAAGTGATGGAAACCTCTTGGATCCGCCTTCTACCAACCCTGAGAACTAAACTCAGCCCTCCTGTTTAGAGGTGTGCCGTTCCCGAGGCGCCCGGTAGGTGGCGCCGCCGCACTCCCAGCTCTGGCGTCGGCGACGGAAGGCAGGCGGCGGCCAGAGCGCCGAAGCCCCAGGGTCACGTGGGGCTGGCCGCCGCGTGCGTGCGTGCGTGCGCGGTGAGGTCAGACGCTCGCGAGGCGCCGCCGGCTTGGCTACCCGCCCGCCATCTTGGCCCCGCTGTGTGTGGAGGCGACGCCAGGCGACTGCTGCGGCCTCGGTGAGTGCGCGCCTGAGGCGGCTTCGCGCGGGGCTAACGGGAGGCGGGGAGGGAGGGCGACGCCGCGGAGGAGCGGGGCGCGTCAAGCCGACGCCGGCGGCCGTGGGAGGCTTCGCTTTCCCGCACCCGGCGCGGGGAGGCCGCCGCATGAGGGGGCAGTCGCGGGGCCTGAGGCGAGGGCGGCGGGCCGGAGGGAGAGAAAGAGGAGCGGCTCCGGCCTCCTCCTCCTCCTCCTCCCGCTTCTGAATGGGGCAGGGATGCTGCTGCGCTTGGTGGCGGAGGAGGAACGGAGAGAGGGGGCGCGGGGGGGGGAATTGGGACCGCGGCCTTATTTTATTCCCCCCCCCTCTTTCGCATCCTGCCCTTTCCCACTTTGAAGGCTTTCCGGCGCCATTCTTTCGTCCCCGCTTCCCTTTTCACGGGTAAGCTTCCGGCGCGTCCCTTTCCCCTCGCCGCCCTCCTCCTCTTCCCCAAATTCCTTCCCTGGGAGAGGAAAAATGAGTAACTTTCTCCTGACTAATCCAGGCCTAGGCTGCTGCGGATCCTTTATTACTTGGGGATGCACCACCACCGCCCGATTTAATTCGTTTCGCCAGGCAGGGTGAGGTTTTGCAGCAGCCCCCTCGGGGATACATTTAGCTGGCTGGTGGTGGTTGGTTTTTTTAAAAAATGTCCATCCCAGCCCACCCCCGGCCTGAAGGGTTCTTCAGGGCGGCTAGCAGTCTATAAAACCTGATGAGAACCCCATCTGGCAATTAAAATGTCAGCAATAAAACCGGTAATGCCTAAAAGTACCTTCCGCTTCCAGAGGCCTAGACAAATACGAATGCCTTCAGAATTTGCCGGAACGTGGCTAAGGAAGGGCGAGCCTGACCTCCCACTCAAGGGAGTTCCATCAGAGGTGGGAGAAAGGCCTCTCTCCCACTTTCACCCTCAACTGCACTGTAAAGGAGAAAGGTGCACCTTCAAGTACTTTGGTCCCAGGACCATGAGATGATTGATGCCAGTGTATGTGGGGGGGGGGGTTGATTGGGGAAGAAAAAGTGATTTATTTGCCATCTGAGGATAGACCTCAGTGGGCTCCAATTCACAGTTACCTACACTCCTACCAGCCTTCCTAAACATGGAGTTCTTCACTGGAGTCATTGTGCTGAGAAAATATAAACTTACTCATTGGTTCACATGTTTGCAATATTTCTAGCATCTTGAAGACACAAGAACTGGTACAAATTAGTTATTGACGTTTGCAGATTGGTAATCATTGTCATATATTAAAGTTGGGGCATCTTCCCTAGGAGAGACTATGGTTGTATTGCCATTGTTTGGCTACCACACATTTGGTGTTGTTTAAGGAGAGGAAGGCTGTCAGTATGAAATTGGTGAGGAAGAGGAAAAACCTGGGAGGGGGAGATAAAGTGAATAAGTCCCATACAGGCCATTGCTTGATATAAACAACCACCATCCTAGCCTCTTTAAACCATCTTGTATTAGCTTAAAATATGTCCTAATGGTGTTCCTGCAACATATTTTTACTTGCTTTGGTGGCCAAGCTGGATATTGTGGTCATTGGGACCCTGTCACTCCCCTTGTCACTGACCTCAAGCTGCACCTCTGTGTTCAGGACAATCCGTGGATCCTCTCTCCACTTCCTAGTTTGGAGCTAGAAATGATTCCCTTCATCAGTCTAGGGGGTCTCATCTATGCAGTTTCCAATAAGGCCTCTGCCACCTTTCCTGCTCCGGAGAAGGTGAGTGGACTGGTGGAGAAGCAACCAAGTGCCAGATTCCTCATTTACACTCACCATAGAAAGCAAGCAAGCTTCTATAGGAGGGAACTCCAGCATTCAAAATCTGCCAAGTGCATTTTGCACCTGACTATTGGCCACTTGTGACCATGTGAAGATGGCCGGGCACCAGGATGGTGCCTGACGTTTCCACCATCTAAAAAGTGCATGCCTGAGGATCCTTGCCTGTTTTCACACACTATCCATTGTATTTTATCTGCACACTCAGGATGAATTTCAGGAGCCAAAAAGTCATATTGAAAAATACGACTTTTGAGCTGTCTGGCCCAAAAATGGCAACTAGGCATTCTGCTTTGGTGACTAACCTGACTTAAGGAGCCATTGGGTGCCTAGCTTATATATCTGAGTTTTTAACACTGCAAAATGGGCTAGACATATTTTTCAATACAACTTTTTGGTTAAAAAATATAACTGATAGAATTCTACACGATGTGCAGTTCCAAAGTTGCCTGCTGCGGGTTACCATGCATACCAGAGGGCAGTGTCATGGCATGCATGAAAAGCAAAATGTGGAATTCTGGTCCTACTTTTAAGTCAAATTCTGAAATTTTTAAAGTAAGATCACAGCCATTTTTTATTTCTTTACCTATACAGTGGTACCTCGGGTTACATACGCTTCAGGTTACAGACTCTGCTAACTCAGAAATAGTACCTCGGGTTAAGAACTTTGCTTCCGGATGAGAACAGAAATCGTGCTCCGGCGGTAGCGGGAGGCCCCATTAGCTAAAGTGGTACTTCAGGTTAAGAACAGTTTCAGGTTAAGAATGGACCTCCGAAACGAATTAAGTTTTTAAGCCAAGGTACCACTGTAAATTTCTACTGTGGGATGTATGAATATACTTTGGTATTTTTAACTTTTCTGGCTTCAACTGCCTAATGCTTAGTGCTTGACGAGAATTTTTGTTTACTTCTTACTGCTGTATTTCCATTCTGAATCTATCATTTTGAGTTCTGCTGATTACTGTCAGCTTGGTAGAAGAAGTTTACCCTAGAGTGGAGTCACTACTGTATGAGGATTCTTATTTCCTTGGTGTCTTTGCCAAATGCTTTCATCTCACCCAGCTTCTTATCAGCAGTACAGGTTTCAGACAATTGCAAGGACACCTCTGTCTTAGCATTAACAACAACAGCAACAACATCAATTTTATTATTTGTATGCCACCCATCTCATCTAACTGGGTTGCCCAGCAGATAAAACATCAAACATTTAAAACTTCCCTAAACAGGACTGCCTTCAGGTGTCTTCTAAAAGTCAAATAGTTGTTTATTTCCTTGACATATGATGGGAGGTGGTTCCACAGGGTGGGTGCGACTATTGAGAAGTCCCTCTGCCTGGTTCCCTGTAACCTCACTTCTCGCAGTGAGGGAATGACCAGAAGGCTCTCAGTGCCCGGGCAGAACAATGGTGGTGGAGAACAATGGGCAGAACAATGGTGGTGGAGATGCTCCTTTTGATATACAGGGCCAAAGCCGTTTAGGGCAGGGGTCAGCAAACTTTTTCAGCAGGGGGCCGGTCCACTGTCCCTCAGACCTTGTGGGGGGCCGGACTATATTTTTTTTGGGGGGTGAACGAATTCCTATGCCTCACAAATAACCCACAGATGCATTTTAAATCACACATTCTACTCATGTAGAAACACGCTGATTCCCAGACCGTCCATGGGCCGGATTTAGAAGGTGATTGGGCTGGATCCGGGCCTCGGCCTTTAGTTTGCCTACCCATGGTTTAGGGCTTTAAAAGTCAGCACCAACTGGGAGCCCTTAAGAGCAGTGTTATATGGTCCCAGCGGCTGCTCCCAGTCACCAGTCTTCCTGCCACATTCTGGATTAATTGTAGTTTCCAAGTCACCTTCAAAGGTAGCCCCACATAGAGCGCATTTTAGTAGTCCTAGCGGGAAATAACCAGAGCATGCACCACTCTGGCATGACAGTGCACGGGCAGGTAGGGTCTCAGCTG
Organism: Podarcis muralis; assembly: GCF_964188315.1. NCBI lineage: Eukaryota > Metazoa > Chordata > Lepidosauria > Squamata > Lacertidae > Podarcis > Podarcis muralis. The sequence goes on from NC_135659.1 coordinate 3,632,947, forward strand.
GCGTATCAGATGAAGCTGGTAGCTGCCCTGGACACAGAATTGACATGTGCCTCCATGGACGAGTCCAAAATTACTCGCAAGCTGCACACCTTGTCCTTCAGGGGCACAGTTACCCATTCAAGACTCCACTAACCCAGAAATAGTACCTCAGGTTAAGAACTTTGCTTCAGGATGAGAACAGAAATTGTGCTGCAGCAGCGGGAGGCCCCATTAGCTAAAGTGGTACCTCAGGTTAAGAACAGACCTCCAGAACGAATTAAGTTCTTAACCAGAGGTACCACTGTACTTCTGTCTTGTCAGGATTCAACCTCAATCTATTAGCAGCCATCCATCCTCCAACCACCACCAGACACTCACACAGGACCTTCACTGCCTTCACTGGTTCCAATTTAAAGGAGAGGTAGTGCTGGGTATCATCCGCATACTGGTGAACACCCAGCCCAAACCTCTTGGTGATCTATCACAATGGCTTCATAAAGATGTTGAAAAGCATGAGGGAGAGGATAGAGCCCTGAAGCACCCCACAAGTGAGAGCCCATAGGTCTGAACACTCCTCCAACACCACACTCTGGACACGGCCCAGGGGGAAGGAGTGGGACCACTGCATAACAGTGCCCCTAGCTCCCAAGTCCTCTGGGCAATCCTCCCCATAGCAATCCCCCAACTTTGGGCAATCCTTCCCTTCCACCCACACTCCACCTCCCTCCAATGACAATGGGTAGATCACTGCCAGTTTTTTTATACTGGGAGTAGATCACAGTCTCTTGGGAGTTGGAGGTGCCTGATTTAAATCATTAGGAAAGGAAACCAACTCAAATGATAGCTTTAAATGGACTTATTCATTTATATTATTCATATTTTTACAAAACAATGTTGCGCATCTGACCAGAAGCCATGTTAATTCATAACTACATAAGAGTATCATTATTAATACTGTTATTACATTCTTACATCAAAAGCCTACATCTTTGTCACATATTATTACGATGTCACATTTTGCATATTTTCTTTTTTTACCTATAGAGGGAATCAGTGTTAGAAACTCAGATATACAAGCTAGGGGTCAAATGGCTCCTGAAACCAAAGTTACAGTCTCCCAAACGGAATGTCTAGTTCCCTTTTTTGGGCAAGTCTTATTTTTCAAATGATGGACTGATTGTGATAGATTATCAGTTAAACATTTGGGTAGTTCAGATGATAACATTGAGCTATGCTAAGAATTCTGAGAACTTAAAGAAGAAAAGTCACTTTATCCAGGGATACAGTGATCCCCATGCATGCACCTCCAGATGGAGATGTCAGGCACCACCTTGGCTCCCAGACATCTTCACTTGGTTGCAAGTGGCCTGCAAAATGTACCTGGCTATTTTCAAACTCTGGAGAGAATGTCTTTAAAATATCCTCATATAGGGTTAGTCTGGCCAGCAGCTCTCACAGTTTCTGAGGCCAAGCATGGGATTATAGGAACCTGCACACAGCACAGTTTTGACAAATTTCCAATATTGCTTCACTCTGCCATGGTGTAGCCACCATCACAAAAGAAAGTGGCAAACAAAAATGAAATTCCAATGACCAATAGGAATAAGATCTGATTGCTGTATTTTATCAGCGTTTTATTTTATCAGTATTTTATTTACATGAAAAGGTTTGCATAATTACAATAAAGCCGTATACAAATAAAACACAACAAAAAGTACACAACAAAATTGAACACTTTCCACATATTTCTAAATATAGTGGAACCTTGGTTTTCGAATGTAATCAGTTCTGGAAATCTGTTCGACTTGCGAAACGTTTGAAAACAGAAAATCAAAGGGCTGACAGCAAAGTGAATGGTGAAAATGGAAAAATGCACTGTGGAAGCTGTTTGACTTCCAAGGCGTGTTCGAAAATGGAAGCATTCACTTCAGGGTTTTCAGTGTTCGGCTTCTGAAACGTTCAGCAGCTGTGACGTTCGAAAGCCAGGGTTTGACTGTATAAAGATAGAAAATAATATCAATAACAGCCAAACACCCCTCCAAACAATACCCCCAGTCCAAGAGCCTGTTCAGCAGCCTCCACTTTTATAGCTGGAGTCAATCAGCTACATAATTTATATCCAAATGATTTAATATTCATCTAGTTATTATTTAAGAGAAATTTCTATTTACCATGTCATGTTGTCCGAACCCAACAAACCGTAGTTTATCTAAAAAGGAAATTTCCAATCTCAGTTCCCCACCTTCCGCTAGTGGAAGAGATGAACAAGTAGGCACTGCTAGCCTCACTATTCCTTAGCCAGGGAATGCCATGAGGTTGCTAGCTCTTCCCTTCCTTTAGGATAGAGAACAGAATTCCACATCCGTCATCGCTCTGGCAAATGCACCAAGGTTTACTGGCTGTGTTGTCTTTCTACTTTGTTTTCTGAACTGCCCGAAAGACAAGAGAACTAACTGTAATTCATTGCAATGTGGTATACAGTCATGCCTTGGATCTCAAACATCTTGGCTCCCAAACAAATCGGTCCAGAGCAATCGAAACCCAGAAGTGAGTGTTCTGGTTTTTGAATAATTTTCGGAAGCTGAATATCCAGCGCAGCTTCCAGTTGGCTGCAGGACACTCCTGCAGCCAATCGGAAGCCACGCCTTGGTTTTCGAATGGTTCCAAGAGTCTAACGGACTCCCAGAATGCATTGTGTTCAAGAACCAAGGTACGACTGTATATTGATAGAACATTTTTTAAAACTGGAAATGTTAATGTGTTGAGCTGTCAGTAACTGGATTCCCCTGGCTGGTTTAAAAAATACATTTTTACCTAGTAACAATGATCCCGTAAACTTCTTGACCTCAAGCCAGGCATACTGGCAGATGTGGAAACCTATTTCTTTCATTTTCCTATGCTTTGATGAGAGTATGAATGATTCAGCAGATGCTGACATATGCCATTTGTAATCAGAACTGTTACATCTCCTCTTTAGTTTGTGATTACATACCACTTGAAACCATGTAACAGTTGACTCTGCATACCATATACAGCTGTGGCCTTTTTTGCATTATTGGAATCAGAAAGGGGGGGCTTTTGGGGGGGGACCTTCACAACATCACAGATGTCGTATGCAGCTAGTATAGAATGTGGTAGCTAGCTTGCTTGTGAGCGAATACTACTGCCAGCAAACCCCAACGTAAGATGTGATTATACGGTACTTGGAGCATAATTGTATTACAAAAAGTGAAAATCCTGTTTGATTGACTACATCTAGGCTGCACAGTCTATAGATGTATGTGATGGTTTACTGAGAAAAATGTTGTAGAAAACAAAAGAATACGGAAGCAATATTTCAGCAAGTGATGTTAAGGGTTTTTTTAGGGGTTTTTTTTAGAAACTTTGAATTGGATTTTTTCTAGTAAATTTTTGACTCCCTTAAGTTAACAGAGTTCTGATTTAGTATGTTTAATTTATATTTAGTAAACAAAACTTGTAAAAGTATTGTTACGAGGTGTTAACTTTTCAAATATTTATACAGAATAGAAGATTTTCTCAGTAGTCAAAAATAACAGAACACAATTTTTTACTACATCAGCAAAGTATGTGATGTTACTCAAAGAGTTAAATTATTTTAAAATGCCTGTAAATATTTTAAGGTATCATAATTCATAGAATACATTTCTCTTTCATTATAAGTTTTGCATACCTGTAGAGTTGTTTGCATAAATATATTGACTTCCTAGGGATCACCAATTACAGCTTTGATTTTATATTTGCCTTTCTAGCCATAATGTTTGATATTTCCTTTATCTAATATTACTCTTCAAAAAATTATAGAACTAGAGCGATTCAGTGGAAAATGTAACATGACATGATCTTAGCTAAGAATGCAGTTTGGGATGACTCTGTTGTTAGCATTAGTACATCTGAGCAGCAAGCCATATGATCTTGTGCAGATTAGATTTGTGTAGTGGTAGTTTTTGGTGGAAGATAAACTGCAACAGGAAACATGCCATATTTCCTCAGCAACACATGTCCATGGAACTTGCATATTCGTTTGACTACAGGGCATGTATAATATACCTGAGGAATGATCAGTTCCCTTAATTTGCCCACTGATTATCAGTTTCTTTAACATGCCTACCAGGCCTTCCCATTTGGCCCACAAGTCAGATTTGGGGCAGATATAGACATGGCTCAACTGTAAGGAGTTTTTCAAGCTTATTGGCAGCACCTGCAAAACCCTGTGCAAAGGGGTTCCACAGGATCTAACTTATCAGCTGATTTTCTGGTCATGTGGAATACTTTGCTTTGGGCTCCATGAGACCCAACAGTCAGCTGAAAGTTTTGCAGGCTGTGCATTCATTTGCCTGTACATGCAGGCAAAAAGGGGTCAACTGATGTCATTGTGATGTCAAGTGATAGGTGGCTGTCCCAATTCATCTCTCACATTTGGTCCATGGCAGTGGAGAGCCAGATCCAGCTTCCCACCCCAATTTAAATATAACATTTAAATCACAGGAAGTGTTTTACTGAATTGTTTTTCTTTTCAGATACTTCAGATCAAACGCCTTTAACTGTTGGGGAAACACAACATGGAAAATTAACCTGACATACTTTTTGGATTTAGTTTAATTTACTAAATATGTTAACATCCTAACTAATTTTCGGGGGAAATCAGAACAAAAAAAGTTTTCTGGAAAATCAATATCATGGATTGTGAAATTGTTTTAATGATGAATGCATGTTCTTTCAGCAGCATTGTTTCAATGCAGTGTTGCAGTTCATCTGTAACGCCAGTGTGGTGTAGTGGTTAAGAGCAGTAGTCTCGTAATCTGGGGAACTGGGTTCGCGTCTCCGCTCCTCCACATGCAGCTGCTGGGTGACCTTGGGCCAGTCACACTTCTCTGAAGTCTCTCAGCCCCACTCACCTCACAGAGTGTTTGTTGTGGGGGAGGAAGGGAAAGGAGATTGTGAGCTGCTTTGAGACTCCTTCGGGTAGTGATAAAGCGGGATATCAAATCCAAACTCCTCTTCTTCTTCTTCTTCTTCATCTGACCACTGCCTGTGCTCTGGCAGTATCTTGAGCCAAGTATTCCTATACTCTGGTAGGAGAGCCCATCCTGTTACATTATCCATTGTAATACACAATAGGCAGAGCTACAACTATGTCATCATGGGACATTTGCAGCAGCACCTTTCTTTCTGAATGCCTCTTTTCCCAAATAAGCTATGTCACTTTCACTGGTTAACATGTCTATTTATTTACTGTCTAATGAGTTTTCCTTTCATTTTGAGGGGGTGAGCAAGGAGGCTCTAGCTCAATGAACTGAAATGTCTGAAAAGTCAGGACAGAACACAAAAGCAAAGGATGGAAAAACCAAGTATGCAACACTTAGTCTGTTTAATACTTATAAAGGAAAGACTCTGGAAACACAGAAAGCTACAGGTATGTAAAGTAATATGAGCTGCTACTGTTTGAGAAATACTCATTGCTGATAGCTTTGTTTGCATTATTAAAGTATCTCATCTAAATTTAATAAGCTGTTTATAGTTGGCTACCATTTTGAGTTATATCAATGATGTCCACCCACTTGCGCAAGAGGACTGCTGATTCTCTCCCCCTCCAGTCCCTCCCATGCTCTCCAGATCTGCTCTGGAGGGTCCTGGGTGCCCTTTGAGGAGGAAGGCAGGATATGAATTTAACAAATAAATAAATAAATCTAAATAATGTGTTTAGTCTACTACTGTTGAACACACTATTGAGGGAGGCCTATCTTGCATTCTTTCTTTAGGCCTTCTGTGAGCTGAGATATTTCTCTTTTGGCAGGCATTTTGCCTACTAAGTAATGTACTTGTTTCAAACTTCCTTAGCATTTTATCCTTAACTTGTTGTCTGCCATCTATGATTGTTTTGTGCATTTTGAATTTTATTTTTTTATTAGGCTGTTAGTGTGCTTGAACCTTTTTAAATAGAACCATAGAATTGTAAAAATGGGAGCAACCCGAAGGGTTATCTCGTCCAACCACCTGAAGTTCAGGAATTATAGCTAAAAGGCAGGAATCACATCTAAAATATCAGAAGCCCCACTCCACAGTAATTCAGAGCAGGGTCTTCAGTGTGGCTGCCCCTCTCCTGTGGAACAAAATGAAGGAACCCACTGTGTGAAAGCATGCACCAATAGAAAAAACGGATTCAGGCCAAAATATAAAAACACAATATGTAACAAAGTACAATGAATATATTCGTCACAATGCACTCGCTATTACAAGGCATACGATACATACAAAGTGGTACTCCAATACAAGCGGAGAAAAACTCCTTCAGCCTGTAAGTTAACAAAGTCCCACACCAGGTTGAGGCTTCTGCTGTATTCCGGCTAGAGCCAGTTCGCTTCGAAACTGGGATCACCAGGCTGCAGTCCTGATTACTACAGCTGCTCCATCACTTTCAATAATTTCTTTGCATTGGAGATAAGAAAATACAACATTAATTGTAACTCTGTATTCACTTCGATGTTTTTGGAGTACCGCTTGTGTTGGAGTACCGCTTGTATGCATTGTATGCCTTGTAATAACAGGTACATTGTGATGAATACATTCATTATACTTTGTTTGCTACATACTGTGTTTTTATATTTTGGCCTGAACCCTTGTTTTTTCTATTGATGCATCCTCCTGTGGAACGGCATCCTGGTTGAGATATGAGAGGCACCCATTTTATGGAAATAATGGAAGTAATATTTTTCTCAATAGAAGGACAGGGTATACGTAGAATAAATACCAAAGCAATCCTAACTTGGGACCTAGGAGCAATGGATTCGCAGATCTTCCAAGTTCTACTTAGAATCATATTTCTTTGATAAATCTGTATATTTCTCTGACAGAGTCAGCAGTTTAAAATGTCTTTTCTTGATGCAGTCACAACACGCCATGGATTACAGAGTCTTGGAAAAGTTGCCATTTCACGAAGGATGCCCCCTCCTGCTAATCTCCCCAGTCTTAAAGCAGAAAACAAAGGCAATGATCCTAATATAAACATTGTGCCTAAGGATGGCACAGGATGGGCTTCTAAACAAGAGCAACATGAGGAAGAAAAGTAAGTTAAAGGTCATACTGTAAATTCTCATTAAGAATAGTGGTATAAAGTTTTGGTATATGCCACAAGAGTACTTTGGAAGATCCATGGCAAACACTTTATTTAATGATTCAAGAGTCTGAATTCTCTGTCTTCTATAAGTAACATCCTCTTTCAACCCCTACTAAAACATTTGTGCTAACAGGATTGCTTCTTCACATTTCTTATGGTTTCAGACCGCCAGAAGTGCCACAGACCCAGCCAAAGCCTGCAGTTCCTGCTCCTCAAGAAGCACCTCCAGTTGCCAAATCATGGGCCAATACCAAGCAAGGTGGGCAGGGTGATGGTAAGTGGAGGTGGGCCGGCCTCGTGGGGCTAGCAGTTCCCCTTTGCATTGCCATCTTAGGACAGTTGGTCTTAATTTTTTGAGGCAGCCAAAATTGATAGCATTGTAGAAGCATTGTTCTTGGCTGTACTGCACTTTCATTCAAGGAAACCTCATGTCTTTTGCAGTTTTATTCTGATGAGAAATTTAGCATAGATCACTTGATAGAAAAGTGAGTAATGATTTTATATCGTAAAACATTTTAGAGAAAACAAAAGCCCAAAAGTTTAAATCTTCTGTCATCCATTTCTTTCTTTCTTTCTTTCTTTCTTTCTTTCTTTCTTTCTTTCTTTCTCTCTCTCTCTCTCTCTCTCTCTCTCTCTCTCTCTGTGTGTGTGTGTGTGTGTGTGTAGTTTAAATTAATAGCTTTGAAGGTTGAGTGGTATGATTCATGTCAGCTCTCTCATAAGATACCGATAGGCTTCTTTGGGACCTTTCTACTGCTTTCATTAAGGATTTTCATTCCAGTCTGGTAAACATCCTCTGCCTCTTGCATTTGTCTTCTCCTATTAGACTCTTCTTCAGTTTCACGGAAGTCCCACTTTTGATAAGCCTTGTCATTGTAGGTTTTTGCACATCAGAGTCTACCATCTTCCCTCCCATCTGCAGTACATTCTGAGTATTCCTTCTCCAGAAAAATAAAGGGGAAGTAGCATCGCTCACCATCTGCAGTTCCTCCAATGGCTGTGAAAACTGCTTTTTGTGCTTTTACCTCTTCCAAATCCTTACTTGATAGAGATGACAGTTCTAGGGAATTTAACTCCTCCAAAGTTCTTTCCTTTTCCTCTTGGCTTCTGAAACACTCTCCATCTTCAGTGTGAGACTGGTTCATCAGAGTCAATGAAGATCTGACCTGCTGCCACATGGGTTCCAGTTGAATGCTCTTTCACCTGTTCCTCAGAAGGCAAGGCTGTCTTTGATTCAAAAGGCTCCTCTTGAATTCCTTCTTCATCAGCAGCAACAAGGCCCAGAGCCACTAACAACACCGCCACTGTGGCCCACAGTAGTAGCAGGCACAACCCGCCTGGCCTGCTCCATCCCTGTTGCCCAGGGTTCCTTCCCCCACCACAAGAGACACCAACACCCGAGTAAATGCAGTTGAAAATGATAGCTTTACATAAGGTTGGGTCAGTAGTGGGTGTTTTATATGTGGGAGATTTCTTATCCATTATGTGTCACAGCTATCATACATGTAAGGGACTAACTGTACAGTTACTTTTAACTACACATCTGCCAACTATTTCTGGTCAGATTGGCTAGACATTTTGTTGGGCCTCTTACATAAATTCCATACTGGTCAGTGCCCAAACTCAAGTTACAGCAGTATTCCCTCATAACTTTGAGCTGTACTTTGAGCTTCTCATGGTGCAACTTCAAAATGATAGTGCTGTTCTTAATACTTGGAGTGGGGAGAGAATCGGCGTTGCACAGGGCATCTTGCTCTGGCCATATGCATACCACTTAGCAGCAGCATATTTTGAGATTCATTTCAACCTGCCTCGCAACACACACTTTGTGAATTACAGTATTACAGGGCTGAGAGGTTCTAAAATGTCACTACAGATCAGTTGATTTCAGCGTTCTTCGTTGCAGTGTTTTTCTTAGACATCTCCAATTAATTTCAGTAACTCTAATAGAATTTGGATTTAATAACTTATATCATAATGTCATCTGGTTCATATTAATTAAACTTAATAGTTGTTTGTCATCCAGAGGTCTCCAAGCAACTTACAGCAATACATTTATGCACACATGCTTAATACCATAAGGAAAGACGGGGAGGGGGGGCTGTCATACAAATTCATCAATATATCACCTAACATAACATGTAAAAACAAAAACAATACATGAAAGGCATTAACTATAACTATACACTAATAATAAACAAAGAAGATTCCCACCACTAATTAGATAACTATTCTCCCACTCTCTTTTTTAACCACCCTACCCAAAAGTCTGCTTTCAAGTCAGCTGTCACAAGTCCATGGTGTGTGGGTCCATTGTCCTCCAGGGATGGTCTGGCATCACTCCTCCTTTCGGGGGAGTTGTAGCAGGCAAAGCAGGAAGATGATAGCATAAGTTTTACCTGCTTTGCATTTGATCTTCTGCTGCTGGTGGTAGGGGTGCAAGACAAGCTTCATAGAAGCTAGGTCTTGATGCTTTCGTGGGACAAATAGTGTTGGGGTGGCAATGGATGATTTTGTTGTTACTCTGATTTTCCCCTCAATTCTTAAAGAGAAGAATTTCAGTTCCAGCGTTAGAACTAAAAATGTTTTCTTCTGACAAGTTTATTATAATTAATTGAATTTGTTTACCGCTTGGTCTACTGAGAGTTGAAGGAATATATATATAAATAAAATCTCCAACTAATTATTTCAAGATGCATTTAGAGTATACCTGATGACAGCTGTCAGCTTCCATGACTTTCGTGGAACCTGGTCCATAGATGCATATAATAAACTTGGACTAAGTGGGCACTGGCATAGTGGAACACACAGTTATTTAAACATGTTGTTTGGGAAAGCTTCTGTTGCAGTAGTGAGCTGACTTCAGCCTTGCATGGTCTGTTATTTTACCAGAACATCAATGCTTCACCCGCAAACTCTATTTTTTTTTCTTTTTCTTTTTTTGCAGTTAAGGCAAGGTGGTCCAACGCGTGGCCCAAGCACCATGCGTGCCCCTCATAGCCTTTTTTGGCAGCCCTCAGCAACATTTGACTCCCCACCCCAGTCTTTGCACTGCCTTCCCAAAGTTGGGAAGGCATAAGGGCTCTGACAGGGTCCTATAGTTCTTCCACCTCCTTCTCAAAGCTTAGTTAGCATTTTTCCAGCTTTGGGAAGGTGTAGGAAGGGCCCTAGGATCCTGCCTGAGCCTGCAGCCTCTTTCTCAAAGCCTGGCCCCTTGCTTACCTGGCTTTGGGAAGACAGGGCTGGAACGAGGGCACCAAATTTTGGCTTTGCTCCCCATCCTTGTGTGACAAGGCAGTGTGTGGCCCATACGTTCCATGGTGAAGCACTCTTGTGGCCCTCTTAATGTGAAAAGTTGGACCACCCTGAGTTAAGGTATAGCAAATGTAGCTTATGCGATCTTCAGTTTGCCCTTTTGTTTAGGAACATAAGAAGGATCTTGCGGAATAAGAACAAGGCCCATCAGTAATCAGCAGACACTACATGGCCCTACATGAACATTAGCTGGTGACCTGCTTGTGTACAGTGTTTCTATACTCAGCCCATCCTTGATCTGTTGCTTGGATTACCCAGCTGCTTATGCTTGGGGTTTCCTGTTTAAAGTGTGCCTGCAACTCTTTCCCACTTACTGGGAAAAATGAAGTAGATATTTTTGCATGGCTTATTTTGTACATCCTTTCAACACTCCTGATGGCATTTCTCTGGCAAGGCATCTTAACCCACCCCTTATTTATTTTGCCCTTTTTACATAACATTCTCTTAGATATCATTTTGGATACAAATCCAAAAATCATAAAAAGAAAGCAGTTTAACATAAGGGGATTTTATGTATTAAGTGTTTTGGATGCTTCCAAATTACATTATGAAACCCATCCTGGCTTTTAATGTACACATGCTAGACAGCAGTTTTAATTGTGTGAAAAGTTTACGATCAAAAGGGTATCCAAAAGTGCATGTATAAGAAAATTGATCTAGAATATTTCTCTCCCTAACACCTGACCCTCCTGATGCTTCTAGACTACAGCTCCCATTATCCCTGACCGCTGGCCATGCTGCTTTGAGCTGAAAGGAGTTGGAGTACATGGTCATATTGCTGTGTAGAAAAGCATAAGGAGTACCAGGCCACCCCCACTCCAAGGAGCTTACTAAGGCTCCAGTACTGTTCATATGTACTCAGAAATATAGGTCCTGTTGTTTTTGATGGGATTTACTGCTAGGTAAGAATGCAGTCTCTACCCCCTTACCTGGAATTGAGCCCCATTGAACTCAGTTGGGCATGTTTCTCATTGACAATCATAGCTCAACCCCTGGTGTCTCCAGGTAGGGTTGGGAAAGACCCCTGTCTGGAACCCTGGATAGCTGACAGTACTGAGCTAGATGGATCAGTGGTGTGGACTTGGTATAAGACAGCATTCAATCTTTCTAGCTTCCAGCATAGTTAAAGATTGCTAAAGTATGCTTGTAAGTAGGCTAGTTAAAAAGTGGTACACAGGGAAAACATTAAGGACTAATTTCGCTTTGTATTTATATGTAAAGTTGGAGATTTTTAATGGACATTCAGTATAATCTACAGAATGACAAGTGGATTGTCTACTCTTAATTTTTTTAGCGTGTGCTCTTGGAATGCACACAATCCTGCTTCCTCACATTTCTAGAACTTTTTACATTGATATTTTGATAAAGTAAGTATCATAATTCTATGAATACAGTGGTAGCTTGGTTCTTGAATGGCTTGGTTCCTGAACGCTGCAAACTCGGAAGTAAGTATTCCAGTTTGTGGACTTTTTTTGAAAGCCGAACTTCCGACGTGGCTTCCGCTTGACTGCAGGAAGCACCTTGGTTTTCAAACGGTTCCGGGAGTTGAACAGACTCCTGGAACGGATTAAGTTCGACAACCAAGGTACCGCTGTATATTATTTTAAGACAGTTTCCCTAAATTTGCAAAAGTAGTTAAAAACAAGTACTGCTCTAATTTAGATTGAAAGTCTGTGTGGCTATTTTGTATTGGACATTTTAATAAAGCAAAGAGGCTTTTGCAGTTTCTTTATCTTGAAATGTTACTCTAACAAATAAAGTAACATTTATTTGTTAGTAAAGGAACCTTGTTAGTTTTGCCTGGTGCTATTTTTCTAGAAAAAGAGTTGCCGGAATTCACCATGAACACCTCCTTCATTCTCATTAGAGTAGCAATTGTGACCACCTGAGAGGTGCCAGAACTGAGTTCTGACAGGTTCCAGTGGAAAAAAAACTCCTGAGGAAGTGCAAAAGATCCATGGTTCAATTACTGTCATCTTTCGGTAGAGCTGGAGAAGACTCTGAAACTCTTGAGGAACTACTTCCAGCCGGGAAAATGATACTATGCTAAATGTATTGGCGGTCTAGCTGTGTAATATAGCTTCTATGGTTCCAGTACTGAAAATACCTTAGAAGAAAGAAGGCAAATTATTTCTTTGCATTTGGCAGACGACTAGTTGCTTCATATCTATGGAAAGCAGAGATTTTTCACTTAGTATCACTAAGAACACAGTCTAAATCCCTGGCCATCAGCAGTGGAGCTTGATGGAGTAGTGTGACTGCCGCCACCACATCCACAGCACTGTTGCCTGTGCTGACCAGGACAGAAATTGGGGGCATGGAGAACAGCAGCAGGGCCAGCACAAGATCCAGTGGATCCTGTGGCCACCCAATCCCTTAATGCTCCATGCAAGTGGTCCCTTCACTAGCACCAGTGGTATCTTCTGCCCACTCACCATCTAGGCAGGCACTTTGGGTTGTTCCTCACCAGCAGAGCTGGACTGGGCAGGACACTTCTGCTTCATTCGAAGCCTCTCCAGCACGGCAGGTTGAGGGTTTAGATTGCTCTATTGTACAATTGTTACTATTATCACAGAAGAACCAAAAACTATCTTCTGGCCTCATTTATGTAGTGTGTTCTTAAAGCAGGTTTCTAGGCTATGTTCAAATGAGCCTCTGGTTATGTTAAAGCTAGTGATCACAAGTCGCTGCCATTATAGTTCTGGAAAACCTTTCTGTAAGTAAGATATTCATGTACTATATATTTAAACAGAGCAGGCTACTCTTTGCTCCTTGGTATAGCTTCTTACCATAAGGAAGGCAATTGATCCAGTAGTGGTAATTGAAGTACCAGAATCTCTTATGGAAGAAGTATTTCTTATTTGAAATTGGAGACTAAAATAAAAGCTTATTTCGTTCCACATTGCAGTTTTGGATTTTCTGAACTGTTAATTACTGACTTGCATTTTTTACAACTATCTCAGGTCCTGGAGTTCAAATAAATAGCTATTTCCAGCAAGAGTTTCCTAGTCTGCAGGCAGCTGGTGATCAAGAGAAGACTAAAGAGAAGGATGCAGCTGAAGAGCCTTATGGTCCTGGGCCCAGTTTACGACCACAAAGTAAGTGTACATAAAATGTAATAATAGTTTTGAATACAGTTTTAATTAGTTTTTAGCCCATGTTACCATTCTTCAAGTAATATGCAAATGAATTCTACCAGCTCTTGAAGAAACACTTGTTCACGTAGACATTTGCTTGATCTCTTGACTTAAATTAAATATTAGTCAATGAAGCTGACAACAAGCACAGACTCAGATGCCCTAGCTTCCTCCTCTGCATCAGATGTAATTGGAAAAAAGCATTTATCCGGTTTTATATCCAAACCGAGCCCAGTAGTTTGCCCTTTTTCTAAAAATAACTTACAAAAATTCTGACATGGTTTGCATTCATGGTAGTTGAGAACAGGGACGGGAAACTTGTGGCTCTCTGGATGTTGTTAGACAACAACTTCCATCCTTGGGCATGTTGGCCAGGGCTGATGCGAGTTTGAGTCCAACAGCACCTGCAAGGTCTCTAGTTCCTCATTCAAACCTACAATCAAATCATGACTGCTGCTTGTCTACAGTCATTTTCCACCTGATCTGTTATCCAGGCTGTAGGTTCATTGGCCTTTAGAAATGGAACAAGTGGTGTAACTGGAATGTCAGATAATACATAATGCCAACCATAATTAGCACAAACTACAGTTTGCAAACCCACTTCAAAATGTGGCTTCTGATTGGGTTTTGCCAGACTGTTGCATATTGTGGTTAACCAATTCAAACACTACATTAAACTATAATTCAGCTTCTTTAACCACTGTTAGTATAGTGCCTTAATTGAGCCAGTGATAGCCCTATTTAAAACAGCAACTGCTGAATGTTCTCGGTTATAGAGAGCTTGAATTGATCAAGTTAAACCATTTCTGTGCTAAAGTGGACTAATTCTTGGTGGTGTCACAGCTCAAGTAGGCTGAGATGACAGTTTTGTCACTGAATGTCCTTTTTGGGGGGTGGGGGGTGGATGAAGCTGGTGAGAAATATACCAAGCACTTTTTGCACAACACAAAATAAATGGTGTTCAGAAATCTGTTTGAAATATAACCTCCCCTATCCCATTTCAGATGTTGCTAGCTGGCGAGAAGGTGGAGGCAGGAATCTGAACTCTCCAAATTCTCCAACTGATCAAGAAGCAAAACCTGTCGCTCAAGAAGACGGTAATGTGCCTGGACCAGTAGAACAGAGTGATGGCCCCAAGGTACCAGAGAAGAGGGATATAAGGATAGCACTGCCACCTGCTCCCAAGCTTAATGGTCAGCAACAGCCTGGGATCATATCTCAGTACAGAGCAATGATACCACCCTATGTAAGTCATGTCCATCAATATCTTGTAGACTTCTTTCTCTTGAGGGATCTGAAGGGAGGGAAACTTTCCTTTGAAGTGGAATTGCTAAGCTCTTTGCAGCTATGCTGTTTATATTCCTGTTGCTGTTAATTGCTAACTGAGAGTCATTTTCTTCTAGCAAGTGATGTGATTGAGAAATCATAGAGCACCAAGGGACATGCAAAAAGGCACACACCTAAATAACTTAACTGTATAAAGTCAATTTAAGAGTTTGTTAATTTTAGGTAGACTTCAGTTTTTATTTCTGGTATATTATATAAATGCTCACTTTCCAATTTATGATTTTGGTATTTAATTAAAATACAATGTTTACATAGCTGGTGTTTTGTTTTTTCCTTAGATGTTTAACCAGTACCCTAAATTGGCATATCCTCAAATGCCAGGTCCCAGCAGGTTCCCTGCTCCATCTGAGGCTACCAGGTAAAAATACCAATTACATGCATGATTTGATTACTGCTCTTAAAACTTTTTGATATCACAACTATATTTGCATAATGCATATATAGTCTTATTTAACATAATTTTAAGACCATGATTCTTTTAAAGAGGATGCAACAATACAAAGCATAAAATTACTAAAGCAGCAGTGGTGCATAGTCCAATGTTAGCAAAACATCAGTAGTCAACCTACAGGTGCATGTTTTTGCACAGTTTTCCCTTATTCATAACATTGGACCCTGTACTGTTGATATTTTTGTATAGCTTTTAAAATTGTTGTCCGTTGTTGATGTATATTGTTGTGTGTCTTTGGTATATATTAAATTGTCTCTGTATTCTTTCAGCAGCACTGGGGAAACCTCAGACACCCAAGCACTTAATATGTCTGCACTTAGAACTTTTTTCCTTTCTGATTCTTTAACATTTCATTCTGACATCTAGTAATTGAAAATAGTTCCCTTTGTTAATTAAACTTGCTGTTTGTAAACAAGTATCTACTTTTTTCAGTATTGAGCTTAAACTAATCTTCAGTCTCTTCAGTAACTTAACTATGAAATACTGATATATAAACCCTACATGATAGATTGCTTTCTTTTTCTAGAGGACCAAGGGGTAGAGGGCCCTCTTCATGGAGCTCAGAAACTGTAGAACGCCCAGCCATCCTAAGTGCTAATGAGCTCAAAGAACTTGACAAGTTTGATAATTTGGATGCTGAAGCTGATGAAGGCTGGGCTGGTAAGAACATTAATATCAGTGAACATTTAACTGGTTGCATGTAGAAAAGTGTTTTGCAGTGCTGACCTACCATTCTTTATTATTCTAGGAGCCCAGAGTGAGGTAGATTATACTGAACAGTTGAACTTCAGTGATGATGATGACCAAGGAAGTAACCAGAAAGAACAGCATAGCAGGTGATTTATAAAACACACACACACAAAATATTCATGTTTAGAAATTTGAAATAATCAGCTCGTATTTGTACTACATTTGTAAAATACCCTCAAGAGACTGAGTTATGTAGTAGCTAGAGTTTTGGATGTGGGAAACACAGCTATAAATTGCATATAAATTGCAACTTGAGAAGATTAACATAATATTCATAATTAACATAAAAAGCATGTTTCATGTAAAAAGAGTGGTATGCAAAATATGACCTTTTATGATCCCCTTCATGCAGTAATGAACCTGCAAAAGATGTGGAGAAGAAAGATTCAGAAGAACATAAATCATCTGCTCCTTTGCAGTCAGTTGGTTCCAAAGTGCCATATAATAAAAGCAACTACTTTGAGCAGGTATTTTTATCTAATCACTTTTCTCTCCTGGTGTATAAGTTACAATTTAGGTGTGCATTATCCAGATACTATTGTGATAGAGCTAGTTAAGTGCTGGTATGCCTCTCCAACCAGTGTTAATGAAAGTGTAAATGAAATAATGAAACATGCTTTGGAGGGGACTTTACATAAAATAAGGGTGTTGTGTTGGGTTTTTTAGGTCCCCCCCCCCCATTACTCATATCATAGCTTCACTTCTGACTGAGCTGCATTTTGCATCCCAACAAGTTATAGCCTCTCTTTTTGAGGTAACCACTTGGTGTATTGAATTGGTTAGTACCTTTTAAACCTATCATTGATTAAGTGGGGTTAAAGGTGATGGAATCCAACAGTACAGTGGTACCTTGGGTTACAGACGCTTCAGGTTACAGACTTCACTAACCCAGAAATAGTACCTCGGGTTAAGAACTTTGCTTCAGGATGGGAACAGAAATCACGTGGCGGCGGCGCAGCAGCAGCGGGAGGCCCCATTAGCTAAAGTGCTACCTCAGGTTAAGAACAGCTTCAGGTTAAGAACGGACCTCCAGAACGAATTAAGTTCTTAACCCGAGGTAACACTGTAGTCAAAAGACCTAGTCTGTCCATTTCCATTGGGAACATTCTGCATATATCTGATCTGCCATATGATTGTTGACAAAACAAAGGGTTTTTTGGATGAACTGAAAAATGACTTTCCTTCTGAGATAGCAAGCCTGTGTTTATGTGTTCATGTAATTGAATGCTCATACAGATTGAAAGATTCTTTCTAAATAGAGAATTGGCATTATTTAACTTTCTGTGCAGCTAAGTGCTCCTGCAAAAGACAGGTACCTAGTCTCTGTGCTGACATGGAAACTGACTGCAGACTGCATGCCCCTTACGTTGGCACTGAGAGGTTTTGAGACCATTGTAGTCTGAAGCCTTTAGCACATTTGAACTCCAATTATCAGAGACACTGAACAGATTTGTGGTTTGGCTGATTTAAGAATGTTTGATTCTGTCGCTGGATATTTTGAGGATTTTAGTGTTGGCATAGAACGATGAATCCTAACCAGGACCCTGGCCTTTGGGATGGTGGAAGTGAATGAAGCCAGTGCTGGAGCCAAATCCTTGCCAGCTTCTGTTGGCCAGGACAGGAAGGTCACATTTTTTGTTCTGGTTTGCGTATTGTTATGTTGCACCATGTTGCTGCAACAGAAAGGCCTGGATCAAGCCCCTGGCCTGTCACTGGGCCAGTTTAGGATCCAGCAGCTCCCTGGCTGACACTATTCCACCCACACAAAACAACCCTTTTGGGGGTGTTATGCTAGCCACTGCCAGTGGGAACATGGCTGGTGTTAACTCCCAAACAGTGCCACACCTTCAGTGACCACATTGCCTTCAATAGCCAGCAGCACTGGAGAAAAGGACACCTCTGTCTTTTTCCCTTCAGGCGCATGAAGATGTGTGTGTTAAGAATGATTCCTAAGTAAATAATTACATGTTGTGTACATTATACTGAGTACATCCAACTGAAAGGGAACTAGTAAAGGATTAAATCAACAGCATTCGGTTTGTTTCACAAGAATATTTACAGTTGTTCTTTTTAATCCAATAGGAACGCAGTCTGACACCAGCCCAGTCTTTAGTGCTTGAGAGGGGCAGTTCTGGGCTTCAGCCAAAATCTGTTCAGGTATGAGCAAAATTCACCTCTGGGCCCAACTGTCAGTCCTTAACTTTCTCTCTTTAATTTTTTAGTAAAATGTAAGGTTATGCTTTGCATAGTAGTCATGCAGTGCACATTGTAATACATGGAAGATCAGCTGATTTTTTCATTCCGTCGTTTTTTCCTTTAAATGACTTTGTAGAATTCAAAGAGGCCTTTGGATGTGTAGCAATGCGTGTCCAGGGAGTGATTTCCCCCTTCAAGCTACAGTCCCACACATCACATCAAATGCTGCTCCAAGGGCCTGATCCTTAGCAGTGCCAGAGTAAGGCAGAGGAGGTATATGCTCTGTATGGGAGGCAATAAATCCCTGGTGCCTATGTTTAATACCTATGCACAATCTTCTGGATCCCGGCTGCAATACTTTGCAGTAAATTACTTTCAGTTGAGAGATTAAAACAGGCTATCTTCTCCACTCCTTACAATCCACATTTTTAAAATGTAGTAATTCCATAAAATACAGCACAGGAAATTGAACTGTGGTCTGCAAACTTCATTCAGGTGGCCCACAGCATGTCTTTGAAGAACATGTAACAATTTTAATTCTGTGGAATTCAAATTGTGGTACAGGTGACTCAGCTTACACTTGAGTTACATTTCGGGGATAACACCTAAAACCAAAATGACGTATGGTCGAAACACATTAGATTGAGTGGGCGGGTGCGATTGCCAAAGTCTTTCCCCCCAAACGCTCACCACCTTTCCATCCCTTTTAAAATCTTAAAAGAAGTTTTGCCAGGTACATAAAGCTGAATGCACAAAAGTTAAATGTGCACAAGTTGCAAGTAACATGTGCAATAAAATACCTATAAGCAGTGTTAGAAACTCAAATATATAAACTAATTGCCAGATCGCAACTTAAACCTAGGTTATGGATGCCACAACGGAATGTCTAGGAGCCCTTTTTCCCAATGAAATTTAGTAGTGGTAGTTGTCATTTCATTTCTATACTGCTTTATATTTTAATGAAAAAATCTCAAAGCTTCTACAGCAGTAAAACATCAAATTAAATACAGAATAAAACAAATTCGAGCTTCAAGGAAAATATTTCAGATTCTTCTCCAATTGACATTTTGCTTCCCCCTTATTTATTTACCCACTTAATTTATATAGCTTGCCCCATAGCAGAAGTACTGTAGGGAGCCAGTAGTGTGGTATAGTGGTTAGAGTATTGGACTTGGACCTTGGAGGACAGGGTCAAATCCCTACTCAGTCATGAAGCTCACTGGGTGACCTTGGGCCAGTCACAGCCTCTTAACCTATGTCACAGGGTCATTGTAGGGATTAACTGAGGAGGAGGGTGATCCATGTACTCCTTGGAGAAAAAGCTGGAATATAAACGCAATAAATAAGTTCTTCTGCTTAGCTTCTTAAGGACCCAACCAGATGGGGATGTCATTTGCCAACCTGGCATACAGAGATCTCCACATGGTTGCAACTGGAAATTTCTAACACTGCATATACGAAATAAAAGAAGCAATAATATGTTTAAAAATCCTGCAGCACCCTGCACAGTGCATTGCAATTGCTACAACAGGCAGAAAAATAATTAAGTGTTCTGCCAAGACCCTTTGCAATTTCCCAAGTGGTCCATGGGTGGGAGGAGTTTGGAAACCACTGCTGGCAAATATTTATTGCAGCTCTTTCTTTATTCTTTGCTTGTCCGTTTACAACGAATTGAAAAGATGCTTTTAGAGTAGTAGGTGTTTGCAGTGCCCTTAGCCCTAGCATTATTCTCTGTTAAGATAAAGTTTTCTTCCTCCTTACAACTTTTAATTGAGGCCCATTCTTCTGCACAGCTGCCCAACTAGGGGGAAATAAATAAAATTTCACATTTCTAGTTTGCATTGCTTGCGATCAGCACTTCACTTGTTAGGCCTAACTTTAGTGTGAGACCTTCTGACAGTTCATAGATTGAAGACCCCTGTTTCAGACTTGCTAAAAGAACCATAGAATCACTTTGTATATACACTTCTGTAGTGGGTCTAAAACTGCCTTTGTTTGAGACTTTTGCACTTTTTTATTTCAAAAAACATAGCATCCACTTCCAGATCGCTTGGCAGGGCCGGGAAAGCAAGGTCCTTTTCCTCCTAGGCCAACACCAGATGAGGATGAGATTTGGAAACAGAGGCGAAGACAGCAAGCAGAAGTATCTGCAGCTGTAGAACGAGCCCGTAAAAGGCGCGAGGAAGAGGAGCGAAGAATGGAAGAGCAAAGAAAAGCAGCATGTGCTGAAAAGCTAAAACGGTTAAATGAGAAATTTGGCTGTGTAACAAAACCACCCCGAGAAGACCCACTGAAAGAAAAAGAAAAAGAGAAGGAGAAGGAGAAGGAGAAGGAGAAGGACACTGATAAGGAGAGGGAAAAAGTAAGTGAAAAGGAAAAAGACACAGTGATAGAAAAGGAAAGGGAAGAAAAAGAAAACCAAGAGAGGGAAAAGGAAGCCGAGAAGGAAAGGGAAAAAGTGGAGAGGGAAGAAGCAGAAGAGAAACCAAAAGCTGAAGTGCTTGAACCTCAAGAGCCAATCACTCCATCTGTTACAGTTGAGAAGCCACAAGAAAGTGAAAGCAGCAGTAAAGAGGAGAGAGGTTTGTACCAATTATTTTGTTTGTTTAAAGTAAGCAACCTGCTGTCTTTAACTAGAATCCTAACTATAGCACTGCCTAAGAACTGTACAGTGGTACCTCGGGTTACAAACACTTTGGGTTACAGACTCAGCTAACCTGGAAGTAGTACCTCGGGTTAAGAACGGCCCTCCGGAACGAATTAAGTTCGTAACCAGAGGTACCACTGTACTACTTTTAGTTTTGGATATATTGAAGGAAATATCGTAAATTGTTTCAGAATGCCTCATGGGAAGCAATTCATTAATGAGATAAATAGCAACCCTGCCAGCCAGTCCACCCCAGCCCTTGCTGTTGAGAATGGACAAACCAGCGGGAGTCTGGGCAGGCAGGCACTGCGCTCACCTTTCTGGTGCTTGCTGTGTGCAAGGCCTGCCTGGAAGCTGAGTGCCTAGTGCTGATAGGGAGCCTTTCCACCATGCAGGCCCTGCAGCACCCACTGCTGCTTCCCCTTGGGCCACTAAGGCTGGGGGCATCCTTTTCCCAGGCCCCTGTGGGGCAGTGTGAGGAGGCACCTCTCTTTGGGGCAGGGTGGTGCAGCTCGGAGACCAGGACCAGCAGCAGCAACTGCCTAGATGACTCTCAAGGAGAGGAGAGAAGAAAGGAGGCTGCGGGAACACCCCACGAGAGAGGGTGTTCGAAAAAGGGCGAGAGGCTGCCAGCTCTGCAGACAAGGGGTGACATAACTGGGCTCCTGAACCCCACAGGGTGCCGCAGAAATAATGTATTTGGTCAAGGAAGCCGTGAACTCAAAAAGGTTGAAAACCTCTGGCCTAGATTATAAAGTAGCATTTGTAATATCTAAAATAATAAGTCTTCTGACAAACCATCCTGATAAATGCTCGAAAGGTCAGGAGCAGGATGCATTTGCAAGTTTTGTCTAATCACATTTGAATAGTATGTGCCACAGTCCAGATAAATATGTATATTAAAAGCATTGTTTCAATCCTGCATGCATTAAAGTTAATGGGGTTTTAGTTGCCTGACTGTCACCAATATTGCGACCAATGTACACATGGCTAAAAAAGCAAGCTGTCACTTATGTTTATTAACAGAGTGCTTAATTTGCAATGTGAGCTGCTTCAGTGACAGCTTCCAAAAAGCCTCTAAAAACACATGGTTTTAATCTGTACATCTATTCCAGATTTATGGAGATGGAATTCTTGTTTAAGGTGAGATTTCTAAGCCGTTTGTAGATCAGGAGCATAATAGGTAACGCCTCTGTTTATTACAAGGTGTCCTGAACTGTGGTCTGTGCACTTTCTACGGAGAGCTTGCATACCTATTTCCATGGGGTGTGGTTTCAAGATAACATTTT
Organism: Podarcis muralis; assembly: GCF_964188315.1. Taxonomy (NCBI): domain Eukaryota; kingdom Metazoa; phylum Chordata; class Lepidosauria; order Squamata; family Lacertidae; genus Podarcis; species Podarcis muralis. The sequence goes on from NC_135659.1 coordinate 3,655,193, forward strand.
CTTACCTGTGCCACATTTGTGTAGTTTCTGCCTCTCCTATTCCCCAGTTTCAGCATTGCTTTGTCATGATGTCCAATAAGTCTTTTAAAAAACCCACCTACATTAATATTTAAGATAATTGGAGTGGTTTTTGAGTTTGAACTTGTAATCATCCATATTTATCATCCATGGTGCCAATGTTATTTTTCTCTTGCATTCCCCACCCCTGGACAGTGTGTCAAGCTGTTTCCACCACTCAAGAAAGCAATCATAGTGAAAGAGAGAGTTCTCACGAAATCGAGACTGATTCTGGTGCTCAGCCTCGTCCTGCTATTTCTTCTGGCTATTCAAAACAGTTTCAGAAATCATTGCCACCAAGGTTTCAGAGACAACAGGTAAAAGGATAGCACTTTGAGATTAATACATATAGGTATTAAATTGTGGGAGATGAAGTTATGGGTTGGTTTGGTGTTTTCCCCTTGCTTTTATTATGTATTTATTTATTTTGCATTTCTGCACTGTGAACTGCTGTGAAATCTTCAAATGAAGGATGGTATAAAAAATTAATTAATAGTATAAATTTGCATTCTCAGGGTGAATAATCATAAAACTTTTTTTGGGGGGGGGAATCGTGATTTGTGGTTAAGGGGAGACACCAGACAAGTAACTAAACTTTAGGGTAACATGCAGTAGTTGGCAAGTAATAACTTCCCGTATTCATAAGTGTTTTGTAACCTTTGCTGTTATTCAATGATCTGTCAGCCATAGCTTGCCATCTATCATATTTAAGATTTGCAAATGTTACTATGCTGGAACTAATCATTCAAATTACTGTGCCAGATGATTCATTTGTCTGTCCACTATGTTTCTCAGTGCTAAGATAGGCTTGTCTTCCCCATCCAAGTTTTTCCAGTAATGGTCCTCCTCGTTTCCTTCTTTTTGTCCTCAGTGACCTAGTACAGTCATAACACTTCCAAATCCTAATTCCTCCTGTCCTTATTATTAACCATGGCTAAAGTTTATGTCTATTGTCTTGGCCATATCTAGCAAACATTAACCTCATAATCAGAGCTTGAAGCTTAAGGGCATTATGTGTGTACCAATGAATTATTGGGTTCAATTGGAATTGGAGCATAGCCAAAAAAGCTCTGAAATCAGGTGCCTAAAACATTTTTAGGGGAAAAACTTGTTTAAAAGCAATTTGCTATAGCTTATCAAAAATTTCATATTTTCTCTTGCTTTATAGGAGCAGATGAAACAGCAACAGTGGCAGCAGCAGCAGCAAGGGGTCCTACCACAGTCTACACCTTCTCAGCCTTCTGCTGGCCCTGTTCCCCCACCACCGCATAGACCACTCTATCAGCCCATGCAGCCACATCCCCCACATTTGGCTTCTATGGGCTTTGATCCACGGTGGCTCATGATGCAATCTTACGTGGATCCACGAATGATGTCAGGAAGGCCTGCTATGGATATGCCACCTATTCATCCAGGTACAAATCTCACCTATACTAAAGGTGTTTAGTTGGCTCTCAATTTGTTGCTCGACACAATTCAGAGTGCTTCTTTAGAGTTCTAAAGCCCTAAATGGTTTGGGACAAAGGTCCCTAATGGTTTGCCTACTCTAATGTGAATTGGTATGGCAATTGAGATCCTCCTTTGGTTGGCTCATTTTAGACTGATGGCTACTGAAAAAGTTGCTTCTGTATTTGCATCCTGCTAGTGGAACTCCTTCTTAAAAGAGGTGCATCTTACACCTTTGTTATATCCTAGCAAAACCTGTTCTTGTGTGGAATTATGGTACTCTAATTTTGGCGATGTAATTTATTGTCGTATGTGGTGTGTTTCACTACATCTGGCTGCCCAGTTTATTTCATAGATGTTTACTGACTGCTAAATTAGAGAGTTGCTGTATTGCTGTTGTTTTCAAAAGGGGTGGTTTATGTCTGTTTGCTGTTATCCCAGTGGTCCAAACATATTTTTCTTCTATGATTACATGATGGCTGATCTCTAGGGATACCTCCTACCTCCCTAAAGTCTTTTCTCCTGCCTTTATAGTGAATGAGTTCCAAGTCTGCACTGTTCTGCTGATTTTTATCTGATTTGTGCAAGGTTCCTCTTTTGTAGGCAAGGGAGAGAAAGAAGACAGCCGTAGTGAACACTGTTCTTTCCAGGCTGAGCTTATTCCTGGCCCACAGTTCTTAGGACTGTGAGCAAGCCTCACAGCTGCGTTTCATTCCCCTTCCCCTTTGCAAATAATTCAACAGAGGCAGGAGGGGTGATTAGGTGCATTTAGGCTTGCCTTTACAACCTTTGTTCAGGCTCATTGAGCTCTTCAATGCAGGGTGTGGGTCCCAGTCCCTGCCACCTTTTTTCATCTGATCTTTTCCCCCTCTTGGGGTTTCTGCATGTTTATTTCTCCTCCAAGTCAGCTGAACCCAGGGGCATATAGGATTAAGTGTGGGCATATAGGATTAAGTATGGGCAAAGTCCTGTTTTACATTCCTTTGAAATGTTTTTTCGGTGATGCACAGTGGAATCCTACCACCTGACCTGTTCTTGGGATGATTAAGATACAGTGGTACCTTGGGAGTCGAACACCTTAGTTGTCGGGGGAAAATCGGCTCCCAAACGTTGCAAACCCAGAAGTGAGTGTTCTGGTTTGCAAATGTTTTTTGGAAGTCGAACATCTGATGCGGCTTCCGATTGAGCGTGGGAAGCTCCTGCAGCCAACTGGAAGCCGCACCTTGGTTTTTTAACTGTTCCGGGAGTCGAATGGACTTCTGGAACAGATTAAATTCAAGAAACAAGGTACCACTGTAATTTCAGAGGCTTCTTCCTGTTCCCAACCCCTCTCTGTGGGCTTAAGGCACTTTATTGGGGTTCTGTCCAGCTTAGGAAAGCTCTCTAGAAATTGCATTGTCCTTGGGCACAGTCTATCAAGAAAATTGCTATGTAAGTTTTACTTGTGATGGCATAGTTGTTGCTCATTTCAGAGGAGTCTGGCTAAGATATCTCTTTGACAGACAGCAGAAAGCTTCAGGTGCTTTTTTTGTTTTTGTTTTCTTTTAAGCTCTTACAAATAGGAAATCAGCAATTTCCTATTTGTAACAGAGCTTAAAAGAAAACAAATTACTGATGCTGGTATTCAGTAATTAGTAACATTACTAAACATTACATTAAATGCTGCCAGTTGTACTCTGTTACCTTTAGGCCTTTTCTTTCCACAGAACATATTCAAAAGCCAGGATTTGCCATGGTGAAGAGGGGAGGGATCTTAAGATGCTTTCAAAATGTGCTGCTCTATTTTTTAATGGGCAACAGGAAGGTTCTAGCCTTTGTAGAGTTTTGTGCTAGGCACAGATTCTAAGTACTGTGATGTTGTATGCTAGTGAGTCTGTCACAGTACTTCATGAAGAAAACTTTAGAAGCCTTAGAAAAGTCACTCCGCAACAAAATTTCTTGTGAGAGGAATTTTTTTATAGACAGCTTCTAAATTTAAAAATTCCATTTGTAAGGTCACCTTGATGTGTAGGGTTCTGACACAACGGAACACTGTGACGAGTGCCAGAGTGCACGGAAACGCCATTTACCTTCCCATAGCAGCGGTATGCTTTCAAACTGCTAGGTTGGCAGAAGCTGGGACAGAGCAAAGGGAGCTCACCTCGTCACATAGATTTGAACCGCTGACCTTTCAGTTACTTTTTTGAGCTGTATGGTTTGACTTCTTAATTTCAATATCTCCATTATAGGAATGATACCTCCTAAGCCACTTCTAAGAAGGGACCAGATGGAGGGGGCAGGAACTGCTGCGGACTCTTTGGATCATGTTACTCGATCAGCAAGGGAGCATGCTATTCCTCTGTCAGAACCGCGCATGGTGTGGGGGTCAGAACCATATCCTCATGCAGAGCCTCAGCAGACTAGCAATCCCCCCAAAATCCTAGAAGACACTGAAGATCTAAGGTAAGGTTTGGGATTCTCTTACTGTATTCTGTTTATCTTTTTCTGCATTATCCTATTGCATCTTGTGCATTTCACATACCATAAAACAGGCCTAGGGAATATCTGGCTCATGGGCCAAATTAGATCCATCTAGGGTTCTAATTTGGCCCACAAAATTGTTTCCCCAAACCACTTCCTGTTGCCTAATACCAGACATATGTGATGCCAGTTGATATATAGGTAAGGAGGCAGCTGCAAAGGAACAATTATGAGCTTAAAATGGGCTCCCACTTGTTCTTTTACAAGGATAGCTCACTGTTAAGGAATCTCACTGGGATGTGTTGCACTAGGGAGTTCTTGATGGGTGCACCTGAGGGGTCTGAAGCTGAAAGCAAGACCTTTGAATGTGTGCTTTCAGCTGTTTGGTGTTCACAGTGCAAAGGGACTCACTTTCAGTGGGGCCTTTTGAAGTTGTTACCTGATGTCAGCTGTCAAAGTGGCCTTTGGGGGAGGTTGGGATCTGGCCTGCAGACAAAGCTTCTGATAGTCCAAGCGTGTTGAGCATAAAATCCAATAACCAATTGCAAGGGGCAACGCTGTTGTTTGCAAATAACAAATGCCTTGCTTCAAGTTGTAAGACTATATTAGGGACACATTTGGGGGCACAAAAGATATTTCTCAAATGGGTAGTTTGTGTTCTCTCTCTAGGGATTCATTAATCCACAGTATGCAAGGTTGGACTCTGACCATGATCTTGGTAACTGCTCTGGCTTTGTACACTTTCAAATATGAAGGTATACAGCGAGCTGAGTTTTTTGCATGGTAGACCTTCAGTAATACAGCTAGAACGTTCCGTGTACCTCATATATTTTTTTGAATCTGAAGTGACCGGCAGAATGATTCTTCCTAATTGGCTGCTTCGGGGGTTTGTTAGTGCAATTTGGGGGTGGGGGGTGGGCACGGACACTATTGGCATGGCCAGTTGTCAGGGCAGGGGTGATGCGGGTTGTAATCCAGCAACATCTGGAGGCCAAAGGCTAGCCACCCCTGTTTTATCCTCGTCCCCCACCACAAGTTCATTAGCTAAAATGCTCTTCAGAAATGATTTTCTGTCTCTTGTGAACATTGTATGGGCTAATCCTACAGCAGTTGTCCTGCATTCTTTTTATCATGTTTAATATATAGAGACTTTGATAGGACTTCAACTTAAATTGTGGCTTCCTTCTTTTAGGCCTGAGGCACTTCTGGATCAAGAACACATAGCTGTTCAAGAGGTTTACGCAGCAGAACAGATTCATTTGGACTCTCAGACAAAGGTGGACTTCTTCAAAGAACCCAGTGAAATGAGTGTACAGAAGACCTCAGCCAGGTCTTTAGAAGATGCTCAGCTTCACCAAACTGACACACCTCCTCCTGCGTTGAGTTTTGATGTAAATGCAGAAAATGTCTCCCAAATCTCCAAGGAAGAAGAAATGCTTGTAGAAGAGAGCAATACTTCCCTGAAGAGCATTTCTCATGGGTCAAGCCATTCTCTGAAATCTGAAGACCAAGCAAATGATACACAATCAAATGTTTCCAAAGTCAGCAGCAGACACATTGAGCCAAAAGAACCAATTCTTGAAAGAATAGATAGTAAACTGAAAAAAGATGTGTTTGTAACTAATAGGCTGTCTGAAGGACCAAAGCCTGAAAAACCCTTTAAGCCTAAATCTGAAACTAGGTGGGGTCCAAGACCAGGTTATGGGAGAAGAGAGGAAGGTAGTGATAGGCCAGTGAGAAGGTCTGGTCCTATTAAAAAGCCTATCCTTCGAGATATGAAAGAAGAGCGTGAACAAAGAGAAGAGCGTGAACAAAAGAAGGAAAGAGAGGGAGAAAAACTGACAAATGAGAGAGCTAGCAAGATTGAGAAAAAGGAACAGTCTCAGGTTCCACCTCCCAGGCTAGAACCAGAGAAGACCACCACTGGTGGTAAAAAGGCATTGCAAAGCACACCACAAGCTTCAGACTGCGCAGATGCTCCTGTGCAGCCCACAGTTACACCTGCTGTGCAGCAGCCTCTCATTGTCCAGCAGCCTGCAATTGTACCACCAGTGTCTCAGCAGCCACCTGCAGTACAGACATCTCCACCCATAGCTCCACAGCTGCCTAGTCCACAAATTACTGTTGAGCTTCCATCCCTTACTATCCAGCAGCTACCAGTTCAGCAGCCTGTCAGCACAACAAAGGAAGAAAAGCAGCCAGAGAAAGTAATCAACAAAGAACGAACTGTAGAGAGACCTCGTATGGAAACTAGACCTGTGAAAAGAGAACCTGGTTTGCCTCCCAGAACATACTGGAAAGAAGCTAGGGATAGGGACTGGTTTCCAGACCAAGGATACAGAGGCAGAGGACGTGGAGAATATTATTCTAGAGGACGAAGCTACAGAGGTTCTTATGGAGGCAGGGGTCGAGGTGGGAGAGGCCACAATAGAGACTATCCACATTACAGAGACACTAAGCCTCGAGTGGAGCATGTGCCTTCTGGTCCTCTTAGGCAGAGAGAAGAGAGTGAAACCCGTAGTGAGAGCTCCGATTTTGAAGTAGTTCCAAAACGGCGAAGACAGAGAGGCTCGGAAACTGACTCTGACAGTGAAGTGCATGAAAGTGCAAGTGACACCCTTCTTTCAGACAAGGACAGCTTAAGCAAAGGCAGACACCCAAAGAGAGAAGAAAAGACAGATGTCAAAAAGCCTGCAAAAGCCGTATTGTCTTATAAACCTGAACATAATATCCGAGGGGACAATAGGGTTTTAGACAAAACGTACGGGAGGGAAGATGAGAATAAACCCAAACCAGGATTTCTTCCTAAAGGAGAACCTTCTAGACGTGGCAGGGGGGGCATGTTCAGACGTGGGGGTAGAGATCCAGTTGGCCGTCCACCTCGGCCGTCTACTCTTAGGAAACCAGGATACAGAGAGAATCAGTGGAACCCGAGGCAGATGGAACCCCCCAAACTTGAAGATGGGGAGCCCCCACAAAGGCATGACCATTATGGTTCTATATCACTGGATAAAAGGCCACCTGCAAAGTTTGAGAGAAAATTTGATCCTACTCGGGAAAGGCCTCGTAGGCAAAGACCTGCACGACCTCCCAGGCAAGATAAGCCACCACGCTTTAGGCGTCTAAAAGAGAGAGAGGCAGCATCAAAAATAAGTGAAGCCACAACCAGCTCATCATCAAGTGCTGCAATGAGTAGCGCAGTTAATGAACAGCCAAGCACTACTTTGGAGGTGTCAGGAAGTAAGACACCAGACTTGTCCAATCAGAACTCCTCAGACCAAGCAAATGAAGAGTGGGAAACTGCTTCAGAAAGTAGTGATTTCAATGAGAGGCGTGAGAGGGATGAAAAAAAAATAGCAGATGTTACAGCACAGGTAGCTGTTAAGCCTGGGGAAAGCACACTAGCCCCAAAAAGGGAAATAGCCAAGAGAAGTTTTTCCAGTCAGCGGCCTGGGATTGATCGGCAAAATCGTCGTGGAAATTGTGGACCACCCAAATCTGGACGGAACTTCTCAGGGCCAAGAAATGAAAGGAGAAGTGGCCCTCCAACAAGAACTGGGAAAAGGGGGTAAGTATGTTTGCCACTGGAAGATTGATACAGAAATTTCATTCAGTTACTGAGTTCACTAGAAACTTAAAAATAGATTCACTTCACCAAATTGGTTTAAAGAGCTATGACCATTCAATGGGTAGTGGTTTGAGTTAAGTAGCTTTGATTGTTGTTGTCGTTTAGTCGTGTCTGACTCTTTGTGACCCCATGGACCAGACCACGCCAGGCACTCCTGTCCTCCACTGCCTCCCGCAGCCCGGTCAGACTAATGTTTGTAGCTTCGAGAACACTGTCCAACCATCTTGTCCTCTGTCGTCCCCTTCTTCTTGTGCCCTCCATCTTTCCCAGCATCAGGGTCTTTTCCAGGGAGTCTTCTCTTCTCATGAGGTGGCCAAAGTATTGGAGCCTCAGCTTCAGGATCTGTCCTTCCAGTGATCACTTAGGGCTGATTTCCTTAAGAATGGATACGTTTGATCTTCTTGCAGTCCATGGGACTCTCAAGAGTCTCCTCCAGCACCATAGTTCAAAAGCATCAATTCTTCGGCCATCAGCCTTCTTGATGGTCCAGCTCTCACTTCCATACATCACTACTGGGAAAACCATGGCTTTAACTATATGGACCTTTGTTGGTAAGGTGATGTCTCTGCTTTTTAAGATGCTGTCTAGGTTTGCCATTGCCTTTCTCCCAAGGAGCAGGCGTCTTTTAATTTCGTGACTGCTGTCACCATCTGCAGTGATCATGGAGCCCAAGAAAGTAAAATCCTTCACTGCCTCCATTTCTTCCCCTTCTATTTGCCAGGAGGTGATGGGACCAGTGGCCATGATCTTTGGTTTTTTGATGTTGAGCTTCAGATCATATTTTGCGCTCTCCTCTTTCACCCTCATTGAAAGGTTCTTTAATTCCTCCTCACTTTCTGCCATCAAGGTTGTGTCATCTGCATATCTGAGGTTGTTGTTATTTCTTCTGGCAATCTTAATTCTGGCTTGGTATTCTTCCAGCCCAGCCTTTCGCATGATGACTTCTGCATATAAGTTAAATAAGCAGGGGGACAATATACAGCCTTGCCATACTCCTGTCCCAATTTTGAACCAATCAGTTGTTCCATATCCAGTTCTAACTGTAGCTTCTTGTCCCACGTAGAGATTTCTCAGGAGACAGATGAGGTGATCAGGCACTCCCATTTCTTTAAGAACTTGCCATAGTTTGCTGTGGTTGACACAGTCAAAGGCTTTTGCATAGTCAATGAAGCAGAAGTAGATGTCTTTCTGGAACTCTCTAGCTTTCTCCGTAATCCAGCGCATGTTTGCAATTTGGTCTCTGGTTCCTCTGCCTCTTCTAAATCCAGCTTGCACTTCTGGGAGTTCTCGGTCCACATACTGCTTAAGCCTGCCTTGTAGAATTTTAAGCATAACCTTGCTAGCGTGTGAAATGAGTGCAATTGTGCGGTATTTGAAGCATTCTTTGGCACTTCCCTTCTTTGGGATTGGGATGTAGACTGATCTTCTCCAATCCTCTGGCCACTGCTGAGTTTTCCAAATTTGCTGGCATATTGAGTGTAGCACCTTAACAGCATCATCTTTTAAAATTTTAAATAGTTCAGCTGGAATATCATCACTTCCACTGGCCTTGTTATTAGCAATGCTTTCTAAGGCCCACTCTCCAGAATGTCTGGCTCAAGGTCAGCAACCACACTACCTGGGGTGTACGAGACATCCATTTCTTTCTGGTATAATTCCTCTGTGTATTCTTGCCATCTCTTCTTGATGTCTTCTGCTTCTGTTAGGTCCTTTCCACTTTTGTCTTTTATTATGGAAATCTTTGTACGAAATGTTCCTTTCATATCTCCAATTTTCTTGAACAGATCTCTGGTTTTTCCCATTCTATTGTTTTCCTCTATTTCTTTGCATTGCTCGTTTAAGAAGGCCTTCTTGTCTCTCCTTGCTATTTTTTGGAAATCTGCATTCAATTTCCTGTATCTTTCATTATCTCCCTCGCATTTTGCTTACCTTCTCTCCCCCACTATTTGTAAGGCCTCGTTGGACAGCCACTTTGCTTTCTTGCATTTCCTTTTCATTGGGATGGTTTTAGTTGCTGCCTCCTGTACAATGTTACGAGCCTCCATCCATAGTTCTTCAGGCACTCTGTCCACCAAATCTAAATCCTTAAACCTGTTCCTCACTTCCACTGTATATTCATAAGGGATTTGACTTAGATTGTATCTTACCGGCCCCGTGGTTTTTCCTACTTTCTTCAGTTTAAGCTTGAATTTTGCTATAAGAAGCTGATGATCTGTAGCTTTGATAAGTGGTATCTAATGATTGCAAAATAAATGGAAAATTGAGGTGATAATTATGGATAGAGACAGACAGCTGTGAAGAACAAACCACCATCCAGCAATGATGCGTGCCCCAAATTATTCTTGTCTCCGGCACCTGTAACCCCAACTGCTTTCTACCTTTTTAAAGTTTATTTCCTCATATACAAGTTGTGGAATTGAGTCACTCTTTTGTGTTAAAGTCTGGTGAGGAAGTATAATTTTCTGCACCAGTTCCAGGAGTTTTCCCAAACACCTTACTAAAACAGAATCTCTTTAGCTAACCAAATAGGCTTCTGAGCCTGAGCACCTTGATCAGTCCTTGTAGCTCAGTGTAGGCAGAGGAAAAACAAATTTGAGGGTCATATCCAATTAAATTATACTCGGATTAAAAAAAGGTAAAGGTACCCCTGTCCGTACGGGCCAGTCTTGACAGACTCTAGGGTTGTGCGCCCATCTCACTCAAGAGGCCGGGGGCCAGCGCTGTCCGCAGACACTTCCGGGTCACGTGGCCAGCGTGACATCGCTGCTCTGGCGAGCCAGAGCCACACACGGAAACGCCTTCCATGTGCTTTCGAACTGCTAGGTTGGCAGGCGCTGGGACCGAGCAACGGGAGCGCACCCCGCCGCGGGGATTCGAACCGCCGACCTTTCGATCGGCAAGCCCTAGGCGCTGAGGCTTTTACCCACAGCGCCACCCGCGTCCCTATACTCATATTAGACCCACTTAAATTAATAGTTCTAAACTATTCATAGTCAAATTATTCAGAGTAGCACTAGCATTGCCTACAACTCTGAAACAGCAACTCCTCCAGTAGGTGTTTCTAGCATCTACAAATTTGCCTTTAGAAGTTGTTGGGAGAAGTGTTTCATCAGATACATTTTCCTATTCTGTATCTGAATCAAAACATCTAGAGATCCCTTTCTTGCCATTAAAATAGGCTATACTCAAAACAAATGTATAAGTCTGCAGGGACAAAGATACCTGTCTTACGTAGAGTCAGACAGTTGGTCCATCTAACCTAAACAGACAGACAGCTGCTCCAAGGCTTTTAGGCAGGACTCTTTCACAGCTGTATCTACTAGGACATGTCAGGGCATGCAAGTCATGTATTCTACCACCAGGTTTGTGCCCCCCCTCCTCCGGTAAAATCCCCACTTTTGGTATTTTCAGGGAAATATCAATAGCACTCCTGTAGTTAAGTTCTACCTCTAAATTATTGTTGAACAATTTCACCCACTTAAGTTTTGAACTAGACCAAATGCAACTCCCATTAGTTTTTCTTCTACAACTTGGTTATAGGCTCTTTGCCATCTTTCTATTTCCTTTGTCATTTCTCAGTATCTTTTCTGAATTCATTGTGATGCACAGAATGGAGCGTGTTAGCTTCAACTAAAGTCTTATTAAAGTTCTGTGTAGCTCTGTCTCTCCCTTCTCCTCCACCTTTTGCTGTACAATGCTATCTCATTTTGTGTTTATGATACAGACCATTTGAAGAGCAAGCTGCAGTTGTGATTAGTGCTGAAACAGTTGGGAGCAGTTTACATCCAGAGGAAAGTGGGAACAGTGCTGCTGCGCTGAAAGGTTCCAAAGATCCCAACATCAAGAAGCGAGAAGAGCCCAAAGCTGGTCCAAAGAAACCGAAAGAGAAAGTGGATGCAATTTCTCAATTTGACCTTAACAACTATGCAAGTATGTACTGGAAGCTCCTCTTCAGAATCTTAAATGTATTACAGGCACACACACATTTACGTGGGGGTTATGTTGTTTTGGTTTTTTCTGCCATTTGAACCAACCCCACAGATGATGGCTTCATTTATTTGAATAGGGGTTAATTATAACTAAATTTCGGACCTTCATTACAGGTGTTGTGATTATTGATGACCACCCTGAAGTGACAGTAGTTGAAGATTCCCAGTCCAATTTGAACAATGATGGTTTTACTGAAGTGGTATCAAAAAAGCAACAAAAACGCCTGCAAGACGAGGAACGCAGGAAGAAGGAAGAGCAAACAGTGCAGGTTTAGTATCATATGTATCATCTCTCTCTGTCCCAGGCATCTTTTTTGTACACGTTATTTGATATGTGCATATGCAGTGCATTCCTGCCCTCCATTGTGAGCTCACACTTGCATGAATAACTCAGTAGCAAGATTTCTCTAAAAGCATTGTTCACTTCAGCTGGTTACTTTCTGAAATAGTCTTATTCCATCGTGTCAGCCTGTCAGGCTACCCACAAGCTCCAGTTCTCACAGAAGGATGCTGAGTTGCTCAGTTTTGTATGATGCAGTTACGGTGTTTATTTTTTTAAAAGTGTAGTGAATTTCTTATTTATTTGACAGGAACCCTTATTTATTTATTTGCTTGCTTGCTTGCTTGCTTGCTTGCTGGCTTGCTGGCCCTTTGGTGGAGACTGAAACAGAATAAATAAATAAACTTTCTTCCAAAATGTCAAAACCTGTGGTGGAATTTGTAAACCTAACCCTTCATGGCAACACATTTCAGTCTTTATTCTTGCTTACCCGTATTCATTGGTCTTACTTGGGAAGTCGCTTAAATTCCAGTTAGCTCTAACAGTGCTTCCTGATAGTCATTGAAGGTCTGGCGTTCCAGCTCTGAGCAACACGTGCTGCTTGCAGTTCATGGCAGATTTCTCAATACAGCTCTAAGATCAAATCCTTTGCTTGAGCAGCTGAGTGTTCTCTGGACTGAGGGCTTCTCCACACTTCCTCTTATCCTGCTGCTTTCCCATGCAGAAAACCTCAAACAGTCCTTTGGCACTAAATTGGAGCAAACGACAATTTGGGCTTTCTCCGATTTAGCACTAAAAACTGGGTTTTCCCTGGGAAAGGAACAGGGCAAAAAGATATTTCTAAATATATTTGGCAAGGGGAAAAACTAAACATAAAATATAAAATATTGATAGATGCAAAAGAGAGAGGAGGTTGTTCCCTGCCAGATATGAGAGTATACTGTGAAGCATCTTACCTTTGTTGGTTGAAGGAATGGATGACATTAGAGAATTCATGTATTCTAGACTTAGAAGGTCATGATAGTATTTTTGGTTGGCACGCTTATTTATGATATGAAAAGTGAAAGTACGTAAAGGATTTACAAATCATATAATTAGGAAAAATATGTAGAGTATGGGATAAATGCAAAAATCTATTAGAGGTTAAAGCACCACTTTGGTGGAAGTGGTGGAAGCTATAGCGGTAAAGAAAAAATATGATAGAAGGGTGGACAACTTACAGAAATTTATTAAAATGAGGGAGGAGAGTATCAATTAAAAGAATTTAAGAAATTATCAGGAAAATTAACAGCATGGATACAATATCATCATTTGAATGATGTTTTTAAGAAAGATAGGATACGAGGGTTTGGGGAACAAATATTACAAGTGGAGAGTGACCTGATGGAATGTAATGTAAAAGTGCTGTCTAAAATGTATAAGATATTATTGGAATGGGAGACAAAGGATGAGCAAGTAAAATCCTTAATGATAAATTGGGCAATAGATATTGGTCACAATATAGATATGGAGCAAGGGAACAATTGTGGAATATGGATATAAAATTTACAGCATGTTATGTCTAAGAGAGGGACGCGGGTGGCGCTGTGGGTAAAACCTCAGTGCCTAGGACTTGCCGATCGCATGGTCGGCGGTTTGAATCCCCGCGGCGGGGCGCGCTCCCGTCGTTCGGTCCCAGCGCCTGTCAACCTAGCAGTTCGAAAGCACCCCCGGGTGCAAGTAGATAAATAGGGACTGCTTACCAGCGGGAAGGTAAACGGCGTTCCGTGTGCTGCGCTGGCTCGCCAGATGCAGCTTGTCACGCTGGCCACGTGACCCGGAAGTGTCTGCGGACAGCGCTGGCTCCCGGCCTATAGAGTGAGATGAGCGCACAACCCTAGAGTCTGTCAAGACTGGCCCGTACGGGCAGGGGTACCTTTACCTTATGTCTAAGAGAAAATTGAAAATCATATTGATGGTACCTAATACCGAGTAAACTGGCAAAAATGTATAAATCTCAATCAAATAAGTGCTGAAAATGTAAAGCGAAAAAAGGTTATTGTTATCATATGTGGTGGTTTTGTAGTAAGGTTAAAGCTTACTAGGAAATGATATATAATGAATTGGAAAAGATGTTTTAAATCGGGGGTCGGCAACCTAAGGCCCATGGGCCGGAAGCGGCCCACGGAGGCTGTTTAACTGGCCCATGAGCTGCCCCCAAACTGAACTGAGCCGCGCCGCCCGCTCAGCGAGTCCCCACGCATTGCGCTAAACTGGCACAGCACAGCATGGGGACTCTCTTCTGTGGCTCCGGAATTCACTTCTGCGCATGCCCAGACACTGGAAATCACGTCTGCGCATGTCCACAGCGCTGGAAATCGCTTCTGCACAGGCGTGATTTTTGGCATCTGGGCATGCACAGAAGGAATTTCCGGCATCGCACTGCGCTGGTAAGCCTTGCCGACCCCTGTTTTAAATAATGTTTGTAAAAAAAAACAGAAGCTTTCTTTTTGGGAATTATAGGGACAGAACTACCCAAACTATATTGAAATTTATTCATGTATGCGACTACAGTGGCAAGAATGTTACTTGCCCAAAAATGGAAAGAAGTCCCAGCAAAAGAAGAACGGATACAAAAACTTACCAGAAAAACATGAAAATGGAAATAGTTTGTTGAATATTTACAAACAAACTGTAAACAGATAAGAACATTGGCAGAATTATTGTAATAACCTGCAGTTTTATAAGAGTATATATTTAAGGTAGATGAATAAATGAACAAATTAAGTTAATTTAGATATGCAGAAAATATAAAAAATAAATTTAAAGAACTGCAGAAAGAGGAAGAAGGAAGTCAAGTTTTGATATGTTAAAATGGCTGTAAAATTATTGAAATGTCTGAAAATCAGAAATAATATATATATAAAGGAAAGGAACAGGACAAGGGGAAAACCACTCAGACCTGTGCTTTCTAAGCAAGGGACGAGTAGAAGTGTGGACGAACCCTGACTGACCACCAGAGTGCCTCAGGAGTTCACAATCAGGATATTATGAGAATTGAGCCCATTGTTATATTGGCACTGAAAATAGGGAATCAGTTTTGCAACTAGTAGTAGCTAATTGATGTAATGTCATCCATGAGTTCATCCAATCTTTAATTTAGAGTGCCCATGCTAGTAGATGGGGACGCGGGTGGCGCTGTGGGTAAAAGCCTCAGCGCCTAGGGCTTGCCGATCGAAAGGTCGGCGGTTCGAATCCCCGCGGCGGGGTGCGCTCCCGTTGCTCGGTCCCAGCGCCTGCCAACCTAGCAGTTCGAAAGCACCCCCGGGTGCAAGTAGGGACCGCTTACTGGCAGGAAGGTAAATGGCGTTTCCGTGTGCTGCGCTGGCTTGCCAGATGTAGCTTTGTCACGCTGGCCACGTGACCCGGAAGTGTCTGCGGACAGCGCTGGCCCCCAGCCTCTTAAGTGAGATGGGCGCACAACCCTAGAGTCTGTCAAGACTGGCCCGTACGGGCAGGGGTACCTTTACCTTTAATGCTAGTAGATACTGCCGCGGGGATTCGAACCGCTGACCATGCGATTGGCAAGTCCTAGGCTCTGAGGTTTTACCCACAGCGCCACCCGCGTCCCTAGTAGATACCATATCAGTGGCAATAAGTTCCATAGGTTAAACTGTATATTGTTTGCAAAAAGTACTTCACCTTGAATGTGCTTCTTGTCAATTTTAGTGGATGGCCATTTTATATTGAGTGTAAATCAGTGTTCCTACTTACTTTCTCCATATGTCTTGTGATTTAATAAACCTTTCATAAAACCTTCATTATCCCTATTGTAGCTTAAAAAAGCCCAACTGATGTATATGGGAAAACAAAATATCTCACAGTTCTTTGGAGCAGAGTTTCCATTTCAGTTGTTCTGGGCAGGTAAACTGCAGGCTCTCTTAACACTCTTACATATTTTTAGGTCTGGACCAAAAAGAGTTCAAATGAAAAAGGAAGGTGTCCAAATTCCAAACTACCACCCAGGTTTGCCAAAAAGCAACAGCAGGCGACAGCAGCAGCCGCAGCTGCCACTCAACAGGTTCAGGTTCAGGCTCAACCGCAACTCCCACTGCAGTGTGTCTCTCAGATTCCAAGTCCACAGACTTCAGTTCAGCTGCAACCACAGGCAACCTGTGCAGCAAACAGCAGCACCGAGTATACAGCAACAAGCAAAACTCTTCAGAACACACCATCTCATAATGCTGTAGGAACCGAATTATGGGATAATAAAGTGCCACCTACAACAGTCCTCAATGACATCTCAAAAAAATGTAAGTAAGACATTTTCCCCCTCCTGGTAAGACATGCAAGAAAAAAATGTGTGCTTGAAATCTTGGGTAACAGACAACCTTTCCTGGGCGCCTCAGTTACTCTTGGGTTGATGCTTTGGATCCTCCACGTAGATAAGCTGTCCTGTGAAGTGATTTATAATGATGGAGAGCTCCAAGGCTTGTCCACATATACCCATTCTCAGCCCTCCTTTCTCTGACCTCACCGTTCTTATGTATGGGTAGGACTACCCAATGTTTGCGAAAACATTTACTGCCTGCCATTTGCCTTTTATGTGGACACTTTTTAAAAGGGAATAGTTGAGAATTATTTACTGCTTTGACATATCTTTGTTCATTTGCATTGCAGGGGGTTGGATTACCCTCAGAGTCCTTTGCAACTCTACAGTTCTTTGAGCTTTTTTTTTTTACCTAGGCTGATGCCAGTAGGTATTTTTAGGCATTTCAGCTTTAACCAAAAATGAAAAACTTATTTGATCTTCCCACAAATGCCATCCACCTGATTTATTTTCATTGGCCTCTGCTACTTGAGAGGAGGATGTAGAAAATATAGAAATCAATCTAGAAGCAATAGAATTGCTGAACTCCTAGCATACACTTTATTAATGTGCTCTTTGTGAGCAGATAACTGGGATACTTTGTCCTGAATGTTCTCTTACCATTTCATGCAACTTGTTAAAATATTTTGAATTCTTAGCAAGCAGCATGCTGCCTTGCACTAATTTTATGTAAGGGGGGGGATCATAGTTAGTTTGCAATTAGCACTTATACTATCAAATTTTGATCTAATTCCACCTTGTTCTCTGGACTTTTAGTGGGACCCATTAGTCCTCCCCAGCCTCCTTCAGTCAGTGCCTGGAACAAGCCTTTGACATCATTTGGATCAGCTCCATCTCCAGAGGTAATGAACAGACATGTTCTCATCTATTGTTAGCTGTGTTCTAATATGTCAGTGGCTAGAAGTGAAAAGGCAAAATACATTATCCATTTTGTCAAATGGGTAACTAGTTTTCACAGGTAAAACAGCCATTACTCGTTAGTTAGCTTACAGGTGTTACATCTTCAAACCAATATCTGATAGCTTAAATAAAACCTGATTGATATGAAATATAATCTTTAATGGTTATAATATAAATTTGCTGATAACATTAGAGCTATGGTGAATTACTTAATTGGATGTTGCAGTATGGAACAAAAGTGTGCCTGTGTTAAACTAAACTTTCTGGGGTCCTTACTAGGGAACAACAGTTGGGCAAGAAAGTGGAATTGATTTGGGAATAGAAACTATTCAGTTTGGTGCTCCAGCATCTAGTGGGAGTGACAGTGAAGTTGGCCCACTTTCAGAGAAGACCTCAGAGAAGCTTCTTGAACCCAAGGAGCAAAGGCAGAAGCAGCCCCGGGCAGGACCCATAAAAGCACAGAAGGTAAGTGAAACTCTCCCACTTTCATGAACCACAGAAGCATTTTAGAAGCTGCATTTTTCTGCCCATGTGTTCCAGCAAGAGGAAGTCTAATCAAACTTCTATGCTTATGTATCCTGGTTAACATATTTCTGATTATTTGGGGGGGGGATTGAATATTTATGTGGGGTGCTCACAAAATCAACTGCCACATGTTAAAAACTGCTGTGATTGCTTGTTGATATAACTGAAACAAATTAACTCACTCCAAAGTCTATACATTTATCTAGGAAAATCAAAAATACAACTTAAGACACTGGAGCATCAAGAATACCTAAATAAGGAAATAATAGAAGAAGAAAAATAGACAATAATTAAAAATTTATAAGGCACCAGAAATTGCTGCATTTCCAGGATAATAAAAATTGAAACATACTTTCTTACATTGTTTATTGGAATAATGAATTGCAATCCAGTACTTCACTCCTGGGAAAAATGAATTATAACAATTCCAAAACTAGCAAAAAACGTAGGATATGTGGATTCCTGTAGATCCCAGTGCAAATCTGACCTAACACAGGTACAGATACATAGCTCCACCTACCATGTGGCAGTGGCGGTGGCAAAGAGCATATCATCACTGAATGCCCAGCAGAGCTTTATAGCATAGTAAATTGACTGGTCCAGACTGGTATTGTTTCATTAACCATTCAATAGCTTACAGTGAATGATTTGTGAATCCCTTTATGGGCGAAATCATTCGGCTCTATGTCAGACTTTATGCAAGGGCACCATCATGTTACAGCCTGTGGGATAAGTTTCTGTTGTTGTAGCCTGAGGACATGGACAGGACACAGTAGTGAGGTTGACTGTGTGCCCTCTTGATCTCTGCCCGTGACTGGTAAAATCTAGTAGCAGGGATTGACTAGACTGGGGGAGTGGTTAGAGCCTTCCTACAAAGGGAATTATGTGAAGCATCTTGAAAGAGGCAGTGGTGCATCCCTTTTTAAACCTTCCTGGATCCAGAGGTTTTAGAAACTACCACCCAGTCTCTTAATATTCCATTCATGGCAAGGTGACTTAAGAGAGTCACCTTGCCATGCTGACCAGCCAGCTGCAGTTTGACTAGAGGAAGCAGTTATATAGATCTACTTGTGTCTGGTTTCAGGCCCAGTTGTAGTTGTAACTAAAGTTTATACTTTAGTTTTAACTGTATTTTCTCATGGTTGTGTTTGCCGCCCATTGCTGCCTTGGGAGGAAGCAATGCTGTTTTTCTAGAAAAAGAGGTGCCGGAGCTCACCATGAACACTTCCCTTGTTCTCTCTTAACGGTAATGGTGCCCACCTGAGATGTGCTAGAACTGTGTTCTGGCAAGCTCTGGCTGAAAAAAAGCCTAGGGAGGAAGGATGGAATATAGGTTATATAATAACATAATAAACGAAGAGGCAATAATCTTTTAATACATTGCATAGCTTTCAGATTTGAGTCCAGTAGAAAACAAAGAGTACAAGCCTGGTCCCATTGGGAAAGAACGGTCATTAAAGAACAAGAAAGTAAAGGAGGCTCAGCAAGGGGACCCTGAGGGGCAAGAGAAACCAAGCCCTGCTACCGTCAGAAGTCCAGACCCTGTTCCTTCTAAAGAAGGCAAAGCAGCTGCTGAACTTGGTACTGAAATAGGAACAATGATATCCGTGACTGCTTCAGAGTTTGGAGCAACCCAAAAGGTAAGAATCAAATGGAATGGCTACTTAACTAATCAGTGCTGAATGGGTGGAATTTAGATATACCTGAGTGGAATATTTATAAATACAATAAATATTCATATATAGTGAATATTCATAAATATGGAGAAGCTGGCTTCAGTAGAGCTTTTTCTATGGCCTTCGTCCTAGAAGTTTGCAGTACCCATTTTTTTTAAATGGCTATGAGTAAGTGAAGGCATCCAAGCATTAGGTTCTTGCTCAGGTATTGCTCCATGCAGCTTTTATGGACATTTGCTTTAGTAGAAAAGTAACAATAGCTACAAGTCTCTGACATAAGCTGAAACAGCTTAAAGCTTTGTTTCCTCATACTTCTCCTAGTTCCAGAATGAAGTAATAGGGTGGAAACATCAGCATAAGACAAAGAACAGGGTTGTGTTTTCTGCATTGCTTTTGCTCAGTTTCCTTTGTTTTTTATTTGAAGACTTTTCAAGAACTGTCCAAAATGTATGGTTTCATAGGCTCATGGATTCTGGTACACACAAAAATGAAGCCAAACCATGGCTAAGCATGAATGATTGAACATGTGGGTACTTGGAGAAAAAAAATGTGGCTGCTTTGCTCCTCCCATAGTCATGTTGCTGCCATGCTCCCCAAAGCTAAGCCATTCTTTCACCTAGCATTGCATCCAAACCTAATGACAGGGCCAAAGTTTCCCCACCTCTGCTCCATATGGGAGAAGTCCTCTTACTTTCTTCTCAGTTGATGCATGTGGAAATATTCTTTCAGGCAATGTCTTGCCTTACAATAATCAAGTATTTGAGCATCAGTTAGTCATGTAGTTAACGTTTCCTAAACCTATTCAACTGATCAAGGCAAACAGCCTGGAACTTCAAAGCATGTTCCATGTCATGTTGTTTTAAATATTTTAGTATTTTCCCAAATAGTCTTATTCAGACTTCAGAAGAAGAAGAAGAAAAATTGGCTTTTAACAGTCACCTCTATCCACCCTTGGAAAGTCAATACACATTTGTATGTTTAAACAAAAGTATTAAAGGGGGCCATTTTAGATCCTATGGCTTCAGACAATTATTATTATTTTTTTATTGATATTTATTAAAGTTTAACAATTACAAAAAAGAAAAGAAAAAACAAACAATAAAAAAGTTACAATACTTCAAAAATAAAAGAGAATACAATAAAAAAACAGTACAGCAGAGCAATAAAAAAAACACAACAAAAACATTTAAATACAAAAATATTTATATAATAATAATTAAAAAAAAACACATCCGATATTTTCATATCTTTATATTTCATATACTTATTTCCTCGACTTCCTCACACCTCCCTTTTTTGTATTCTAATTCAATTAACTGTTTCAGCAAGTCCTTTCCCTCTTTCTCAAATTTTGTTCTATAGTTTATCTTAACGCAGTTTGACCATAAATTTTACACTTTGACCCATTAACAATCCATTTTTACTTAATTCTTTATAACCTTTCTGCTAAAACCATGTAAATTCATTCCAGCATCCTTCTAACATTCATTAATTTTGCTATATTTTTTGTAAATATACTTTAAATTTTTTCCAATCTTCTTCCACCGACTCTTCTCCCTGGTCTCGGATTCTGCCAGTCATTTCTGCCAGTTCCATGTAGTCCATCAGGGCTTCAGACAATTATTGTCCACTTTCACATTGGCTATTTTGGGTCGTGGTGTTGGAGTGGGATGTGGTATATCAACTACAGATAGCTTAGGAAGATGCTGATTATTTGGATCCATCCCAGTTACTATTATTTGTTTATTAAATTTGTATACCACTATTCATGTGAAGATCCCAGTTTAGCTTCAGCCTGGATTTGGGACAGAAACAACCTTGATTGGCCTAGTGAATAGCTTATGCCAAACAATGTTCTGGATCTCTCAAATTTTATGGTCTGTTTTAGTGCTCAGCGATTTTTCAATATTTTGGCCAAAATCTCTTTTGAAATCGCACCGCAATCACAATTTTGACCTGGCAATACACAGCAATGTATTGCTCTTCACACGAGGGAGAACAGGGCAGCCAATTTCAAGGGACCGCCAATATCACATGATGATCTCACCCTACCTGCGTGATCTCCATGGCTGCTCCTTCCCTCATCCCCATGCCTGATCTCCAATTTCAGACATTGTGATATATCAGAATATCGTGATGTTTAGCTGCTGATATATCACGATGTTAAAAACCAGGTATCACTCAGCCCTAGTCTGTTTTTTAGTATCCCTAAAATCCTTTGCTTATTAAGGACTACCCCACATTTTGTTCAGAACATTGCTTTGCAGAGGTAACTACCATAGAGTTATCAAAATTTTCAAAAGTAGGGGGTTTGTGACTTGGCTTTTGAAAAATAGGGGGCCCTCAGTAATTCGTAATTTGTAATTAAACATTTCCAGTTCCTCCTTGAGGAGCATTCTCAGAAGGTGGTTGAGGAGGACTTCCAGTTCTCCCCATGGTGCCTTGTGGGGTGCCTCAAGGGTCTGTCTTGTCCCCCATGCTTTTTACCATCTGCATAAAACTGCTGGGGGACATCAGCTGGATGTTTTGGCAGCAATGACTAGCTTGCAGATGACACTCAAATCTACCCCTCCTTTTTGTCCTCTGATTTCAGGGGGGCTGTAGAGTTCCTAAACTGGTATCTAGATGCTGTCTTTGGACTGATGGGGGTAAACAAGCTGAAATTAAATTCAGATAAGATTGAAATCTGTAGGCAGGGAGATCACATGCTCCTTACAACTGATCTTAGATGGAGTTGCCCTCCCACTAAAGAACCAAGTACACACTTTCTGAGTTCTTGTGTACTATACACTAACAGGCAAAGCACAGGTGATGGTGGCCAGGAGCTCATTTTATCAACTTCAGCTGGTGTACCTATTAGAGAGGTCAAATGTGGCCACAGTTATTAATGCTCTAGTCACATCCAGGCTGGACTCCTCGTGGGGTTGCCTTTAAAGACAGTTTTAAAATTTCAACTGGTTTAGCATGCAGCTGTCAGTGTCTTGATGGGAGCTAGGTGGTCAGACCATGTGAAGCTTTGAAACTGCACTTGGTGGCTAGTGTGTTTCTGAGCCTAATTTAAAGTGCTGGTGGTGACATTTAAAAGAACCATTGACCCTCCAGATGTTGCTGGTCCACAATTTGCATCATTGCTGGCCTTTTGCCATCCATGCAGGGGCTGATGAGAGTTATAGTTCAGCAACAGCTGGAGGGCCAATGGTTGGATTTGAGGTTTTTGGTGTGTTTTTTAAAGGCCTGCCCCCATACCAGTCTGCCCATACTTCCAGTGTTGGCAAGGGAGGCCATCTTAACTGCCAACCTTCAAGAACAGTTAAATTGGCAGGTATTTTCTGTAGTACCTTTATGGTTCTGGATTTCAGTACCAGTAGGGCTTTGTCCAGCCAGATCTCCTTAGGTCCTTAGAAAGGCATTAAGAGCTTGCCTGGTTTTGATGGCCTTCACTTGAATGTTGTTTTAATCCGTTTGCTGTGCTGTCTTGCTGCTGATGCTTTAAGTTATAGCTATATTAGGGGGGCTGGATATGTGCTTATTACTGCTGGTTTCATTAATGTTTGGTATTCTGAAAGTATTGCATTGTTCTATTGTTGTGGAAATTACCTTGAGAGAGTGTGTTGTTTAAGGTGGCCTATAACTTATCTTAAGTAAAAATAAGTGTATTCATGTACCTTTTTTGTGGATTATGAAGTTATGTAAAGTTATTTATGATGCTTTATTGTGATATGACAGCTTAGTTAATGAAGTTGTGAATGGAGAGATTATTTTAGCTTTTTCATCTCTTTAAAGCTCTCTTTTTTACAGGGTATTGTTATTGTATAGGTCAGCTTCTTCAACTCTTTTCTTTACAGGAGTCTGTAACAGACTATACAGCACCTTCTTCTCACTCCAGTACAGTGGCTACAAGCAGTGCAAAGATGGAAGAGGCTTTAGTGACAAATGTAAGCTTATTAGTTACTTTAAGCATAGCTTTAAACATAACTTTTATTTTTCATGGCATTTAAAACTAAAATTGCTATACAGATCTTCTGTAATTTTTATTGTGCAGTAACAATGCAAAAATAATGTTAGAAACCTTGTAGATAAAGGCTAGTGGAAGATGGGTGTTTCATCTTAATGGAATTTTGAGAAGCTTTCAAGAATTGTGGAAAAAATAGTGGTTTGAGCAATCAGTGCTAGCTAGGCTATAGGGTTACAGTGGTACCCCGGGTTACATACGCTTCAGGTTGCAGACTCCACCAACCCAGAAATAGTACCTCGGGTTAAGAACTTTGCTTCAGAATGAGAACAGTTATTGTGCTCTGGCGGCACGGCAGCAGCAGGAGGCCCCATTAGCTAAAGTGGTGCTTCAGGTTAAGAACAGTTTCAGGTTAAGAACGGACCTCTGGAACAAATTAAGTACTTAACCCAAGGTACCACTGTATTAGCATATTGTGTGTGCAGTACCATGTGGTAAGGAAATGCATATTGTTATGGCAATTGAGATTTTCACAAAATAGTTAATTCTAGGTTCATTAAGGCTCTCACTACACATTCAGAAGGATTACTTGGTGTCATCTCTCTTGGGCTTGTCTGATTTCAGAATATACAATACAGGTGAGGTTTGCATAAAATCACCCTCCACACTAAAAATAAACACACCCCTCCCTTCCTGTAGAAAGCTGTGTGTTGAGAAGAAAGCTGGCCTAGCTCTTCTTTCCAAAGTGCTACCTTCCCAGCTGTAGATGGGAGAGCATTCAGTCATGACATCTCCAATACGCCAGGAGGGATTTACTTACATAGTCCTTTCCACTGCATCATTTACATGCAGGTTCCGTTCTCCAAACACAATGCATTCCCTGGAAACGGTTTGTGATGTGAGCGTTCGCATAATGAGCTGATGATTTCCATTATTTCCTATGGGAACATTTCTAATCCGTGATTTATCCATGCTTCCTCCATGCTTTCTGCCTGAAACTGTTGCAGCCAGTCAGCAAAAGCCAAACAAAGGAAAAATTATTTCTTTGATCTCTCCTGCTCCCTGATTTGTCTGATCTCCCTCCCTCCATCACTTAATGGTTTCTGCCTGAAACTGCTGCAGCCAATCAGCAAAAGCCAAACAAAGGAAAAAAAAATTCTTTGATCTCTCCTGCTCCCTGATTTGTCTGATCTCTTTCCATGCTTTGTGCCTGAAATGGCTGCTGCTGACCAGCAAAACACAACCAAGTAAGGAAATGGGCAAACTTTGACTGTTTGGGTATCTGAATTAGCCATCCATGTACCAAGGTTTGGGCATAATTCTTTGTGTTCAGATAACTGAGATTTTGTATAATGAGCATTCCAATAGCAGCACCTGCACATACTTCAGTTTTACTAGAATTTATTTCTATATCAAAATTGCCAGTCTGCTATATAACATGCAGTGAACATGTTGAAAAAAATGACTCATCACACATGCAGGAAGAATTTTGTTAAGGTAACTACATCTATATTGAGCAATCCTGAAGGTCATATTTGCAATCGTAATATAGTAATAGGGTTTACTCAAGTAATTACTTTGTTGTCTTTCACACACACCCTTCCCACCATAGCCTTGACATTGGCTTTTTGTGTTATGCTAGTAGGCATTACTCTGGACAAGCGTGTAAGTGACAAAACAGACTTTTTGTGCAAGAATATCACTTGCAGAGTAAATTCATATGCCATGGAGCCAGTTGGAGCATCCATTTATGATCACACACTTCTTCTTCCTCTTCTCTACTCCCCCACCCCCATGATTAGTCTGCTCCTTCACCTTCTCTTTCTCTGTTTGAGATTACTGTAACAGCTGACAGCTAAATTGGATAATTCAGGTTAGCAGTAACCATAGTTTGTCTGCAAAGTGGAGATTGGAGCCATGCTTTGAAGTGGGTCTAAGTCCCTGGTTTGGATTGATGGCCTGCCCAATTTAAACATTGTGGGAAATTATTTTTCTCTCAAACTCTGAAAAGGATGGAGAAGGCATGCACAAGTTTGAGGGGTGAAAGCATGAGACCATGAAGTTGCTTCTCACTGCCAAATCACGGCTCTGTGAGATATCTCTCTTTAGCCACAGCTACAAGAGAGAAGGAAAGTTTCTGTTCATCTTATAAGGGCTTGAAAAAGCAAAAGCAACACACACAAAATTGAGAAGTGTGTGGGTGGTGACCTCTAAATAACGTGGCATACAATGTGAATTGTAACCATTCTGTTTGTGTGTTAGTCTCGTGTTTCTCGGCAAAGTGGTACAGGTCCTCTACAAATGGTTCTTCAGACTAGTATCTTATTTCCTACTGCAATATGTGGACACCTAAATATTCTGTGAATAACTCTGGAAACCAATTGTGGATGCCAAATAAGATCAGAGCAACCTAGAACTTTAAGAGCAGAATAATGGCAGTGGTTATTGAATTTAAATGCTTTTATCCAATGTACCTTTATTTTTATTTGTTAAGTCTGCAAAGGCTTTGGTTTTGCGTTCTTTGATTGATGGTAAACCTTGGCAAATGCTGTCTGGCAACAGAAAGTGTCCCCTTATGGAATCCTGGTGCTTATTATTTTGTTGCTTTGCGACTCCATCTCTGGCGTAACCATGTTGCTTGTGTTTGAAGGAGAGCAGGATTTGAACAACTCTCCAAGAGAGTTTCCAGTTAGTGACTTGTTTCCTATTAAGTATACTTTATGGCGGTGTTTGTGGCTTTCTTTGTCATCCCTTTTGTTCATAAAGTTTTGAAATGTTTGAGGTTGATTATTATGTCCATGATGGAGTACTGTGTAATTCTTGGGTGCTGATGACTTTTGTGTACAGTATTTTTGGAGTTCGATTTACTCCTAGATGTGTGGTTTGAAAATTTCATCTACCTTCATTCTTTAAACTAGCTTAATTCCATTCTGTGGCAGTATCTTGTAAGAATGATTATAAGAGCACAGATAATGGCCAAGAGTAAGAGAGCATCAATGTCTTTGTTTTGTCTATATTTGAGTCTTCAGGAAAATCTATTGATTGCACTTAGTTAAGTTCAAGTAAAATTGTACTATTCCTGCAGTAGTTTAGTTTTTGTGCACCTGTGACACTATGAAAGGAGGATATTTCTCAACGTTTGAGGACCATCATTCTACTTCTTTAACGAGTCCTGTGAGAATCAGTGTAGGGGAACTACAATAACCTGAATTTAATTTTTGGAATTAAATCCAAAAGGAAATGGTCAACAAGCCATGACTATGAACCAGAAAGTCTTTTCCCCCCACCTGTCAGATCTTTTTTTGTCCTTTTTATGTTAAAGCTTCCCTGCTAAATGCTTGCACCTGAAAGACAATTTAGTTCAGCGGCATTGCTTGAGCTCTTGCTTTTGTTGGGGCTTCCGTTATAGACCTAGCTAGAATGTGATGTGTGTTGCCTGCCTTTCAGGTGCCCCTGCCCCACACCCTTCCCCTCCCTAGGAGGGAGGCTCTACAACAGAGCTCCAGCCTAACTCCAGTTTCTCCCGCAACCGTGGACCTCACCCTCAAGGTATGTACCACATCCCTCTAAGGGTCATTTTCTTGCATGCAGGGGAAAGACTTCATCAAGATCTTGCTGGCAAACTTCAGTGGAGAGACCAAAAGGGCAGTTTTTGCTTTTTAGACCACTAGAACAGGAGTTTCTAAGGGGGTTCATTGCATTTCTTTGACCCCACTTTGTAACTAACAGCAATTGGCTGACTCTTGCCACC
Organism: Podarcis muralis; assembly: GCF_964188315.1. NCBI lineage: Eukaryota > Metazoa > Chordata > Lepidosauria > Squamata > Lacertidae > Podarcis > Podarcis muralis. The sequence goes on from NC_135659.1 coordinate 3,682,226, forward strand.
CAAATCCTAGGATACACATCAGAATATTAGATAGGACTTATTAGGGTGATTGTGATTTTCCCCTCCTATAGAGAGTATATGGGAAATGAGCTATGTATAGATAGGTGGTTCCAGATGCCTTTCTGTGAAATAGCTTGTATTGTTTTGAGCAATTATTGTTGAGGTTAGCAATATGTAATGTGTATTGGCTGGCTGATGCAGCACACTTTGTGCAGGAGACTGGCAGTGTTAGAATTTGCTGATAGCTTGATATTTTCTATTAAGTGGTAACTGGTGTGACCTTTTAGTGACTGTGTGAGGTAGGTGTGTGAAGGCAGCCAGGTAGTGTTCATAGCTGACAGTGTTCATTTGGACTATATTGTGCATCTCATGCTGCAAAGTGAGTCTCAGTAGCAATATTTACAGATTGATACCAATTCTTCTCAGTTCTGCAAAGTGGTAGAACATGTATTTGCACAACTCAGTTAAATAGAGCTTTTGTGAGAGAGGTTCCAAATAGGAACGTGCCTCCTATGATTACAGATTTTAGAGGGTGGGGTTCTTGTCTTATTGACATACATCATATGTATATACTAGTAACTCTCTTAATCAGCTGAGACTAGACTGAATTTTTGAAGACCTGGCCCACATTTCAAAATACTTATGAAAATTGTCCAACAGACATAGCACTGGGCTGAAAGCAACTTGTAAAGTAAATGTGCACAACTTCAGCAGAGCTTACACTCAACAATTATTACAGTTGTTGCTAGATTGACATGGCAGTGCTGCCTTTTCCGTCTCTGATCTGCTTCTTGTTGACGTATCATTTAAGCTTCACTATTGTGCCTCTGTGGATGTATTCAGGTGAAAGCATTTCTGTGATAAAGTAATGTACCTTTTTGTTCTGTTTAGTCTGAGGAACTATTTGGGTATTTGGTATAAAGTTTACATGTAATTTGTTGTTGTGAATGTGGACAGGCAGGACGATAGGAAGGTAGATGAAGGCACATGCCATTTTCTAATACAGCAGTTGTATTATGAACAGTATCTAATGTCTTGTTATGGATTCTTATCATGCTATTGTCTTCGTTAAAATAGGTTTTACATTTGAACCTTTTGTGTTCTGCAATGAATATTTGATATTTCTGTGCAGTATCTGGAATATTTTACACCTAGGGATATAATTGTATATTAAACTCAATAGAGGGGGGGAGGCTTTAAAGCCATAAAATACTCTTAATAACCAATACATAGTTTTGTCTGGATTAATTTCCAGTAAGATGCTAATTTGCAGCATGCATTGTAGCTGAAAACAGTTGCATTAGAAAATAGGGTTGATTTTAAATGGATACATATAATACATAATCTCATGATCGAAAGTGGTTATCCATAAAAATTGTCTAGCATAGACAACTACAAGTCCTGTGGCATCTGAAGACTGACTTACTGTTACTTTTCTGAAAGCCATAGCAGGGATAAGCAACATTTCCCCCTGAGGACCACACACTAGTGGGCAAAAATGTTTCCTACAGTTTGTGGGGGGCAAAAGCAGCAAGCCTCCCATGACACACAATAATCTTGGCTGGATTGTTGCAATTGCCAGGTTGCAGGGCGTGGTCACACACACAATGGGTTGTCTTCAGTATTCTCCTAATTGCCCTATGCAGGTTTGAAGAGCAAGCTGTATTTTGAAATTGCACTCTGTCTGCATTTCCTCCTGGTGTTAGAAGGATTGTTGAGGCAATGGCAAGGGTTATCAGGCCAGGCCAGGCTCTAGCTCAAAGGCAGGCAAGAGGCCACAGCTGTGGGTGAGCTGCCGTTTTCTGCACCAAACTCAACCATCCTCTCTCACTAAAAGGAAGAGCAGTGGTGGCAGTCATTCAGTACTCACTGTGTGGCACAGGAGCGCAAAGCAGATGATTAAACACCAGGAAGGAAGGAAGTAAATACCAGGGTTTTTTAGGCTGAACTTTTCAGCTGAAATTGATAGGCAGCAGGGTAATTTTGGCAGCTGCGGGAAGCAACCAACTGATCACATGGGAGAAGGGTGAGGGCAACATACAGGGCATGGGTTGCCTTTAAGTGCCATAGCATCTTGGAAGTGATTCAAAGAAGGCAACGGTAATGAAGATCTAAGCTATATTTCTTCCATAATTTAAGAACCACAGTATACAGTTGCAATTGAAATGCTTCAACCCCCATTGCAAATCAGGTTTATTATCAAAATTTACAGACTTTCAGCTGTTTGCAATAAGCAAATCAAACAAAAGCAATAGCTCAACACAGTGGATGCTTCAAGTGGTTTCTCCAAATTCAGCTCAAATTGCAACTTATACTGGCTTCTCCCGTCTCACTATTATTCAACCCCCCTGAATAGAATCCCTCACAACAGCCAAATACAACAGGTGTTGTCTCAAGCACACCTTATGTAGCTGAACAAGGGCTTCATTAGTTGCAACAGGTGTGCTTGAGCAGTAAGCAAATCAAACAAAAGCAATTGAAATCAAAAGCAACATGAAATACCTGAGCTGGCTAGGTGTTTGCTGAGTGTTAAATTTGGCTGCATGTTAGAAATATGAATTTCTTGGAGAATGGTCCAAGAAGATAAGAGAAGATATCATCGCCCTTCACAAACAAGGAGCAAGATTCAAGAAGATAGCAAAAGCACTGCATGTTCCCAGAAACACTGTTGAAAGCATAATTTGCAAGTTAAAGGTTAAAAGGAATAGTGGTTACACTACTTGGACAGGGCAGAAAATGGAAGCTATCTGAGGCAGCAACCACAATACTGAGAAGGCAGGCTGGGAAAAACCTTCAAGTGACTGCAAAAGAGCTGCAGCAAGACTTGATGACAGCAGGCACTGATGTTTCAGTGAGCACAGTAAGGTGCCTTACTAAGTGCAGAAGGTTTCCATGCCAGAACTCCAAGACGTTCACCACTACTGAACCAAAAGCACAAGAAAACTCAGCTCCAGTATCCTCAAAATCATATAAACAAGCCACAGAAGTTTTGAGATACGGTTCTGTGGAGTGATGAAACAGAATTGGAACTTTTTGGCCCCATGGATCAGCACTATGTCTGGAGGAAGAAGAATGAAAAGAACACTCTGCTCTGGGGCTGCTTTGCATCCTCTGACACTTGCAGCATGTGGAAGGCAGGATGGATTCATTGAAGTATCAGGAAATCTTAGAAGAAAACATGCTGTCCGTGAGGAAGCTGAAGCTTGGGCGTCACTGGAGCTTCCCAGAGGATAATGATCCCAAGCATACCTCAAATTCCACCAAGGCTTGGTTGCAGAAGTAGTCCTGGAAGGTTCTACAGTGGCCATCACAGTTACCTGACTTGAACCCCATAGAAAATCTCTGGTGGGAAGGTGATTGCAGCACACAAACCCAAGAAGAATACTGAGGTGGAGACCATTGCTCATAGGAATGGGCTAAGATTCCTCAGGAACACTGCCAGAAGCTGCTGTCTGGCTATGCATCTCATTTGCAGCAGGTCATAGCAGCAAAAGGCTGCTCTACTAAGATGCTTGCCATGAAGGGGTTGAATAATAGTGAGTTTGGAGAAACCACTTGAAGCATCCATTGTGTTGAGCTATTTCAATTGCTTTTGTTTGATTTGCTCATTGCAAACAGCTGAAAGTCTGTAAATTTTGATAATAAACCTGATTTGCAACGGGGGTTGAATAATTTTGATTGCAACTGTATATCTTCACCACCTGTTTCTGTATTCAATCACTGCAAAAATACAACTTCCAGAGAAGTAACAATCTGTTCAATTTTATGATGCCTCATTAGGTATGAGTACTATTAATATGGTGGCTTATGCAAAGTTTATGCATTTTTCAGGACTGCTCAGAGATGCTGAGGTGGTAGATTCAATATAGAACCATGAAGAGTTGACACGTGTCTTGGGCACATTTTTATACTTGAAAGCAAGCCCAGTGATAGCAGTTAATGAAAATGTAGTTGCAAATCTCTTCTTTGACTTTTTCCACTATAGCCCAGCTTACTTAAACCTATTTAATCCTGGTTTTGGTTACTGGCAAGTTCTAAACTGTGGTATAAAAAGCAAACGTTTCGCTGGGGTTTTCAAAAACTGTATTATGGTCAATGTGCAGGATTGTGCTACATTTGGCTTAGTTCATATTTCATACTTGTGGGTCCCTGGGATTCAGATCTAGAGTGTAAAATGTGTTAGATTAATGGTGCCATTAATGTAATTTTAATATGTGGATTAAATAGCTGAGGAATAATTCTAAAAGGTTTTCTTGAGAAAATATTTTTTTTAATGTATCAAAGCTAGTAATGATTCACACTTGGCTCTAACCTTTGCTGTATGCTTGCCCCATGTTTTCTGAAAACGTTAAACAATTTATACCTCTAATATTCTAAAACAATTCAGTTTCCCTGGCAGCTAACTAGAGGAGTATGGATGCTGTCTAGAGAGAGAAAGTGAAAATAAGACACTGTGAAAATTAAATGGGCTAAATTCGTATTTCAAAGTGGAACCATTTCCTTTTTCTGACTAGATGGAGTCTGCTCGCAAAGCATGGGAAAATTCACCAAATGTCGGGGAGAAGAATTCACCAGCTACATCATCAGCATCTCCAGTAGGTGGTAGTAGTGGTAGCAGCAGTGGCAGCGGAAGCAGCAGCAGCAGCAGTGGACCAACCAGCGGTACATACAGCTCTTTCTCAAGTGCATCAATGCCTCCCATTCCTGTGGCTTCAGTTACACCTACAACTTCATTGTCAGGTATAAACATTTGGACTACAGCCTTGTTGTTGTTGTTGTTACGCAGACTGTCTGACTGGGTTGCACCAGCCACTCTAGGTGGCTTCCAACATACAGTGGTGCCTCGCAAGACGAAAAGAATCCGTTCCGTGATTCTTTTCTTCTAGCGGTTTTTTCGTCTTGGGAAGCAACCCCATTGGTGGCTAAGCGGATTAGCGCTATTAGCGATTTAGCGCTCTTAGCGGCTAAGCTGTTAAAAGGCTATTAACAGCTTAGCGGCTTTGAAAAGGGGGGGGGAAGCGGGGGGGAAATGGCGAGACTCGCAAGACGTTTTCGTCTTGCGAAGCAAGCCCATAGGGAACTTCGTCTTGCGAAGTGCCTCCGCGACGGAAAACCCTTTCGTCTTGCGGGTTTTTCATCTTGCGAGGCATTCGTCTTGCGGGGCACCACTGTATATAAAAGCATAATTAAACATTAAAAAGCTTCTCGATACAGGGCTGCTTTCAGATGTCTTCTAAAGGTTATATAGTTACTCATCTCCTTGAAAGTTTCATAGTCCTTCAGTCTAAAAGCCTGTCAGAGCAGCTTGCATACAGTCCCTTGAAACAAGGTAAGACAGCCCCTGGCCACAGTCTAAAAGACATGACACAAAAGAGATGGGGAGGGAAGAAGGTAAAAGCAAACTCAGGTTCCAGTTCTGTTTAACTCTCTGCATTATTCAACTCTATTCTAAAAGCAACACACATAGCTAGCTTGTTCTTAGCTTGCCTGCTCTGGTTAGTTTACCTTGACTATAGAGATATCGTAATTAAACCATAATACAGGTGGCGACCATTTCGCACGTGTTCACATGACACGTAATCGCCGATGAGCATGTTATTTTGAACCTGGAAGAGGGTGGGGGATAGTAGGGTGGGCTGACAGGCGCTCCACTGACCCGTGTGAATGCCTGGAATGCAAACAGAGAGTTGCCTGTAACTGAAAGTTTCCAAGATTTCCTCCTCCACCTAAGACGCTCAGATAAGGTTTTACTACAGTACATGAATTTCACTGGAAAGCCCATTAATTATGGACAATAAAGTCTGATCAAGTTTTAATACAACTGAATGTTGGGGAAGAAAACCAGTATTTAGGTTCAAGCGTGTCTACAAATCTAGCAGAGGGGTTCAGGTAGCTCTTTGGCACTTGAAGTAGTATTTGTCCAGTAGGTTATTGGTCAATTTTTAAGAAAGTTTAACACGTGATGTGTAATTTTAAGCACATAAGAACATTAGTATATTCAGAAGGAAACAGCTGTGAACATGCTACTTAATCCAGAACAGGGATGGAATGGGGCAGGGCTAAAATGATGGCACAAAATGGTCGTAGCCTGTACATCAGAGTCTAAATGACTCACTCTGGATGCTGTTTATGCCTGTTCATTGACAGAATAAAGCCTCCTTGAAGTGGCATAATGGTGTGGAAGATGAGAGGACTTACATTTCCATGACATACTTCACCCCCTCTCATAGTACAATAGTGTCTCCCAGGAAACATTTAAAGAATCATTGCTCTAAAGCAGTTGATGTTACTGAAAAAAGTTAACTGCAGTCTAAAGGAGTGGTTTAAAACTCATGTCAGGGAATTATGCATGTATTGCAACTCCCACAACTGCTGAGACTGCTTCTTCATTCAGGGAGCAGGGAGAGAAACAATTTGCTCCCTCATTTATAGAAGAAGCAGTCCTGAAAACTGCAAAGGAAACTCTGGCTATATGTATCATTCTCTTGTATATGTCCTATGGTGGTTTATCATCATCATCATTTTTAATTTGTTTACAACCTTTCACCCTCATGTTCCTGGGTGGGACACTATGTGTGAATATTATACTGACCCTAATGCTGGCATAGAATGCCAGCTGAGTAAAGGGACCTTGTGAGACTTCAAAAGATGCTAGTCCTTTGACAAGTCTCCAGGAAATGTGACCCTGTAAGAATGCACGGCCACCATTATTACCACACATCCCTCTGTTATACAGACTTGGGGGCCAACTAGGGCCATCACATATAGGAAGAAGTAATCTGTGAAGCTACTTTAGGCTAATCCTCCTGTAGGCACCCTTCAATTGGCATGGAAGGTCCAGTTAGTGTTGTTATGTCTGGGTGTTGCCTGGTTGGCGATGATCCATGACAAGACCTCCCAAGCATTTGATGACTGAAATATACTGTTCGTGGCAACCTTGAAAGTATTACCTGTAAGAATACGTTAACTGTGTTTGAATGTTTCTAGGTGTTCTTAATGTTTTTAAGTATTCATTTAAAATTTTTGATGATATTTTGCTGCTTTGTTGTTAGCTTTCCTGGTCTTCTTTGGAAAGAAGGTTGTGACAGAAATTAATTAATTAATTAATTAAATATTTAATACAGAAGTAGAATGTTTGAATAAAGTACTGCAGTAGTTAGTAACTTGCATTTTTACTTAGGGTACACCAAATTTATGACTAGCTTACTGAAGCATGTTAGATTTTAGTAACTATTAAAGCAGTGCTTTGCTGGTTGTAATTTTAGGAGCTGGAACATACACTACCTCTTCACTGAGTACAAAAACAACCACAACCTCTGATCCACCCAACATTTGTAAAGTGAAGCCACAGCAGTTACAGACAAGTAATTTGGCATCTGCTGGTCACTTTTCCCAACTAAGCTGTATGCCATCGCTAATTGCTCAGCAGCAGCAGAGTCCACAGGTCTATGTGTCTCAGTCGGCAGCAGGTAATATACGAGGTAGTCTCTTTGCATTGTATCTGGGTGTAAATGGTTCCTCTTTCTATTTAAAGGTAGGGGTGACTAAATTTAAGCTCAGTGTTTCTTAAATCTTCTGGTTACTTTCATGATTGCAACTTTGTAGTCTATTCATTTCTCCCAACAAATTTTATTGAATGTTGTAGTATTTGTAAACAAAACACAAATGCTCTTTTTGAAAGTTTACATCAGTCTTTTTTTCTTGCCTTTGAAATGTGCCCCCCCCCCAAGTATTTGTTTAGCAGCTAGGCATATCAATTACCTTTACTTTTTAGTTAACTCATGCGCCGTGCTACTGATTTTTTTCTCTTATGACTATGTAGCTCAAATTCCAGCTTTCTACATGGATACAAGCCATCTCTTTGGTACCCAGCATGCACGACTGGCTCCTCCATCACTGGCCCAGCAGCAGGGATTTCAGCCAGGGCTCTCACAGGTACTATGGGGATTGACGGTGGCATATTTGCTTTTTAATAACAATACAAATGTTGACTCTTGTATTCCAAATCAGAGTTCAGCCATTCTCCATTTTGAACGTCCTTGTCCAGCTAAACCATTGAGTTGTGGTCACAGCTGGTGGCTCATACTGGAACATTTTTAACTGTGTATTCAAAGAGGAGAGGCATCCTACTGTGAAATATTATGCTCATCAGCTGCAAGAACTGGGGTACCTTCTGTAGTCTGCAGTTCCTGCAAGCCAAATGTCTTGCGCAGAATCTGCAGGTACTTCCCACTCCTTTGATATTTTTAGCAACTAGTGAGATGCACACACCATTATTAGTTCGGGTATCATAGGTCAGTGTCAGAGAACTTTCTTTGTGAGTAAAACTCCCAGTTTCAATCCACAGCATCTATAGTTAAAGGATTTCAAGAAGCAGGTTGAAAAGACATCCTTTTAACTGAGAACTTTGAGAGCCACCTCAAGAGAATAGAATTGCTAGACGGACTGAGCCCAAGGCAGTTTCTGATGTTTGTTTGCTTGCTTGGATGTCTAATTAATTATATTCCTTACAGCCTACATCAGTTCAGCAGATACCAATCCCTATATATGCACCTCTGCAAGGGCAGCATCAAGCTCAGTTGGGTTTAGGAGCAGCACCTGCTGTTTCCCAAGCCCAGGAATTGTTTAACTCATCATTGCAGCCTTATAGGTAAGTAGAAAAGCAACTCCTCTTGGTTAACATTTTGTTTCTAGTTCTAGTCTCTTAACTATCTCACACATTTATTTCATTTGTATTCATTGGTGTAAGAATTGTGAAAACTGTACTGTTTTATGACCAGAAAATGCAAGTTCTGAAATTAAACAGTCCACATTAAAATTTAAATATTCATGCAAAGTAAGTTCATTCATTTTAGATTTTTGTGTGCTTTAGGGATAAGTGTTGAAAATGTTAGAATAAAAGGAGGCTTAGAATTTCTGAGGTGGGAGTAGGATAGATGTGGTATGTGAAGTATCATTTCTCTGCCTCTTCAGAATCTTGCCAGTCCTTTGTGTTTGTTCAGTTTAGGTTTCCTCTGCAATTCTGAGCAGAATCGCTTGAAATATTGTAAATTTGATGCTCTTACAACTTGTGTGGTGCATTTTTGTGCTAGATTTTGAAATAATCTGTTTCCCTGGCTATGACGCTTTTATTCAACTGCTGGCGAAGTGGCTTTAAGTCATGTGTTACAGTTTCTAGAAAGAACCATTCTTACAGTTCTGTAAACAAGACCAAAAAAAGTCTAAAATTAATGTCAATTTTGAGTATTTGCATGGATTCCCCCCTTAGTAATCTTTTTCTTGTAATAAGGGGGTGTATGATATGTTTGTGTGTTTCTCCTTGTTTTATGCCTAGTGCACATTAAAACTTTAATCATGAAACCAGTTTTTGTAGTTTTATTAACTTAACTAATTCAGGGCACTATTGTTTTATAGATCCCAGCAGGCATTTATGCAAAGTGGCCTGTCTCAGCCGTCACCAGTGGTTCTTTCTGGCACAGCCTTACACAACTTCCCAGCAGTGCAGCATCAGGAACTTGCCAAGGCACAGTCAAGCCTTGCATTTCAGCAGACATCTAATACTCAACCTATTCCTATCTTGTATGAGCATCAACTGAGTCAAGCTTCAGGACTAGGAGGCTCCCAGCTTATTGATACGCATCTTCTCCAGGTCAGAGTCAGACCTCCCCAGAAAAGTAACTGAGGAGTTGGAATCACCTCTTTAATACAACAAGAGCTTTAATACAACAAAATGGAATGGTTGAGCTGCAGCCCAACTCATGTGTATTATTATGCGTAGTGCTTCAGTTGTTTGAGGCACCATACTGTTGAACACTTACTGTACTGGACTGGTGTCAACAGCCAGCATTCCCATGCAGCTGCTGTGGCCCTCCACACCAGGCAGCTGGGTCTGCAGCCTTGGTTTCATTTACACACAGTGACACTCCAGGACGTTGTGAGTAATTAATGGTAGGTGACTCATAGACACCTGGGACAGATCACAATGTTACCCACACTTGGAGGGACCCCATCAAACCCTGGATATGATTCCCCAAATGCACCTCTTCTCCCCACCCCCTTCTTTCCAAACTGTAGCAGGGAGGAAGGAAAACTGGAACAGAGAGATAGCATGTTTCAGGTAATTTCAGGCCGATGTATGGAAGAGTCCTGCACACCCTGATGCAGTCCTGATTCACCCATTAAAACTTACACTTTTTATAGAACCTTGTTCCCATATTTGGCAGTGATGTATTTCAGCTGTTTTGAATATAGATTATACATAGCAGCAGTTATGTGTCCAATTAAATCTGGGACATATTTTATCCACGCTTGCTGCTTTTCCAAATGTGGAGTGGAGAACCTGTGGCCCTCCAGGTGTCCTTGGACTTCAGCTCTCACCATTGGGCATGCTGGCTGGGGCTGATGGGAATTAAAGTTCAGCAACATTCCTGCTGCAGCGTACAGAGAAGAGTAAATCTAAAATGAAATGGTCATACAACTGTTCTGTTCTTCAAATTAAATTAACCTTGCTTAGCTAGTCACCTAGAAAATGTTAACCTCTCTCTTCTCAGGCCAGAGCTACTCTTACCCAGGCCTCAAATTTGTATTCTGGACAGGTTCAGCAACCAGGTCAGACTAGCTTCTATAACACTGCGCCGTCTCCCAGTGCTCTCCAGCAGGTAAACTATGGCACGGTAAATTGCTTTCAATTATATTTAATATGTGTTTGTTTGTTTGTGTGCTTGTGGTGCATGTAGTACCATTGTCTCCTGACAGGAGAATGCTCTTTTGAGAACATAGTTTGTGTTCTTTTATAGAGAAGTTGCTGTCTCTTTGAATATAGCAGTCCAAAACAGTTCTAACACAGAATAATATATATATATACAGTGTTCTTTTTCTTTCTTTTTTTCTTCAGAGGTGTTGCTCTAAAAAAATCAAGCCCCCTTTTGTCTAGAGATCACTGTGATGTTTACTGTGGTCCTTACCCTTCTCCAGTTAAACTTCTTATGATCCTAGAGTCAACAGCTAGGAAGTTGATCTTCCATTATGCAAAACCATAATGTGGTTTCAGAGAATAGTTTTCCTCAAGATCAGGTGATAAATACTCAAGACCATAGTGCTTCTGCTGGGGATTTGTTAGAAAAATCCTGTGCGTGTTGTTCATGGCATCTAAACATTAGCAAGATGGTGCAGATCTGTAAACTACATAGGCATTTCTTCTACATAGAGTACATAGAAATGGAAAGGAGCACTAGATGAATGTCTGCATACAATTCCCATTCAGTTCAGTTTGTTCAGTGATGTGCTGATCTTCTATAGAGGCGAACATCCTAAAAGTATTTCATAAGCTTGCCTCTTTTGAATAATGGCTACTTGGTATATTACATTAGATCATACTGCAGTATTACCCGAAACCATGGCTCAGCAGTCAGTGGTGGCATTGGAGGCCAGCACTGTTGCTAGGCAAGATGTAAATCTTTAAATTAGGCTGGTGGGACAATAATAAAAAAGAGATCATCCCTCTTGGATCAAGAATGGAGGCTCTATTTTATTGCAGAGTTGCAAGGGGAATTGGGCATAGTATGTATGTTTACCAGAATTTCCCTGCTCTAAAGACAGAAGTCTCTACATGAGAGCAGAGAATGGTTGCTTCTGAGTAAGAAAGGTAATATCAGAATAAGGTATTTAGATAAGGTCTGCAACTGGAGTGGATAAATTAAGAACTACACTTGTGCCCTGTTGTAGCCAGGAGCAATTTCCCCTTCATGTTATGTGATATTTTGGTATATTGTTTGCTGTAGGGTGTAGCTTGTCTTCTTACTATATTGCATCTCGTTTAATATTTTATGCACATAGCACTTTAAATTTTGGTATTTTGCATCTAATTGTCTAGTTACCCAGTGAGGACACCATCACTGAAGTCATTACAAACACACCAGAGAGGTTGCAATGGGGGCTGGACAGAACAGATGAGGGGTTAGAAATGCACTGCTAAGCCTCTTCTCAATCCTTCCCTTTGAATGCGTGGACCCTAGATGCCATGCCAATTTAATAGTGGATTTTTAGCATCCATAGTGAGCTCATCTTTGGTGTCTCAGGACTTCACGGCTACTATGACAACAATAGAGCTGTCACAATATGTTATGATCCCACCCTGAGGCAGGTAACACTCTGAATCTGAACAGGGTATAGGTTTGGTGCTTTGGATGAGGAGATTTTTTTAAATAGCACACTTGTCTTAAACTCATTTCCTGGTGAGATTTACATATCTCGCGTTCCTGTTTCTCTGCACAGAGTAGGGGACACATTAAGATGGTCTCCCACCACAGAAGCTGATGGATTCATATGTATTCTTGAGAGTTCTTGGAACATTTCCAGTCGATATGACTGGTGTTCCTATTGGTGCTCTGGCCACTTGGTGGAACCTGTTTGACACACTCCCTAAGTGTACTCTCCCTAGGTAGAGTCCATATACCTCCGTGGCTTACTTGAGGATTAGGGGCAGAGAAATGGCTGGGCCATGATTAAAATACCAGGTGGGGTGTGTGTGGAATTTTAGCAAATCTACCCCACACAAGTAAGATGGCTATGAAGAAACTACATCTCTTCCACTATTGTGTCCTCACAGCGTTGTCCTTTTGAGCCTGTATGGTGCATGTCTTCTCCATCAGGGCCAAGAAATAAATGCTTTCAGTTACCGCTTTCTGCACCACGAAACCCAATTCCTGCTTCTGAAACCTCAGTTTTACAGGGAATAATGAGGGAGATATGGAAAACATAAGTTATAGGAGAAGGACAGGGAGGGAATTCTGTTTACTAAGAACCATGTCCTACTCTGGCTTGCTTTCTGAATCATCAGGTGCTGCCCATATGTTTTCAGGTTTATAACTCCAAAGGATAAAAATGTGTATATTCTTTCTGTTCAGATGCACTAAAGGTACAAATTATATTAGCTGTACATAGAGAGCAACACGTGTATATTTCTCGACAGTATTCAGAAGTGGCAATTTAACCATGATGCACTTTAGCTATTGAAGCATCTGTGTGTCTAAGTCATTCTTGCGTTTTCCTCCAGGTGACAGTACCTATACCAGGATCACAACTTTCTTTGCCCAACTTTGGATCAGCAGGCCAGCCATTAATTGCTCTTCCACAGTCCCTCCAGCCTCCTTTACAGCACACGCCACCACAGCCTCAGACTCAGAATCTGAGTCGGCCAGCACAAGTAGGCCAGCCTTTCAGAGGACTAATTCCCGCTGGAGCTCAACACAGCATTATAACTGGGAAGGTAAAGGTGACTGTGTCTTAAATCTTGCTGAATGGCAGCAGGAAAGCATGAACAAATGCACATCATATCCAGGCATGCCATGGTTATTGTATAGCAATCATTCCAAAGGGATAACGTCTTAGTCCTTATAGCACCATAACCAGTTTATGAGGAAATAGCAAATGGAAGAGATAGAACATGGATGGAATTGGTTTAGAATTAAACTAATTCAACCAAAGTTCCCTAGCACATACCCTGCAGGGAAACACCCTGGCAAAACAGCAGCCAGAAGCATTGAACTCTCTCTCTCCCCATCAGCTGACATCACCCAGTGTTGTCAGCTGGTGGACAGTGAGTAGGTTGGCCCACGGGCTGGAGGTTTTGTATCCTGTGGTGGTTCACATTCACAGTCAAATGCTTGACTTTTGGCTACTTGGTGAGTGTACCTCCCCCAAGCATCCTTATACTCTGAACCACAGTTGTGTTGTTTCTCCAGCTGTGAGCCAATGGCATCACTGAGTAGCACTAAAAATAGTGGACCCATAAGCAAAAAAGGGAAGAAAGGTCGTGTTTCCAAAGGGGTGGGGATGGCGTGTTAGAAACTCCAGTTCTTTTTATACTACTGAAAATTACCTGGGAGTGTGAGAGGAAGCCCACTTTGGAAAATAGTGGAGGAAAGTGTTTGGTGGGGTCACTATTTTTTATTTTTAAAAAGCCACTGATTTTCCACTGAATTGTTGGGGCTCCCTGTAGACCACCAAAAACCTTGGTGTGCAATATGCAAATCTCGGGTTTGCCACCCACGCTCTGCACAGCTGACTGAGGTAGGCTGAGCAGACAGAGTTTGTGCTCAGGGGCTCGTGTTGTGCACATAGCTTTCTGGAGGACTCAACCAAATACTGGAACACCATAGCAATACATTTACTTAGACCATTTGACACTATCCAGTAAGTACTTCTGAGTCCCATAGAGACCAAGCAAATGCTCAGTGACTCCTTTATCTGTTACGCATAAGTCTTTTGGTGAGATTCACTGAGTATTGGTAGAGAGTGCTTAAGAGCTTTCAGTTTGCCTAGCTGAGGATTTTAATTATTTATGTCACGTGGAATATGAGAGTATGAACCGTAATATGTCAACAGCTCCCCACCACCCAAAGAGATTTTGGAGTAGGTGTGGAACTTGTTTCCTAGCTCCTATTGCCATTGTAAAGATGAGTAAATGAGTATGGCAGGGCCCTTCATGAAAGTAAAGGTAAAGGGACCCCTGACCATTAGGTCCAGTCGTGGCCAACTCTGGGGTTGCGGCGCTCATCTCGCTTTATTGGCCAAGGGAGCCGGCGTACAGCTTCCAGGTCATGTGGCCAATATGACTAAGACGCTTCTGGTGAACCAGAGCAGCGCACAGAAACGCCGTTTACCTTCCCGCCGGAGCGGTACCTGTTGATCTACTTGCACTTTTGACGTGCTTTCGAACTGCTAGGTTGGCAGGAGCAGGGACCGAGCAACGGGAGCTCACCCCGTCACGGGGATTCGAACCGCCGACCTTCTGATCAGCAAGTCCTAGGCTCTGTGGTTTAACCCACAGTGCCACCCGTGTCCCATGCAAGTATTATTGTGTAATTTTGTGTCCTTTGTAAGTTGGTTGGGTTTCTTTGCTTCAGATGTCAGAAATGGACCTGAAAGCTTTTGGAAGTGGCATTGATGTTAAACCAGGCACACCTCCAGTCACCGGACGAAGCACCACTCCAACGTCTAGTCCCTTCCGGTAAGCAAGTCTTTACAAACAAGTTAGCAGCATAGATTTGTGATGAAGCCCACTTAAAGAAATAGTACTTATTAAGCATTAGTGTAAGGGTGCCACTCTGGTAGCCAGCTGTGAAGTGGCATAGAAATGTTTAATAAATAAATAAGGGCTAATGCAGTTTGGAGAAAGATTTGTGCAGAACATTGACTTGGGCCATGATATTTTATATGGACATGCTTCTAACAACACAGAATATGGACCACGCCTCCCATCTTAAAACGGCTATAATATTGTTTTGGGTTTTTTTTTTTTTTTTGTTTTTTTTTTAAGTGAATGTAATAAATGGGGTTATGTGGGAATGGGTTGGCTGGCGTGGAATATTTATGTTTTAATTAAGCCATTAACAGGCATTCTGGCCTCTTTTTGCAGTCAGTCATTTCAGATTGCTTTTTGGTATTTCCTCTACTTTGTAGTAAGGAGACAGTGTCAGTAATTGTGTGGCTGGAGGGCTCAAGTAACTGAGCTGCTCAGGACTGAGATGAAAAAGGAAACATATTTGGAAACAGGGCAATTTATTTTGCAGGAAATATGAAGACAGAATGACTGCATACTTGCCCAATTCCCATTTATTTCAGCAGAGCTTGCACAGGTGTGTTTCCATAGGATTGTGTTTCATATATATATGACAACAATCAATATGACTATGATTTGGATACTGTACTCATGTCAGTGAATACTGCTGTTTGATTAAATGTTCTGAATTTTATGAAGAGTGCTCCTTAGAATTTATTTTCATTTCCTTGTACATTTTTCTACATAACCCCAGTATTATCTATGCAATATTAGGGATTCAGCAATAACAGAGCAAGAAGAAATACTTATTAGTGCCATGTAGTATTTGGTCTTCAGTTGGAGAGGGAAGAACTGGCAGATTTGAGCTACAGCCAGCACTTAGGGTTTCAAATTACTCAAAAGTCACTCATATTACTCAAATTGAAAAGTAAGGTGACTTGTAAGACTCTTTTTAGTATTATTTTGAATGCTTACTTGAAGAACACAAATTGAGAGGAGAGATCAAAACATAGAAGGCTGGGGACCAAATACATGCTTCGGCTTACACAATAAGCTTGCACTCATCCGTTAGAATGTTTTTTCCCCTTTGAAATGCTGACCACCATACCAAACCACTGAAATTCTCAGCTTTAAAAGCAGGTTCCCATTCAGGTTTTCCCCTCTCAGTTTTGAGGGCTAACACAACTTGCTTCATAGTACATTGGATCCTGATCAGAGCTGGAGATTGATTTTGAAAGCGGTACTGAGCACAAAATCAGTGGAAGTCTAAACAAGATGGTTTGGAAAGCTAAGTTTTGTGCTTCCCGTAAAATAAAGCCCCCAGCTGAGAGTTATTTGGGAGTTTCCCAAATTCTGAAGACATGTTTTTAATAGAAGCATTTAGCCATAGTGATTACCCCGGTCAGGTGTGGCAGCAGCTCAGGAGATTAAACTACCAGTATCACATAGGAATGTTTGCTGGGTGCCAGAAGAAAGCAAAGGTCTCATGGTTCTGTTTGAAAGAACAGAACAGTGTTAAATCCTCCTGCTGTATTACAGGGTTTCTAGAGGCACTATTGAATTCAGAACACCACAATTTATAGTTAATCTTAATTTCTCCCTTTGTGTGTGGGGTGGTGGTGGTCGTAAATTAAGCTTTAATTTTAGCATCTCTCTATTTCATATTGCTGTACAATAAACTCCTGTTTCCTTGTGTTCGCTACAAACAGCATTTACTAAATAATGGCCAGTTTTCTTCTGGATTCAAGGTAGCACATGAAATGTATAACAAAAGGTTTCTCTGGTGCCTATGATACCCAATATATTAACTTACTTAAAATGTTTTCTCTCTAAGGGTTGCTTCCACAAGTCCGAACAGTCAGGCCAATAAAATGAATACCATCGTCTACCAGAAGCAGTTTCAGTCGGCAGCTGTGAGAATGACGCAACCATTTCCTCCTCAGTTTGCACCCCAGGTGGGCAGCAGCTGCTATACTGCCAGTGGTCTGAGATTTTCTATCTTCAGCTTATTTCAAATGGAAGAACCCCTATATGCAGGAATATCTATCAAATATTTCCTTAAATAATTTATAAATCAAATATATATAAACATTCTGTATCTTGCTTTCAGTAACATCTGTGCTCCTAAAGTTGAGAGACTGGACAGCTCTAATGCAGGCAGGTGACCACAGGCTTCTCCGCACAGCTCTTGCTACATTTGAGTGTTAAACATTTAAAGGGAGGGGAAAATAGTGTCTGAGAGAAGGGTCCCAGTGTGCGGCTTAAAGCAGACATCATCAAGTGCACAATACAACAGGAATGTCTCCTGTGCTGGCTCTGCTGAGAATTGCATATGCCTCCACCTCTACTCATTTTATTGGTGCTTGTGCAGAAATTCCTGGTGAATTGTGTGCTGTTCGCCACTTACCTGAAATGCAGCTGTAAGGCAGTCTTCCAAACAGTCAGCTACAAATAAAAAATTGAGCATCCTTTAAAAGGGGGAGTACTTTCAGAGTGCTGTTGCTATAAAGTATATGATATGGAGACATGTGGTGTGTACTTTTGATTCTAAAAATGTCTTGTATGTTGCACTTCAAATTTGAGATTGCCAGATTCTGTTTGAAAACATAAACCTATCTGTTGTCAATCCCTGCATCTTGACATATATTTTGAGGAACCCCTTCCCCCTTTTGGTTTTCAAATGTGCTAAGACAATTTTTAAGCACACTTCCTACCTTAAGTCCGCCCCCCCCCCCTTAGAATTCTCCAAACATGGCCAATCTTAATAGAAAAAATGCACCCACTACAAGGCACTGATTGGTGGCGGAGGCGTGCTCTCTGCAGAGAAGCCACCATGTGATCAGGTTGGCATTATGCTAACAGCTAAATGTCTCTCTTTTTGTTGTTGTTTTTCCCCCACTTAGATCCTCTCTCAGCCTAACCTGGTCCCTCCATTGGTAAGAGCCCCACATACTAACACCTTCCCAGCGCCTGTTCAGAGGCCACCAGTGGCACTGGCTAGTCAGATGCCACCTCAGATGACCACAGGCCTTATGAGCCACCCTCGTTTGCCACATATGGCCAGGGGTCCTTGTGGATCACTCTCTGGAGTCAGAGGCAATCAGGCCCAGACTGCGATGAAGGCTGAACAAGACATGAAGGTTAGTATTTTTGGATGGCCATGCTGTGTTAACCACAGTTCAGTCTTAACAGCTTGCAAGGCAAAATACTACTATTAAAATGCCTCTCGATCCTTCAGATACCCCTTTCTGCAGTGGCCACAGAGAATATAAACCCAAATATTGATTTCAGGTAGCACATGTTAGTAAAAGCACAATCCCAGGGAATATGATTTCAACGCTTAAGGGTTTGCCTGCTTTTATTGCAGTCCGCTGCCGGGTGGATTGCACCCATTCCCTTTCTCTTATTTTAAATGTACAAAACCATTATTAAATAGCTAGAATCTCCCATCAATAGCTGCATTTCACTGCATGACATTATTTGAAGAGCACTTGGAGACCCTTCTGAATGAAACAAGACACTTTCCTTTCGATGTGAGCTGTGTGGGGATACCATAAGATTAAATGAACTCAGAAATCAATGCACCCAATCAATTGTTAAAAAGGACAGAATTTCCTTATTATTTTCAGTTGTGTACAAGGACAAAAGAGTGGTTCCCTGAGACAATCTACAGGTTTTTTGTGATTTTCAAATGGTTTGGTCAGTATAATAGGCAATGCCTCTGATAAATGAGTTCTGCTATTTGTCCAAATTATGGCTGGCTGGCTTGAGGGTGGATGGGAGGAGTGAATATGTTGTTAAGTTTTAATATTAAAATTAAAACTTACCAGGCAACTTACAAGAAAAAACAGTATCAAATCCCAATAGAACTAAATTACTAAATCAGTAGGACCAATAAAAACATAACAGACTAATTAAACTAGAATCAGTATAAATTTCCAGTTAAAAACATCTTCAATCACATATTGGAAGGCTTGGGCAAATAAAAATATATTTGCCTGACATTGGATTTGGAGTTCCACATTTTTGACAACACAGTCAAAAAGTCGCCTATCTTGGAGGAGGACCTCTGAGAAAGACTCAAGTGAGAGAAGGTGGTTCTTTAGATAACCTGTGTCCCAGATCATGTAGGGCAAATATACTGCAGAGGGTAGTGAACATCCACCTGAATTATTTTGCTCTCATTGCTGTCCTTTTTCTGTCCCAAGGCAAGTAGCAGCTTTCTCAGCCAAAGTTTTCATTATTACATTTGGAGAAAGTGTTTAAAATATATATATTTGACTTGAGGAAGGCTAACAACAGGCATAGGCAAACTCGGCCCTCCAGATGTTTTGGGACTACAACTCCCATCGTCCCTAGCTAACAAGACCATGGTCAGGGATGGTGGGAATTGTAGTCCCCAAACATCTGGAGGGCTGAATTTGCCTATGCAGGGCCAACAATAACCAGGTGTAATGATACCTAGAATAAAGCCTTGCCCGTTGCCATGTTACCATCTATCATTTTGTTTAAAAGAAGACATTTTTATACCATGTGGAAAGTTTGTGCTACAAAAAGATACTTTGAATTGTTATAGGCGTGCATGCTTTTTCAATTCCAGTTACCATTTCCGATGATAGTGCTCAGGAATCCCGTATCCCATTTTGAAAAATTGTGGAAATACACAGTTGAATTGTGAAGAGGAAATGGCACTTTCAGTTGTTGTCCCCCATACCACCCCTTCTTCTCCTTAATTTCCGGGTCTATACAATGAACTGGATGCCTGTTTCATGGAAGCAGAATCCTTTTCTCTTGAGTAAAATTGTTTGCAGGGTCTGATTGTGCAGAATTTTTTATGGTGCTTGTGACTAACTGCAGCTTAATCACACAACCTTTGGGTGGAAGGGTATGAGAAGAGACTTTCCTCTTGGCAAGCCCTGATGGTATTATTATAATAATTCTTCTCAGGCGGTTTGCTTGTAATTCTGACTTCTCTTTAAACTCAAACGGTATATTTAAATTTTCTACCTTTTAGTAAAGTCAGCCTAGTGGCTACAGTTCCAAGAAAGTGTTTGCAATATTTATACAAGCATGTGAGAAAAATGGATTTTGACCCTTGCAAAATCACGAATATTACAATGTGCAGCCCAATAATCAAATGTTACTCCTGTGAAAAAGATGTTGCAAATTTTTGCAGATGGAAGATAGCAACAAGTGTGATACATTGAGCTCATGCATATACCATATTTACTCAAATCTAATACCCACCTTTTTTGGCCAAATTGCGTTGCAAAAATTAGGGTGTGCATTAGTTTCTGTGGCGCATTACATCCAAGTAAATAGGGTAGTTTTGCAGGCCATCAGCCTTCTGCAGCTTGACTTCCTCCAGGAGGCTTGTGTTCCCCCTGCTACCCAAAGTCCACTGGCACCAAGCCACTTTCTCCTGTGTTTTTCTTGCGAGCCAGTGACTCTTGAGCCCTAGCAGTAGAGGGCTGCTCGCACGGAAGAGGCAGCAGTGGGGTGCCAATGGTAGGCGCCTGATCCTCAGACATTGTGGTTGCTGCCAAGGTGCCCCAAGACCCTCTCACCCCCTGCTGCTGCCACCGCGGCCACCTTCCTCCCTCCCTCCCTCCCTCCCTCTTGTCAGACGAAACTGGCCCGCCACCAGATTTGCTGCTTCCTCTTTCGGCAGCCTCCTGCTTGCTCAGAGCGTCATGAGCTGCAATCGGCTGTGGCCAACAGTAGCCTTCTCTCACACGCAGACTTCCCTCCTTGCACTCCCAGCCTCAAACAAAAAAAAAAAAAGTGTGAGTGTGTGTGAGAGAGAGAGAGAGAGAGAGAAGAAGAAGAAGAAGATCGGTCCCCTCATGCCCCTAAGCCAAGCCAGCCTTCTTCCCCAGTCGTAGAGCAGCTGCCGCTGGGCGCTCATCCTTTCCCTTCAAGGCAAAGAAAGCAGCACACAAATCCTGGCTGCTTTGCCTCATCACCCACAGCACATTGCAAAAAGAAGCATCTTTTTAAAAAAAGAAAGAAGGAAATGAACTACTCAGTCTGTGTTCTCTTCCTCCAACCTCCTTAGTTAAAAGGAGGTGGAACGGTCATCAGTAGTGGGCAGCAGCTGCAAAATGCAACACTGCCTGCTCACTAAAGAAAGCGTCTTTTATCTCAATAAGCCAACTCCCAGAAGCCTAAGACCAGGAGAGAGTTGCTAGTCATTCATCCTTACAAACCATGCTTTGGAGAAACAGAACTTTGTGGGAAATAGTCTTTGAACTTCTATAAGGTTACTTGCAAAAAATTTTTACTGGAAATGAAAAACGAAATAAAGAAGTGCCTCTTCTTAGGGACACCCCATTTTTTGTCAGTTTTATTGGCAGTGAGGACTGGGGGGAGGCGGTAAACAGCATCCTCCAAGCCCCGCCCTGCTACTCCTAGGCCTGTCCCTATTGGCCGTGAGGGCTGGGAGAAAGACACCTTCTATGCATGGTTTTGGAAATGCCTTTAAGTAGTTAAATGTCCCCGCTTTTGGCTTCCTCACTAGCACACACAGTCTTTCTCTCTCTGCATGTCACTGGAGGCAAGCTGTTCCTTGCCATCAGAGAACATTTGTAGAGGGGAAACCTTGAGGGACACTGAAGTCTTAGGTTTGTGTGAACTGTACACTCAAGGTGAGTGTCTCTGCCATCAGTTGTGTAGGCCTGTGTTGTGTTAGTTGTGCTAGGAAATTAGATGTATTATGAAGGAAAGGGGGTGCAGGGAGAATCCAGAGCTTGTCTGCAGAGTGGAAGGAAAGGAGGACCTTTTTCTGCCCCCCCCCCCCACTTCCAGCCATTCCCTGAAGACTGGAGAAGGGGCCCACATAAGAGTATGAGGAGGGCAGGCAGGGGAAGCATGGCTTTGCTTTTTCGGTCTTCTGATGTGGACGAGACCATATGAAAAATGAACATAAGATTTTAGCTGCTGTTGGTTCATTCATTTTCAGCTTTGTCTTCTTGTTATAAAGAGTCCAAATTGTTGTAAAGAGCGCACGTTTTGCTGATGCACATTAAATTCGTGAGCAAATACCTTTTTTTGGTTTCAAGGTTTTGAAAATTGAGGTGCGCATTCAATTCAATAGCACGTTAGACTCAGAAATACGGTAGAACTTCTGTACAAGAACATCTGCCACTGAGGAAATCTGACCAAGCCAAAACATGTTTGGCATTTGAAGGGTCTATAGAACTTCACTGAAGAATATTGATTATTTTCTTGCTTGCACTGAGTTTTTACACATGCTGACATGCTACTATTATTTATAGTTTATGAAGTCAGCATCTGAAGTTTTTGACTTGTATGCAAAGCTATACTTTTATACTTCTGTCTCCTTGCTTTTAATCTTTGTACAGGTCACATTCCATTCTTACCACATGCTTGTATAAATTTTGATGACATGTTTTTGGCACTGTAGCCTTTAGGTTGACTTTATAAAAAGGTGGGGATACAGTGTATGCTTTATTGCGTTTTTGGCCTTGACCTTGGTGGTGTTTGTAGCCTTTCTGCTTACCACAAACTGGAATGTGTTTGAGAGGAAGAAGCATGGTCATGGCTTGCGCAAGGGGACTGACCTAAATGTCACTCCGGCTCTGTTTAATTCCTGTAGTACTACTAGTAGGCTCCAGGTTAGGGAGCTGAGTGACAACAACTAGCAACATCTGGAGAACTGCAGGTTCACTGGATCTCCAGAGAAATTCAAAATGCCAAGCATGAAAAGAAGTGATTTTGTCTTGGCATTCAAACTACGTTGTGGAAGAAATTTCAAGGTGTGTGAGTTACTATTGTAGGCACTACCAGGAGAACTTTGAATCCCTCAGATCCTGAACATACAGAATAAGTAGTTTCTTTCAGGCCTGTGCTCTTATTTAACCCACTTTCTTTCTTATTAAGGCAAAGCAGAGAGCAGAAGTCCTTCAGTCAACACAGAGATTCTTCTCTGAACAGCAGCAGGCCAAGCCACCTGGAAGCAAAATGCAGAAAGTGAGTGACGGTGGGAGTAAAGCGGCTGAGGCAATGGCAGACTCCTCCCCAGGAGTATGTCAGGACAAAGTGGCGGAGAAACCAAGCCCTGCACCCACAACAGCCCCCAAGCCTGTTAGAACTGGACCAATCAAACCTCAGGCTATCAAGACAGAGGAAACAAAATCCTAAGTGTTGTGCCCATTTCTTTCAATTGGGGAGTGAAATGCCACTGGCAAAACCTTTATTCAAAGGGCAAAGCATGTCCCTTCAAGGCTGTGAATGGCATAAATAGACACAGTTGCTAATTAGCCTTGGCAGACATGAATGGTAACATGCTTTAAAGGTCTGGAGATCTTGGGGCTTGTAGCTTCCAGGCCACCACATGAATTGAGCGTAATCTGTCTGTATAGGGGCACCTGTTTTTCTGAGGATGCAAAATGAAAAATAATGCTGCTGAAGCATGTTATTAACCAGTGGTAAATGCTCTTCTGTTTGCTGTTTCATTTTGAAAAGAAAGGCAGATTGAAGAAGGCTATGCTGGACAGAAATGAAATCGGTTTTATGTTGCTCAGGGTCCTAAGAGGATGCTGTTATTTAATAATGAAACAAGAGAATTTAAGGCAATTGAGAAGTCACACAGAGCAACTTACCCTCAGCCTTCCTCACTTTCCCCACCAACACACACTTCATTCTGTGATGCTCTACATCAGATATCCCTAAAAGGCAGGCTATAGCTGCTGCTATGGTTTGATATGGTGCTGAATTAACTGGGGAAGATGC
Source organism: Podarcis muralis (assembly GCF_964188315.1). Classification (NCBI taxonomy): domain Eukaryota; kingdom Metazoa; phylum Chordata; class Lepidosauria; order Squamata; family Lacertidae; genus Podarcis; species Podarcis muralis. Next base: position 3,706,041 of record NC_135659.1, read on the forward strand.
GAATTGACTCCCATGTTCATACCAAAAGTGCAGAGTTTAGAATACTCCCATTTAGGAGTTGTATTGCCAGTCACATTGAGCTCTGGCTCAGTAGTACTTGGGGGAAGCAATCCTTTGGCCTTCAAACTGTTTTCAGCTTATGTCTGTATAGAGCAACAAGCACGTAACCTGCTGCAAGACAGCATCCTCTGAAACAATGCATTCTTATATCAAAGCTACTCCTTCCTGCTCACTGTGTGCTGGGAAATAGAATCAAGTCAAATAATGCCTTCTTAATTGTATCCTTCTAGTAGTATAGCTGTAGGAGAGTACTGTATGATAACTTCTGTGAATGTAAAATACTCCATACCTGCTTATATGTAGTTGTGACTGTGCTATAGTAGAGCTGTTTTAATGACGTTACTGAAGACTTTTTCAGGCAATGATTGGAAGTTAATAAGAGAGCACCACGTACCATAGCAATTGCAGAATTGACTGTTTTCTCTGAGAATTTCTTCTTCCCCTTCCCAACATTTTTTTGGAACGAAGAGTGAGCTAAAAGTCTAATGTGTATAATTTTGTTCAGATGACAGCAGAAGCTGGAAAAGTCTGTTGCTGCTATTGATGCCTAGTGAAATGCTATTGGTTATCTTTTTATATAAATATTATAATTTGAATTTTTGGAAACTTAGCTGTGATGTCAGCTTTGGGGGAAAGATATCCACTTGTACTGTGAGTTGGCATTGTACAGAAATTAACAGCCATATTGGTCTAGAAATGTTTAAACTTTTTTTTCATTTGTACAGGGGTAACACTGTATTAAATATGTAAGGTCTTATTTACATGGGTTTGATTACAGAAACTAATAAAAAATATTCTCTACATAAAGTGTCTGGGAATGTCATGCTTTGCCACCCACCTCACCTTTAATGTTGACACTTAAAGAATGGGCTCTATTGAAGAACTTAGAACACCATCAGGTTCATATGGAGACAAGTACCCCTTCAGGTCCCCTAACCTCAAGCCAAAAAACGCTTTAAAGATTAAAAACTGCACCCTGAATTGAGGCTTGGAAACTAACTAGGACCCAGGGCAGCTGGCATTCTCTGGTTGCTTCTGAGTGTTAAGTCTGCATTGCAGGTGCTAAAGTTGGAAGTGTTGCTTGGCTACCTAGAATAGGAGTTTGGGTTGAAAGCAGCACCTGGAACCTTCTTTAATGTATCAGAGTTATAATGTGCTAGTTAGATACAAACCGAGCAGTTTAGTACAATTTCAGGCTGAGATGAAAACAATAAGGGGAAACTGCTGAAGATGGAAGTTACTCATCTCTTTCAAGATCGAACTCTTCAGCTAGAGTTGTTAGATGTGTTCTTGGGCTCTTTTAAGTTGGAAAAGCAGCTTGTGGTTGCTGCACAAAGAAACCTCAGGCTGTACAACGTTCGTTTGGCTTTTGGCCACCAGGAACAAATAGCATTTCAGTTTTAATTTAGAAGCCTTTCAGGTTCTTTCCTGTTTGATGTAAAGTTATGAAATGTGGTCCATAAAAAAGCCAGAATACCAGTCCTCAACATATTGATTAAAAATAGTGGTTCTTAACTCCCAACAACTTGCACTAATTTGCAGTTACTCGAGAGTACTGCAGAATAGCTAGATCAGCAAATTTATCCATGATAAATGCTGTAAGAAATCACTATTGCAAGTCAGCTCACCCACCTATATTGTAAGAGGAGGTGCATTCTGCAGCTCCAGAATCCATCTCTGCAGCGATGTTGCTCAGACATACAAAGCAAAAGAGAGGCATGACAAAAGCCAAGGTCACATGAAGAGAGAGGAAGGAAATATGAAAAGACCAAGAAAGAGGTCTAATGCAATGACCATTAATTTATGATGCCCTGGAAAGGCCAGCCCTGTTCAAACTTGGCACACATTCCTATTGCCCAGAAAAGGCAAGGTAGCTGTCTGGAATAGCAGGTGTGGGAGTCCGGTCAATTTGGGCTAGCTGTTCCACATGAGGTGGGGAACCTTGTTCCCTTGGATACACAGCAACAAGAACTGGTGGCACATTATTAGAGAATCGGTGGCCACCTTCATTTTGCAAATGGCTCGAGGAAACAGGTGATGAGTAAATGACATAATGCATTGGAAGAGAAGGAGCACAGCATCCATGTTGGCATGTGGTACTTCTTGTATCAAGGGAGTAGACAGCGCAGCTTCCAGGTGTCGGCTGATGCTCTGCTAGATCAGTTGCTTTGCACACAGGGTCTTTGGAGTGCGCAGCCCAGCTGCCTGCAAGAGATGGTGTGCCACTCCCATCTATCCGGCATGTAAGCCACAATGGGGGAGAACAGATACATCTTTCAGGACAGGTGATGTTTTGACTTCTTCGTGCACAGGCTGGAGAGCTTGGGTTAATGAGGCTCTGGTCATTGGTGGAAAATACCCAGTTGTCTGAGAGCTGCTGCATGCAGCCCTGTCTGAGACAGCATGGAAGACCTTGGCGAAATGTTGCAGAGTGGCATTGGCATCTGCAGGGTTGTTCCCCTGGCTCAGGAGGGGATGAGTTGTGGACATTTCTGGGGGAAGCAGGAGAGGCATCTGAAAAGCAGGGACTTAATGGAGCCATGCAAAAACATCTCACATCCATCCCTCTGTGCTGCTGGGTGATAGTCCATTGATGCCTGACCTGTGGAGTGGGAAACGAGTCATTCAAGCGGCTGGAACTTGAGCTTAGCTGCTTTGCCAAAACACAAGTGTTACTTGAGTTAGGCCAGTGCCAAGGCACCCTGCCCAGTTTGGCGTACTGAACAGTCACATGCTAGTTTTTATAGCAATTTCTATAGATTTTGTGTGTATATAGTAATTATCTTATTGGAATTTGCACTCACAAATACTCTAGTCAATTCACTTTACAGATTGGGTACTAACTAAAATTTGGCCAAGCTAGCCCAGAATTTGAACCCCTGTTTCATCAGTGCAGAGCCTGTCCTCTGCTGTGCCAGACTGCCTCTCCTAAGTCTACCTAAGTAAACCTGCACTGCGTGGCCCCTGCTTCTGGAGACCTGCACAGGATTCCTTCTGGCAGGCCATGGCCATGGCTCTGACTCTCAGGGTGATTTCGACCATTTCAGGGCATCCCAAATCTGCAGCCTTCTCTCACAGTATAGGCATATCTGCCTGTTAAATTAAGTTTAGAACCTAAAATGGATGATTATGATTACTGTAAATAAAGACATGCTTAACTGCTGTAAGTAGAAAACACCTGCTCCAAAGACAGCAAATCAGAGTAGGATACAGTTCTCACGTCCAATTGCCTTTCTGCTGAGGATATCTCTCAAACCAGGCACAGTACAGACACATCCTTGTATTCAGAACCCTCCCTGGATTTGTCCCTTGCCCCTTTCTCCATAGCCTCTCATCCAAAACAATTTATCCAGCTCCATCCTGAGACATCTGCAAGGATCTTTTGTCCCTTGTGCCTAGAAGTCCCCTTGTTCTCTTCCTTCAAATCTCTCTTCAAAACTTGTTTCCATGGGGCCTTTGGTCAAACACATTGCACACACAGAGAGAAACTAAACAGAAGGCTGCGTGACTGAACCACTTTACTGTAGTCAAAGCTCAACAGCTTTGCAACACACACACCCAAAAAAAGGCCAACAACTTTAGTGTTTGGATTTTCACTTTTTGAAATATGGCACCCCTAAAACAAATGCACTTGCAAATTGACCCCCAACTCACTGCCGTGTCAAAATTCTGTCACAGGTGGACTGTTGTTGGGTGCCCTTTAAATCCACCATCACGTCACGTCACTGTAGTTCAGATGTTAAATTCTATTAACCTCAGCAGAGATGCTTCAGAGCAGGCCTGGTGTCCATCCTCATCCATTATGTGTGGATTTGTCATCAGTGTTTCAATCTGATTGGATAAGTAGGAGTCCTTGATGATGTCACGCTTGTGTAATAAGCCCTCTTAGTTTTTATGAAGGCGTTGCCAGGTTAATTCCATCAGAACAAAAGCATATTGATGCTCTCTTGCTATAGGTATTAAAGGAGCGTCAGATATCCTAGGGCAGTGAGAATGCTGAGATTCAGAAGAGCCTAGGAGCAAATAGGTGCTGCCAGGCAGATCAGGGATTGGAGGCGAGTGGTAAATACATGGTGTGGGCAGATGAGTAGAAGGACAAATGGCAAAAACTCTCATCACCCCTAGTAGAAAGGAGCTGCTTCTTTCAAAACCTGTGATGTGGCACAAAGAAGACAACATTCCTGTCTTCATAGGGACACTTATAGAATCATAGAATCATAGAGTTGGAATAGACCACAAGGGCCATCGAGTCCAACCCCCTGCCAAGCAGGAAACACCATCAGAGCACTCCTGACATATGGTTGTCAAGCCTCTGCTTAAAGACCTCCAAAGAAGGAGACTCCACCACACTCCTTGGCAGCAAATTCCACTGTCGAACACTTAGTTAAGTCAAATGCAGGACAGCAGCACAGTAACTGCCAGAGTATCAAGAGAGTGGCAAGAGCAGGCTTTAGAGTGCACACTGTTGACATATGGCATGTGCCAAACGTGTGCAGTCCTCCAAGCGTGTAGGTTCATGGCAGTGCATCTTGTGCTGGAAGAAATACAGTCAGACTCCAACTTTTCACTCAGTTCCGTCCTTTACTGACAGGTCCAAAGCATTAAGGCAGTTTCACTATATACATCAAGTACAGGCTTCCACCAGATCCCCGGCAGGCTTCAAATGCAAAGCAAGTACAACTCACAGCATCCATACACCACAGAGTTCAGTGATTTGTCTGTCCTTCTGCTTGGTCCCTATACGTTCAGACGCCTCTTAGGATATCATCACCAAATTTGACGCAATAGTTCCCAAGGTGGGATGTCAGACTATGTCATTATTTGGATGCTAGGCATGACTTTGAATGAAGATGGCAAACCAAAACATCACTTTGGCATGACTTGGCACATTTTTTGACATAGGTTCAACTGGCACTCTAGTTATCATTGCCAAACTCAGCATGAGGGTTCCTGAGGTTGGGGTGGAGGTGTCTATGTTGATGTCTGGATGCCAAGAGCCATTCTGAATTAATATTGCAGGCTGAAATGTGAGTTTGGTGTGACTTCACCCAATTTTTGTTGTTATGGGTCTCAAACCACAAATTGTACTATCCATTTAAAAAGAACCTTTTTTGTTGTTTCTAAAAAGTCCCAGGCAGTGCCAGGCACACCCCGTTAGTTTTTTGGGGAAAGGGCTGTATAGCAAAATAGAATGCCTCAAGAAACATTGCAGAAAAGAAATGACTGCACCGAGAAGACTGGTTGGAGGGTTAATTGTTTATTGACTTCCATACAGGAGTCTCCTCCTCCTGCTGCTGCTGCAACCAGCTCCCTTCACCCCTGTTCTCACACACAGAGAAATGAAAGAGGCAGAGGAGAGGTGTCGTGGTGCGCAGATGCAGCCTGACATTGTGTGGGAAAGACCCTGGAGATGAGAAGTCCTGGTGGGCACTGGGAAGGCAGGGACCTTCAGTCCTCGCAACTGACCTCCTAGAAAGAGTTGCCGAGACCACTGGGCAAGAGCTGTGCTTTGTTTCCTTCACTGGCCTTGGATGATTTATTGTTTTGTTGCTGACCTCTTCCTGTCCCCAGCCCTGACCATCAGGGATGATAGGAGCTGCATGTCCAAAAACATCTAGAGGGTCACAGGTTCCCCAGCCTCAACAGACCTTGCAAAGCCTAAATGGAATTTAGACGGCAAGCCTGCAGGCAGGGACTGTTCTGAATTTTTATTCACTTACTGCATTTCTTAGATTTATAATTCTGACAAATTCTACTCCTCTGAAATGTCTCTCAATTGCTTTTACTACACCAGTACACTGGACCCCCGTTTGTTTCTAACACACACAGAAAACTTCAACCTGGAACTTTGACCTGCCAGGAGGAAGCAGTTTAAGACAAGCTTCAGGCAAAAAGAAGTGGGCGAGAAAGGGTTAAGCAGCCCCTTCCCCACCACAAAGTGGTGCTAAGTTCTCTGCAATGAAGAGGCAGCCACCAGGCTGTTATGGGCAAGCTGGGCTTTACAATGAAGCCAAATATAATAACGGCAACTTTACACTTATGTAATGAATGCACCATTGTCAGGTCCACAGAAGAGAGCGAAAGAGATTACTCCAGTCCTACTTGTCAACCAACAGTGCTGAATCCTATGGCCAGACTAAGAAAAGAGCTCCAGAAGCAATGACTTATAAAAAAGAGAAGGGTCTGTGTCATTTTGAAGGCTGCATGCATTTGTGTTCCAGGTCTAATTAGGAAAGACTACACTGTGCAGAGACATTTGGAGCAAATGGCAGTGGCTGCCCATTAAGGGCAGTGGACTGGGGTACAATCCATGGGAAGTTCTCCTTCCTAAACTCCACTGAAATGCAGAGCAGCTGCACAAGAGCACAGCCACTAAGCACAGGGGTGAGCTTGCACACAGCTCCTGCTCCCTCAGTAGAGCTTGGTCAGGAGAACTTTGGCATGATTTGTGTGCCCCATATTGCAACTAGTCAAAGTAACGGTGGCTATGTGGACTTCCTGCTCCAAGCTTCCCTTGGAAATAAGCCTCGCTGGCAGGTGGCATCTTCCCACTCTCCCCAAGTAGATCACATCTTGGAAAGCTTGATATCATAGGCAACCATATTGAAGTTGTCCCAAGCCAAGAGTTTTCTTTCTGTGGGATTGTAATCTACCATGCTGCTGTATCTGTAGCGGTTCTCAAAGCGGATGTTCAGTGGTGCACTCGTTCCTGTCTTAGTGGAGTAGATGAAATTCACAGTGGCCTCAGGGGATGAGTAGCTGCTGATGGTGTACAAGGAGCCACAAATCATGAAGGCGTTTGCCACTGACTGCTTGCGGATGTTGGTTTCCCATGTTTGTTCAATCTCTATGGTCTCTGGGTCCAGTTTAGAAAGCACAATGGCCCCCTTTACGTTTTCAGTGCTGTAAATTACCCACAGCCCCATCTCATCAACTGCAAAGTCAATGTCTGTATATCCACCCCATGAGTAGGGAAACTGTCCGTGGTAGCCAGCATTGGGTAGCTCCTTTTGGACCATAATAACTTCTGTCTTCAGGTCATATTTTGCCATTATTCTAGACTTGCGCATCTGAAAGTAGAGGGAACCCCGATAAACAACAGCTCCAGTGCTCTCCATGGATCGGGGCAGCACATGTACTTTGGAAGGGTGGCCTTTGGTGAACTGATCCACATTGTTGTACTCAAAGACTTGGCGGACATCCGAACCAACGGTATCAACTCTCCAAGTTGTCTCTCGGCTGTAGGGAGAGATGGGTTCTGCGTCCCTCATCCACACGCCATACTTGCCAGCAATGGTCTCTGCCCTGCGGAAGGTCACTGGTTCACCAACCGATATGAGCACTCCACAGCCTGTTCCAGGAAATAAGTAAGCCAGTTACTTCACCCCACAGCAGAATTTGAACTTGAGATGGGGGGGGGGGGACTACTCTTCAAATATGCTATTTTACAGTGTGCCCCAATCCAAAGGCATTTTATACATTTGTTTGCTTGCTTCATAAAATCTATACACCACTTGATTGTAAATAAAAAACCAAGGAAGCTTACAACCCTACTTTAAATCATACAAAAGTTAAAACACTAAAACAGATTAAAATTACCTCAACTTTCTAAACATCTGAGCAGGCTTCGCTAACAGGAATGTTGTAGGAAGGGGGTTCCAAAGTGGAGGCGCTGCCACACTCAACAATCACATTCTTACCAATGGGGAAGAGGTGCTACGTGTCAATTCCACTGATCGAAGCCGTCAAGTGGGAGCATGTGGGGGAAGTTAATCTCGTGGGTAAACTGCTCCCTTAGCATTCAAGGGCTTTATATGCTAATAATACCTTGAACTTGGCCCAGCAGCAAATCGGCAACCAGTGCAGAGCTCTGAGCCAGTTGGTGTTATGCTGACAAGGCCTCACTCCTCTTGGTAATTGGGCTGAAGAATTCTGCCCCAACTGAAGCTTCCGGGTCAAATGTGAGGGCCAGACCCACAGAGAGAGCATTTTGCCAACCTCTGGCTGTGCCTCTGTACCAGACGGCATCCACAGGTGATCACTCTAACTTGGAAGGCAGTCATCTTTTTACCAGTGGAGAGCATGAATGGATGTCTATAGTTGCCTTAGACCAGGGGTCTGCAACCTTTAAGACAAAAAGAGCCACTTGGACCCATTTCCGAAGGGAAAAAAAACTGGGAGCCGCAAAACCGGGAAGGTGACGTCGGGACGATGCGTGACTAACGCACGCACCACCCGCATGCGACATCACAGCCAGTACAGTGCCTGCCACAGTGGGGAGTGTCGGGGCGCACAATGCACCTCCTCCCCTCGCTAGTAATCGCCCCGGAGCCGCGGCAAAGGTGTAAAAGAGCCACATGCGGCTCTGGAGCCGCAGGTTGCAGACCCCTGCCTTAGACCAACCTGGGTGGGTTATCTATTAAATGGCTTAATATTTCAATAATCTCCATGCTTAAACATCATTAAAACAAATACTGGTTTGTTTGTTTTTTAAAAATCTACTTTCACGGCCAGCAGCTTTCCAAGGCCTCTTTCTCATTCCTGCTACTTAAAAATGTATGCAAAAGCCTGGATATAAATTCCCAAAAAATACAAAAAATAATAATCAGAGAGATGGGAAAGGCTGAATCTGGGAATTTCTGCCTCTTGCCACTGATTATTCTACTTAGCAATGGGATAGAGAATGAAGAATAAGAGATAAGTTCCCCTAGGTTTTGAAACTGCATGAGAAAGCTGTGTCTCAAAATCAAAACCTTTTCATTTTAAAAGTTCTGAATAAATTTGTAGTGGTGTCAGTTGGAAGTGGCTGCCTCTAATTTAGTGAATATCCTTTAATTTTGTTTCCACTTCCCCCACAAAAAATGGTTTGGGACTTTGTATATCAGCTTTCTTGTTCTTAAATGGGTGTAACATTTCAACATTTCGTTCTGATGAAGAATAGCCATAATAATTTTCTGGCTATGTGTTCTCCAACTTTCTAAGGAGACTCAAAGTAGATGCTCACTCTGATTTTGGGTTTCCATTTAGTGTTCCACACGTGCTTTATACAGTTGCTTTGGAGTAAACCATTTCGTGATATGGGTGGTGGGGAGTGGAAGGGAGAAAAAACAGGCCAGGTTTGTTTATAAAGGAAGGAAACAGGTAATATATGGGAGTCTGGCAGTCAGAGGTGATTTTTCAGGACTAGCTGGCACTTCTGAAGGGGCAAACTGACAAGGGAGAGTTTCACTTTGGACTGGTGGAAAGCTGGCTGAAAGGGAGGCTGTCCCAAACAAGGTCTTTTGGGCGAGATTCTTTCACTTGTGTGCTACAAAGAAGGGCAGGAGCAGCATTGAGCAAAGCCAGGGAAAGCAGCCCCTGCCCCAGAGAGTTCTGTACCTGATTCTCCCCCTTCTGCGCTGAGGAGGCCAGGCAAGGGGCTTCCCTGAAAGAGGCGGGATGCAGGAACCTCCACCAGCTCCGATTTGAGCTCTTGGTAGTCCAGAGTGTCTGTGTTCCCCTTGGACTCTGCAGAGGAAAGCAGGGAAGGAGAGGGCAAGAAGAAAAATGAACACCCTGAAGGCCAAGGGGACAGAAAGGAGTCGTCTGTCATGAAGGAGCTTTCAAACAAAGGCTTTCCTGATGATAACATTGCGTGCACAGAATATAGGAAACGAAGAGAAAATTTAGGGGAGCAGCCCCCCTAAGCCCCCCTCCAGCTATAGGCCTACCGGGCTGGGGGAGGAGAGGAGAGAGAAGGGAAGAGAAGTTCTCTGAGCAGTCAAAAGTCCTTGGGGGTCACTGAAGTTATTCAAGGGGAGATTAAATTATGTCAGCTATTTACTGAACATTGCTTCTGATTTGTGAGGCATTGAATCAAACAGGTGGTGTCCTACCACTTTCCTTGGCCACTTTCATTTAAAGCCGTCTTTCTCCTCTTTTAAGGGACTGGCAGTGGGTTCAAGCAACCAATTTATTTCTTACTGCCAAGGTAAGAAAAATGAGAGGTGAAGCCTTGCTGCTTCCCAAAATGTGGAAGCTCAGAAAGGCCACTTGGTGTTGATGAAATTTTAAGCTTGTGTCCAACATAGCATTAATTTTTTTGTTAGTGCATAAATCCTTGCGCTCATATAGTGAGGGCATTGGATACCAGCCACTCTCCAAATGCGCTCAGATGTACTTCATCTCCCTCCCTCTCTCTCTCTCTCTCTCCCTCCCGCCCTCCCTCTTGTGTCTTTGTGCCCCCTTGCAATTTTTTTCTGCTATTAATAAATCCCTTATTAGAGATTTCATTCATTTTTGACTTCAATTAAACAAAACCAGCATCGGTTGAAGTTCCAGTGGTTTCATTGTCATTTCAGTTATCCCCCTGACCCCAAATAAATAAACAAAAATAGAAGTGTAGCATTGGAAGGGATCACAAGGGTCCTCTAGTCTAACCCCCCTGCAATGCGGGCTCAAACCCACAACCCTGAAATTAAGTGTCTTACTGAGCTACCTGCTTTTCTGGAAACTACCCCCAGAACCAAACAAAAAGGCTAGCTGAGCATCTCTTTTCTTTCTGTAGTCATTGGCAGGTCTCCTAATCTCAGGTACCCTTCCTCTAAGGAGACATAAGCTTTTTGGCACTACCTTGATGGAAACTGCTCCTCATGAGTAGCATAATTATTTTCCAGCTTGCTGACCGATATGTCCTGAAATGCTAATGATGCTCTACTTTTGCTCTGGAGGCATCCCACTCTAAAAATACTCCCTGACAGACACCAGATCCCAGCTTCTATATTCATTCCACCCCCACCCCCCCACCCCTATTTCTGCCACCCTGTGATAGGGGCAATGATGCAAGGCTTGTAAAAAGCCCAGCCTTGTGCTAAGCAGCTCTGTGCTAAGCAAACCTGGAAAGAGGCCCGTGAGAAGCATTTAGCCTCATTCAGATACCTTCTTGAGGTCACCCGTGGATTACTCCACCACTGGGGGAACATGTCTCAATGGGACGGGCCTTTCTGCAAATCACAGGGCATTTAGCAGCACCAACAGGGTGACACGCTGCTTGCAGGAAGCCTTTCATGTCTGGGGCTGCTGCTATTCCATTCGTGAGATGGGAATGTTCACTGATGCTGCCTGGCATTTCGTCTGTTGAAAGAAGTGGCGACAAGTGGGAAGGGCCTGGCTCTGTGCCAGGGTCAGGCAAGAAGCACCTAGGCCCCACGATTTCTCATCTCTAAGTAACCATCACTCACATTTTGTATAGATGTTTGTCATTGCAGTAAACATACTCCATCCAGGACTAGACCAGGAGGTCTGACTGCAGAGGCTCAGGAAGAGTTGAGAAACAGATTGAACACAAAACAAGATGCCATAAAAACCTCAGCTGAAATGCTATTGAGGCTAGGCTCCCCTCCGGCTCACAAAATGGCATCCCACTGCAGTTGGGAAAGGTCAATTAAAATTACAAAGGGTTTGAAGCTTCCTTCCTATGAGGAAAGGCTAAAAGACATGCATTTTGATTTAGGAAAAAAGGGTGACTGAGCGGGGGGGGGGGGCTTTAATTTCTACAGTACCTTGAAGGGAGTCCCTGCTGGGTGCCTCTCCAGCCTGGGGACAATGGCTGGCTCTCAGCCGCTCCACCTCCCGCATGGTGTTCTCCAACCTCCTTCCCAGCTCATTCCTCTCTTCCTCCAGCCACTTCTTATCCTCTTGCAAGTCAGACTTGTCTTGGAGCAGGTTGCTGATGGTGTACTCCAACCTGCTGACCTGTGTGTCCCTCTGGGCTTGTTCTCTCTTCAGACTCTCTACCTCTTTTTGAAGCAAACTCACCACAGAGGAGGAGGAACTCCTTGCTGCTTGGTTTCCATGCAGCTGGCTGACCAGGGTCTCCAGGAGACTGAGCCTTGCTTTGGAGGACTCCAGTTCCAGGTGCTGGCTGTTGCTTTCCCTCTGGAGATCCCTGATAATGGCCATCACTTCCCCAGGGTCAGTGCAGCTGGCTTCATTTGCACTGGGGACTGTGAAAGAATAGATGCATCGGCCATCCTGGTTGTTTGCTTTGTGGAGGCGTGCAGTGCTCCCAACTGCTTCCCATACCATCCAAGCTGAGAGCAACCAAGTCACCAGCTCCTTCATGGCTTCACTGCTGCCTCTTTTAAGCCCCCACAGCCTTCCTGAGAAGCAGTGTGCAAGTAGCATTCACCAACTCTCACTCACTTGTTCTGAAACTGAGCTCCTAGTGACCTCAATTTTATACAGCTGAGAACCAGGGAGGTGCAGGAGAGGGTCGCTTTGCCAGAAGCTACAGCGGCGGCAGCAGCACAGACTTAATGGGAATCAACTCTCTTAAAGGGATCGTGTTTCATTTATGATTTCATGGGAATATGAACCCAGTGCCCATTCTTGGGATCCTTATCCTCAACAAAATGGGTGGAGGCAGATCTGCCGCCCGCCCGCGTGTGTCTGCGGAGGGCATGGCTTCCAGAGTCTGTGCATCCGGCAGTGGAGCAAGTTCAGGGTCAGGGAAGCAACTGCTCTGGAGCAGTGAAGTCTTAAAAGTTTGCCTGCCAAAGGTAGTTGGGATTCTACACCATAAATATGCAACCATTAAACCATTTAGAAATGTGTTATTATGGAAATAAGTACTACAAAATATGATGTTAAGGGTTATGCCCACTCATGATTTAGTCTGGAATGTGAGGCATGTTTTGTTCACTCACTCCTTACAGAGCCTAAGGGTATACACACATGATTGCCTACTCCACATCCAGTGTGCTCCCTCTTCTAGTTTTTGAAACTGCATACATATGATGTTAGCCACAATCCATATCCATCCTGTAGTTTCTTGAGGAAAATCTGGCTTTAGATGCATTTTTTCCTCAACCCAGCTACAATCCAACTAAAAAATATAAGCTGCATTCACTTTGTACCTGAACCAGGTTTGAGACAGTCAGAGCAGATGACAGCTTCCTGACTAGGGGTGGGTTGCAGGGGAAGGGAAACCCAAAAGGTCTTATGTGTCAGCTGAAGAAGCCCTCACACCCCTCTCTGATGAGGACAGCACTGCAAAGTGCAGGGGGCAGGTGGGGGGGGGGCAAAGGCTTTGCTGTATTTCAAGCTGCTGTTTGCATACCCAAATTTCATTGTTTTCCAGGGTGTTTACACATCTTCCCATAATTGTTCATCCCACATTTTCAATGAACTTCCCTGCCACTTTGCAAACTGCAAAAAAAAATTGTGGCTCTCCATCCCTGGTCATCCCATGGATTTATTGCACTAGGGTGACAGGACACTTAACTCACTTGAAATGCTCAAGTCTAAAGTTCCAACATGCACTTGAATCCCTCCTGCAAAACAGTGAGTCTGAAGGCACTCTAAATATTGCTATTCAGTGAAAGGAAGAATGTTCCTAAATTCTGTTCCTAAAGCCCATTGAGATTTAGGCTGTTGGCTCCTTTTCCCCTCCGCAAAGACGGGGAACCTATTAGGAAGGTCCTCCCTTGGAGGCTGATGGATCCAGTGGGATTCCAAATGGCTCTAGGACCTCTGGAACACCCGAATGCCACTGAGTGCCCTCTCCCACTTTGTGGAGCCCGACTGGCCCCCTGGTCTACTCCAGAGCTTAGGGTGAGGAAACAAGCAGGGAGACGGCTTGAATGCAAGTGGAGGAAAGATCCAAATGAATGCAACCGAACACTGGTAAGAGCTCATTATTGAGCCTCCCTAGTGGCAGTGAAGACAGCAAAAAAGGCCTCCTTTACTGCCTCCATTGCATCCTCATTATGTCGTCCGGTAGAGCCTTTCCAGGTTGTACAGGGCCTTTTCCAGGCTGGCCCAAGGGAGATGGTAGAACCAACGGTAGCTCTCTGTGACTTGTCTGCAAAGCATTTTGAGGATAACATCGCTTACATCCACCAAGACCTTGACTCTGCTGTTATAGCAGATGAATCCCATGGGGTGTCCAGAGCACAGTCTAGTCCTGTTGTGTTGGATGAGTTTCAGTAGGTAAGCCTCAACGATATGGACAAGGTGCTTGGATCAGTCAGGGCGACCACTTGCTGTCTAGACCCCTGCTGCTCTTGGCTGATAAAAACCAGCAGGGAGGGAACAGCTGGCTGGGTCAGGGAGGTGATCAATGCCTCTTTACAAGAGGGGTGCTCCCTGCCTGTTTGAAGGAGGCAGTGCTAAAACCACTCCTTAAGAAACCTTCCCTGGACTCAGAAAATCCAACTAACTACTGGCTAGTTGCTACTCTCCCTTTCCTGGGCAGGGTTCTGGAGTGAGTAGTCACAGACCAGATCCAGGCGCTTTTGGAAGAAACCGATTTTCTGGATCCATTTCAATCAGGGTTTAGGCCTGGTTTTGGCACAGAAACTGCTTTGGTCACCCTGTATGATGACCTCTGTTGAGAAAGAGACAGGGGAAATGTGTCCCTGTTAATTCTCCTCAACCTCTCAGTGGCTTTTGATATCGCTGACCATGGTATCCTACTGGAGCAGCTGTCTGAGTTAGAGGTGGGTAGCACTGCTTTGCAGTGGTTCTGGGTCTACTTGGGTGGTCATTCCCTGAGGGTCAGTCCTGTGGAACCTTCAACGTGAAGTTCCTCAGGGCTCAATCTTATCCCCTATGCTGTTCAACATCTACATGAAACTGCTGGGTGGGGTTATTCAGAGCTTTGGAGTACATTGTCGGCAGTATGCTGATGACACTCAGCTCTATTTCTCCTTTACATCTGCAGGTGAGGCAGTGGAAATGCCTTGATAATGGACTGGATGAGAGCTAACAAACTTAAACTCAATCCAGATCAGGCTGAGGCACGGTTAGTGGGTGGTTCCCTAGACTGGATGGGCTGGAAGGCTGCCTGCTCTTGATGGGGTTACACTTCCTCTGAAGGGGCAGGTTCATAGCTTGGGGGTACGCCTGGATCCTTTGCTGTCGCTTGAGGCTGAGGTCTCAGTGGCCTGGAGTGCCTTCCATCATCTTTGGCTAGTGGCCCAGCTACGTCCTTATCTGGACAGGGATAGCCTAACTACTGTTGTCCATGCTCTGGTAACCTCAAGGTTAGATTACTGCAATGCGTTCTACGTAGGGCTGCCTCTGAATATTGTTCAAAAACTTCTGCTAGTGCAGAATTCAGTGGCCAGGTTGCTCATTGGAGCAAGATGGTTTGAGAATATATCACTGATCCTGGTCCGACTGCACTGACTACCAATTAGTTTCCAGGCCCAATTCAAAGTGCTGGCTTTGACCTATAAAGCCTTAAACAGCTCAAGACCACAATACCTCAAGGACTGCCTCTTTCCATATCAACCTACCCAGACCCTGAGATCATCTTCTGAGGCCCTTCTTTGTGTGCCTCCTCCTTGAGAGGTCCGGAGGGTGACAGCACAAGAACAGGCCTTCTCTGTAGTGGCTCCCCTTCTGTGGAATGCTCTCCCCAGGGAAGTTTGCCTGGCACTTTCATTATACACCTTTAGGCACCAGACAAAAACGTTCCTTTTTAACCTGGCCTTTGGTAGATTTGACTGACATCCTATGCCCTTTTAAAATATCTCCTGGGAGGGGGTACTGGATTGTTTTTATTTTGATTACAGCTTTTGTGGTTTTATATTTTGATTTTGTTCTGTGAACTGCCCTGAGACCTCCAGGTATAGGGCAATACAGTGGTACCTCGGGTTACATACGCTTCAGGTTACAGGCTCCGCTAACCCAGAAATATTACCTCGGGTTAAGAACTTTGCTTCAGGATGAGAACAGAAATTGTGCAGCAGCGGCGTGGCGGCAGCAGGAGGTGCTTCAGGTTAAGAACAGTTTCAGGTTAAGAACAGACCTCCAGAATGAATTAAGTTCTTAACCCGAGGTACCACTGTATGTAAATTCAACTATTATTATTAGTTCCCAATTCAAAATCTAGTTCCTGCTAACAAAAGGGCCCTGGACTCTGCGGGCCATGCAGTCGGGGGCCCAGTGTAACTACTGTACCTGCCAAGCCTCAAAGCTCTGGGGCCTGAGTTGCATCCTCAACTGAATGGAAGCTATTCAGGGATGTTGAATGCAAGGCCTGACATGCTTTATTCTAAGCCACTTGGAATTCCAGATATTTCCCTAGAAATCCCATCCATCCCAAAGGCTGCAGTCTGCTAGTCTACCACACTAACCTAAGATGCTGCTTTTGCCTTCTCCTATAACCTCCACACAGCTCCCTAACCAGACACTGCTTGCTACACACCATGTAAATAATCACCTACACAACACACTCCATACGTGATGCACCAATGTTTTCAAGATTATCCACAAAAAATTAAAGTTCTTGCCACACGCACGTCGCATCAGTAAATGGTATCACAGAAAGTTTATTGTTAATTTATAGCCAAACCAGCAAGTCCCCATTTGCTAAAATCAGTAGCAGAAATCAAGACACTTCCAGGAATGACTCCAATAAGGAATGACTCCAATAAATGAAAAGCTTCTCATTCTCTTTCTCTCACTCACTCATACACACTCACTCACAAACATAATCTGCCATATATATATATATATATATATATATATATATATATATATATGACTGTATCTTTAGCAGCATTTCACTGTTATCTTTTTGCTACTCAGTATTCTGATCACAAGAATACCAAATTACCGTATTTTTTGCACCATAACACTCACTTTTTTCCTCCTAGAAAGTAAGGGGAAATGTCTGTGCGTGTTATGGAGCGAATGCCTACGGGTGGCGGGGGGAATTTGCTGCAGTCGTGAGCAGAGGATCCATGGTTCCCCTTCCTTCCCTCCTCCGTGGTTACAAAGCATGGATCCTCAGGATTTTTGCATTGGGCTACTCCAAACTCACTGTCAGATCACATGTCTGTGGCCACAGCATGAACCACAAAAATCATATATCCACTATTTCATTTAGAATATTTTTTTTCTTGTTTTCCTCCTCTAAAAACTACGTGCGTGTTATGCTCTGGTGCGTGTTATAGAGCGAAAAATACGGTATACAAATTACAGCAGTGCAGAGAATAATCATTTATTATTTCTCTCTTTCCCTTTCAGAAATGGACAGGACTTGGCTGTTTTCACACCAGTCCTTTACTGGGGATATCATCTGCCAGACAGCACTTGTCCAAGGCAACACAATGGCCGTGGCTCAGTGGCCAAGCTCATGCATGGAGCAGGTAGGAAGTTCCAGGCTCATTCCCTGGTGGCCCAGGAAGGAAGGCTGGGAAAGACCCGTGTCTGGAGACCTTGGAGGGCTTCTGCCAGCCAGAGTGAACAATACAGGACACTATTCAGACTGATATGCTCCCATGGAGGGAGTGTCAACAGGCCACGGACTGGACTGCAATACTATTATGCCACTCTTTCCCAAAGAGGGAAAAGTAAAGAACCAAGGGCTTTTACATTTAGAGGGAACAAACTATGAGGGATTTAGAGAAGCATTGGGGAACTTTCAGTCCTGGGCCACATTTAGCCAGGCCCAGCCTATCTTGGCCCACAAGGCTGTTTTCCCTAAACTATACCCGCCTGCCCTACACCTGACATAAAAGGTGGCATCAAGTGTAGGGACAGTGGAGAAGCGGCTGAATGGGCTGTGCAACCAACTTCCCCATGGAGAACAACTTGACCACACAGCCAATCCCTGCAGAAAGCAGGGCTGAAGTCACCCCACACCAGCTGATAAAATTATATTATCATGCGGTGTGGAGAGTGTGAACAGCTTCACCTTTTTAAAGCAATTTTGTTACATCAGTTCTTAGTATAACTGAAAGTATAGCTCATTGACAGAAGACAAATTCAGGATGTAAAATCAGCTCCAAAAATAAACAATTACATAAACGTTTTGCATTATTGTTATTTGCAGGCGTGTTAATCTCTCTATACTTATTGCCTGCAAAATACAGGGGCAATATTTCTTTTCTAGGATTTAGTATAGAGAGCAAATTTCAGCTATAGAAACCCACAAAGAGGATTGATGTGACTTCTCTTCTTTTTGTAACTTCTGGTTCATCTGTACTGTACTTGGGAAAACAGACTGTTGCCTGATTCCCTATGCAAAATATGCACAATAATATACACAATATTCATATGCACAATAGGAAGGATTTGAAACACTCCACTACTAATTACTGCTTCCTCTTCATAGTGAAATTATTTGCACATTTGGCTTCAGAATTTCAATTTTAAAAAGCAGAAAGGTGACAAAGTCCTCAAGTTACAGTTGTGCTTGGAAGTTAATTCCACTTAAACCAGAATTTTTTTCTCAGTAGAAAGCTAGAACTGGGTCATGCTGTGCTACCTGGAGACTGTACTATTAGATACTTATGCCAAATTGGGTGGCTTTATTTCTTCTTCTTCTTTTAAGACTGCAAGTACAAATTACCACTCAACAACAAGTGTTTCAAAGGCCAGTGGAAACAATGCTCCACCTTTTGTACAACTGTCCCAGCCTGAGTTGGCAGCTTTCCTGAAGCTCAGCCCCACGTGCAGGTGCCTTTGTGTGGGGCCTGGTGAAGGGCATCAGAGGGCAGACCAGACGGCTAATGCTCTTAAGCCAAGCAAAAAATGGGCTGCCACCCAGGTCCTGAGATTTGTACTCCTTCCCCACTAACCCCTCTTCCAGGAAAGGCAAGAAGGTGGTCACATGGGAACAGGCCTTTTCAGTGGTGACTCCCCATTTCGAGAATGCTCTCTCCAGGGAAACATGCCTGGCAACATCACTGTTTTTAATGCCAGGCAAAAGCCAGTCTTTGGGGCATTATTTTTCTGCTAATTTTTTGTGGAGTGGGCTGAGCTGGATCTGCTCTTTTGTAAATATTATCATTGCTTTCATTCTTCTTTCTACACTTGTTCCTAATGCTTGTTTCTAAAGTTGCTTGAAGTTCACCTTTGTGGAAAAGCAACTAATAAATATAACAATAGCTCTCCCAGAGAATTCTCACAAAACTGCAAATCTCTAGGTAGTGTAGAAGCCCCTGTGACAGCTCATTTTTGCAGAGCAGCCCGCAAGATACAAAAAATCAAAAGGTAACATGATTCATTAGCCTAATTTCTTTTGGCGAAAAACTGTAAAAAATATAAAAATATTTTAACACCAATTGTTTTTAAAACTGAAGTTCCATGCACACTTACTTGGGAAAAGGCGTTACTGAACTTAGTTGTGCTTAGTTCTGTGCTTAGGCTGCATAGGCACGCACAGACTCAACTTGTAGCAAACATTTGTTTAACAAAGGCTCTTCTTCAGCCAGCTAAAATGCAATCTGTAGCTTTTGCCTAGAAATGCAAATAATATTGAAAAGAAGTGTCACCACATAAAGAACCAGTCTCAAGTAGTTCCTCAAAAGAGAAGGCATGGTTCTTTTCTTCACCCTGCTTTATTTCTATTTATTACGGGTATTCAGTCCCCTGGATTTCAAGCTAGTAATTTAAAATGTTGTAAGTGCATTGTTGCAAAAAGGCTGCAGACTGAATAAAAAGCTCAATCTCCATCCCTCACCTGTCTTAAATCCAGGAGCCCTGCTTAGTCTGACCTTAGTTAAACCTAAGCTGCACTGTCCTAGGCAATGCTCCTGCACTAACAGCTGACTCTGACTAACATTGGCTATGTATCATCATCTGCTGCCCTGAAGCCTGACCCAAGGGGGGGCCACAACAGGAGCACCATCACCATGCAAATACATGGCAAGAGATTAAGAAATGGGTCCTCAAATGCATGTTCGGGTTAAAAGTGGATTCTGGGTCTGGAAACATTGAATATACCAGGTCTACTGCACCTGAGGGCAGCAGGCTAGTCTGTGGTGTGACACACACAGCTCCATCGCCACATCTTGCTGCTGCTCCCCATTGCCTCGCACCTGCATCATTGGCAGGGAGGTCCCAATACTACCAGGTGGGATGGGTGTGGGTGCATTTTATAATTAAGTAGTGTGCGTGTGTATGTGCATCTATATCTCTATATCTGTATCTATATCTATTCAAATAAATAAATAAATAAATAAATAAATAAATAAATACCCAGAGGAGTAGATGTGAACAGACACTTATTATGTTATAGTAACATAATTTATAACCTGTCTTTATGTAGTCATTTTGGTGCAGTTGTCCTGTGCCTAAAACGAAAAGAAATCACTGGAAGTCTCAAAGCTGCTCCTCACGTTTTGGTAAAAAGTCAGACCAGATGCAGGGTGAATGAAGATTAAATGTGAACCTCCTCACATATTCTTAACCTGCACTTGCTTGCATCTGACTAACCAAGTATTCTAAGTTATAGGTAGGAGACTATTTCCCCCCCCCTAAAAATGGTTGAAACGTAAACAGTCTGACCCCCTTTTTTAAAAGGAGGCATGTAAACTTGCTTACTCTTAATTATTTGGCAGCAAAACACATGCATGGTTTGGGATGCACTTGCACAGACCAAAAAGTGTCTCCTTTTCTTCTGTGTGTCTTCATTCAAATAAACAGTGTTTCCTTTACTTCAATAATTTACTAGGAGCTACATAGTTACAGTTAAAAATAGTTTTTTTTACTGGAATGCTTTTATGTCACATCCATAAGCAACAGCGAGAACATGGAGCTTCTGGGTCCCTTAACAAGTACAGAAAGTCTTCTTGCAAAATCGTGGTGTTTTAAATATGAGAAAGTGGCATCTTCACAGTTATTCATCTAAATACGTTGCGGTCTCTAAACAATGATATAGAGTTTATACAATGCATCCCTCCCTTATTCTTCCTCCATTGTCCTCTGTCAGAAGTAATAAGAAATTCTGTAAATTATAAATAACATCATTACCAGTTAGCAATAAGTATCTGACTCCAAACTGAGCTTCCTTCCAGGGAGCAACAATGAGGGTTTGGGTTAGATATTGACACTAGAATGAGTTCTTGGCTGAAAAAGATGATTTGCTGGATCCTCTGAATGCTCTTTCTGGAGCTAGTCTGGCGCCTCCAAGGGAGAAGGGGGGACACACTTCAAAGCTATATACATATTATGCTCCACAGAAGTCACACAGCTGCCTCCTATGCTGTCATCCTGAAGCCACCATAATATCCACTAGCAAGTCAAGTGTGGTATTTGAGGATGAGGGGAACTGTAAAAGACAGAAAAGAGGCATCTTTAAAAACAGACACAAATGAATTGTCAACCCAACCAGCTTGGGCTCTACATATTTAAGACTCTTGTCTCAGCAGTGACCCAGCACCAATCTCAATCCACAACACCCTTCTCAGAATGCCATTTGCGCAACAAATGTGTCACTGGCGCCTGGGTGGGTGAGAAAGGGGCTTTGGTCTCACCCAGCAGGGGGCACTCAGTACAGCATCAGGGCGGACTTGAGGGTGGGGATGGGGAGTTGTGTCCTTGCTAATTCTCCCTGACCTCTCAGTGACCTTCAGTACCATTGAACACGGAGCGGATGTCCAAGTTAGGGATGGGTGGCACCACTTTACAGTGTTCCCGGTCCTACTTGTAGGGACATGTCCAGAGGGTGATGCTTGGGCCCTGTGGGGCCTTCAGTGTGTTGTTCCTCAGGGCTTAGTTTTATCCCCCATGCTGTCTGACATCTACATGAAACTGCTGAGTGGGGTCATCCAGAGTTTTGGAGTACACTGTCAACAATATGTTTATGACACTCAGCTCTACTCCTTTACACCTGCAGATGTAGCAATGGATGTGCTAGACTGTGGTCTTACCTCAGTAATGGACTGGATGAGGGCCAATGAACTGAAGCTCAATCCAAGTAAGACTGAAGCACTCTTAGTGGACGGTTCCCAAGACCGGGTGTATGGGAGGATGCCTCCTCTTGAGAGGGGTTCACTCCCTCTGAAGGAGCAGGATGTAGCTTGGGGAAACGTCTGGATTCCTTGAGCTCACTTGAGGCTCCTTTGGCCTCAGAGGCACAGAGTGCCTTGCATCAGCTTCAGCTGGTGGTCCAGCTGCACCCCTATCTGGACAGGAATAGCCTAACTTCTGTTGTCTATGCTCTGGTAGCCTCTAGGCTGGATTACTGCAATGCTTTGTACATATGGCTGATTCTGCCCTAGACCCTGCCCTTCTTCAAGAGCCTCCATGAGAGGGCCTTTTCTGCAGTGGCTCCCCATTTGTGAAATGCTCTCCCCAAGGTTGCTTATGTGGTGCCTTTGTTACATATCTCTAGGCACCAGGAAAAAACATTCCTCTTATCCCAGCCTTTGATTTTTTAATTGTTTCTTGTTTCTTAATATGTTATGTATTTTTATGTTTTTTTATATTGTAAATCCCCCTGTGATCCTCAGCTGAAGGGTAGTACAGACATGTAATAAATAAAGATAAAAATAAAGTAACTGACTGACTGAATAAATAAATAAATAAATAAAATAGCTAGCTAGGTTAACACAATCCCTGGTATTCCTCAGCATTCAAAGCCCACGCCCCTAAGTTTTGGCACAACATATGCATTTCCCAAATAGTGATCCAACTGGGACAGGACAACTAAGTGGACAGGACAACTATTTTTGCAGTAATATAAAGTTTTCATAATAGGCTCGGTTTTTAAGAACATTATCTATTCCCTTGAAAGGAAAAATACTTACCATCTCAGCTGGAGTCTGGAAGGGGGAAAGTTTATTTCCCGTCAAAATTGCTTTACTGAACATCCTGTTTCCATCTCTTTCCAATCCTCAAGTCAAAGCAGATGGGATTTTCCACAAATATCATCTCTCAGTTATCCCACTTTTAAGAAGAGCAGGCACGTCTTCCAACTCACACCCTTCAAGCACATGTGAGCAGGAAGCAAGAAACTCCCTTGAGAGTGTGTGGCTGGTCTTTTGGGAAAGCTATGTTTACTGCGTGCACAGACACCAAATGCATCTGGCTTCTGGAATGTCATGAATGGGACAACTCCTGGCCCTACTCTCGTCATGCACCTCAGTAGCAAACCTGGCTCAAAGTCAGGCTGCAGAGTTAAGCTGCAATTCCCTTCATCCTTTCCCTTGATCTCACCTTCAAAGTGGTTACACTGGCCATCTTCCAGTCCTTGGATACAAAGACACATGCATATTTTTAGAAGATTGAGCAATTTCTGAGTTTGATACCAGCCAGTGTTAATTTTTAATTTGCTGATAATTTGCTAATCAGCATAATTTGTCTCAGTTCTTCACAATATGAATATACTTCCTGCAATATGCTCCTCAAATTAGTTTTTTGCATTGCTTCTTGTTAGGTTGCATTTTCTTTGCAAAGTTTGTGTTTCTTTTTGCTATCATTTGGGAAAGGCTTCCATTTTCTTATGGAGGTTTTCTGGTATCCAAAAGCACCGCCAACTTCCAGAAGCATGGTGATTGCTTTTTTCACATTGTGTTGAGATGGAAAATAATGTCCTATCTTCAGGACTTGAACTTGGCTCCCATTCTTGAGATGATAAAATCAACTCATCCCTAATTGGAAAATGCATAGAGTCCATGTCGAATTATGTTTCGAGTCTTCCAGGTTTTGGATTCATAAACAACAGAAAGCCATTCCACCTAGTCTATCCATTCCTTTATCCTCCCACAGACAGGGAGCTAGCTCCCAATCTCCATCACATCAACAACACTTTCAAGTTTTCCTATAGGTGTGCATAAAGTACAACACTCTTATGACAAAGGAATTGCCAACATGTTCTAAACTATAAAGAGTTACTGAGTTTCTGTTTAAATCTCTCCAATTAAAATCAATCTTAGAAATGCTCAATTTTGGTTAGATTATATTGATTTCTTCTTAAAAGGGACCCACAAACATTAAAGCTATTTCAATCCCACAGGCCTCTCGTACTAGGGGCACTCAAAAGTTAATGGCAATATTCTGGGCAACTCCTAAGCTAACAACTCAATAGAATCATAGAATAGAATCACAGAATCATGGAATTGGAAGAGACCACAAGGGCCATCGAGTCCAACCCCCTGCCAAGCAGGAATCACCATCAGAGCACTCCTGACATATGGTTGTCAAGCCTCTGCTTAAAGACCTCCAAAGAAGGAGACTCCACCACACTCCTTGGCAGCAAATTCCACTGCTGAACAGCTCTTACTGTCAGGAAGTTCTTCCTAATAGTACATCATCCATTAGCCCAAGCAAGAGGACCTGAAGTAGTGTATGTGTCAGAGACCAGGCTGAGGAGTACTGCTCTGATGAGGAATGGTGAGAGCCTCTCCCTCCCCCTGTTCCTGATCAGGATCCTGAAGCTGCCCAGAAGCAGTGGAGCAGTATAGATTTGGAACAGTGGTTTGCAGAGGGGCATAGTTCTGAAGACAAAAGTTGGGGTGAACTGGGGGGTGATGAAGAACTGGAAGAGAGAGAGCTAACAGACTCTCTCTCACTGGAAACCGTCCAGCCTATCAGTCCAAGGTCACGTAGAGCAGAAAAGTTGGCTACACAAAAAGCACAGTGGTGTGGAAATGACTAGGGGGGAAGTGGGTGGAAACGTTAATTGGGAACACCTTCATTCCGAGAATAGCTGCTCTGTTCTTTTGCTGTGGTGATTAAAGCCTCTTTAAATCAGGGGTCAGCAAACTTTTTCAGTAGGGGGCTGGTCCACTGTCCCTCAGACCTTGTTGGGGGCTGGACTATATTTTTTTTTGGGGGGGGGGTGAACGAATTCCTATGCCCCACATATAACCCAGAGATGCATTTTAAATAAAAGGACACCTTCTACTCATGTAAAAACATGCTGATTCCCGGACCGTCTGCGGGCCTGATTTAGAAGGTGATTGGGCTGGATCTGCCCCCCGGCCTTAGTTTGCATACCCATGCTTCAAATGGTAAGCGACTCTTTTTGCTTTGTGCTGCTTATCCTAGGCTGAAGGGGAGGAGGAAGCCGAGTCCCCGAAGCCTGACCGTATGATTTCTCTTAAGGCTGCAATTCAAGGATGTCTATTTGTTCTACATCTTGCCACTTCACAGAATTTTTACAATAAAGAACTTCAGAAAGCACTTACCAATAATCACTAGCAGGACACCAACAGCAACCAAAGCCACAATTACCTTCATCTGCAGAAGGAAACACAAGCCAAGCCAAGACATTACTTCCTTATTGCCTACAGAGACTTATTTAAACCAAGCTAGTATGACTCCTTTCTTCACAATAATGGTGAAAGCTTGCAGAATCAGCTGAACAACTAAAAATGCCTCCAGTCATGTCTTCCATCCACATTTTCAAAATAAGGGCATAATGTGGACACTGTAGCAGAGTGGGTAATGAATTTGGAGGTCTCCACATTCAGCCACGAAGCTCATCAAACTTTTTTACTGGAGTAAAAACACCAGTCTTCAGAGTGTGCACCCACACATGTCCCCATAGGTACCGACCTACATTGATCTGATCCAGGCACGTCCAACTCCCAAGAAACTGTGATCTACTCCCAGTATAAAAAAATGATCTACCCATTGTCATTGGAGGGACGAGGATCTTGTGTGGTGTGGTGTGTGGAAGGTGGCGGCTATCTCCCCCCCCCAAAGCAGCTCTCTCCCCACCCCAAGCCAGCCCTTTCTCTTCTACCCCCCAGCAAAGGGAGCCACGCAGATCCCAATCATGCCTGCCCTCCCTCCTTCCCCCCCTGCCACCACAAAGACCCGGCGGGTGAAAATCTTTTGTGTTTGCTGCCTGTTCCGACCTTCCCGGTGGCAGCGGTGGCGGGGGCAGTGACATTCCTTGTGTTTGCTGCCTGGCCTTCCCAGCGGTGGGGCCTCCAGTGTAGCAGTGAAGGCCGGGCCAGGCAGCAAGTACAAGAACTGTCAACCCAACCCTCCCTTCCCAGCGGCTGCGGAGGGATCCAGAAGCGGGGCCGCCGTTGCAGCAGTGAAGGCTGGGCCAGACGACATTCCTTGTGCTTGCCGCCCAGCCCAGCCTTCCCTGCGGCAACATTCCTTGCCTGCTTTATTTAATCCTGTGATCGACCAGGATCACTCTGGCGATCGACCGGTTGACCAGTTGAACATGTCTGATCTAATCTGATCCATCTGATTACTTAGGAAAAAGGATGGAAGAAAGAATCTGGCCTCCTGTGGCAAACACAGCCCATTCTTAACTGCAGTGTGGGGAAAAGTGTTAGCACTCAATTCCCAATATTGTGTATACACTTCATGTTCACACACGTTAACTCTGCCCTTGTGACCTTAATAGGTCTGCTTTTTAAAAAAGTCAACAAATTAATTCCTCTCTGGGACCTCACCTTGCAGCCTCGCCACCACATTTGCCGTCGGAGCTGTTTGGATCGGCTGCTAAAAGCTGTTGCATTGTCAGATAAGCTCTCTGTGCCAGAAAGAGAACATTTATTTTTTATTATTCATCACATTTATATCCCACCTTTTCCTCCAAGAATCTCAGTGATGTCCCCCTCCTCACCTAATCCCTTTGACAACCCTGTGAGGCAGGTTAGGCTGAGAGGCAGTGACTGGCCCAAGGTTACCCAGTGAACTTAACGGCCAAGTGGAGATTTGATCCCTTCCGTCTCCCAGATCCTAGTCCAAAACTCTAACCACAACGCGACACTGGCTCCCTCATGAACTGAACCTGCTGCAATACAAGTAAGAAAGCTTTCCATCCTAGCATGCATGTCTGCATTTATACATGCAAACATATGCAAAGAGGTAAAGATCAGGTACAGTGAATTCCACATGATTTGTTTCTAAAAGAAGAACGTTAGGAATGCAGCCAACCTTGTGGTTCATACAAATTGATTTAAGAATCCCCTTCCACCCACATAATTACTTAAGTTTTCTAACGATGTTTGGAAATTGTAATACACTATAGTTCATTAACAAATGAGCCCATGCTGTGCAGGAAGAAGCAAACATAAAAGCGGCAGAAGTACAAATGATACAAGTTATCTAGCCTACAGCACTCTGCTACGAAGGGAAAGGAAATGGTCCTCTGATGTAAATCCAAGCCAGGATATGCAAGCCTATATCTCTGCATAATTAGGCAGATTCTGATCACACAAGAGGACCTGTGTACAGGACCTGCCTCTTTATCTTCTGCATGCATGCAATGGGAAAGACCCACAGTTAACAAGCAATGGGATGAAAAAAGGCTGGGAACATCACTCAAGTGACATAATGTACATCCTCATGGGCGGGGGGGAGGGCTGCCTACAGACCGCATCTACCACATCATTAAGACAGTAACATTTTGAGGTAAAAATGACAGCAGCGCTTGGGAACTTTCAAAACATTTGTAAAGGGCAGTCAAGTAGTTTGCTATTAAGATTTAAACCACACACTGGGTGAGTTAAGATGCAGCGGTAAACAAGTTTGGCTTACAAGGCTACCGTATTTTTCGTCCCATAGGACGCTCCGTCTCATAGGACGCACCTAGTTTTTTTTTGGGGGGGGGGGAACTAAAGGAAAATTTTTTTTCCTTTATTTCCCCCCCAAAACCAGGTCGGGGAAACCGAACCAGGTTGAGGAACAGTGGGATGGTGGCGCTGCGCCTCCTTGCTGTCCCCCGAGCTTGTGCGGCTGGCCGATGTCTGTCCGGTGGGCGGGGCGCTCTGCTTCAGGGCGCCCTCACGTCGGGCGGCAGGCTGCTATCCGCAGCGTGCGGAGACCTGCGGGGAACTCCCGCAGGGCTCCAACATGCTGCGGATGTCTGTCCGGAGGGCAGGGCACTCTGCTTCAGGGTGTCCTTCGTGCCGGGCGGCAGGCTGCTATCCGCAGCGTAGGGAGCCCTGCGGGACCTTCCGCAGGGCTGCCTAGGCTGCGGGTGTGTTCCCGAAGCGCCGGGCGCTCTGCTTTCAGGGCGCCCGACGCTCCAGGAAGCAGGCCGCTATCCGCAGCCTAGACAGCCCTGCGGGAACTCCCGCAGGGCTGCGTAGGCTGTGGATGTGTTCCCGAAGCGCCAGGCGCTCTGCTTTCAGGGCGCCCAACGCTCCGGGAAGCAGGCTGCTATCCGCAGCATAGACAGCCCTGCGGGACCTCCCGCAGGACTGCGTAGGTTGCGGATGAGTTCCCGAAGCGCCGGGCGCTCTGCTTTCAGTGCGCCCGGCGCTCCAGGAAGCAGGCTGCTATCCACAGCCTAGACAGCCCTGCGGGACCTCCCGCAGGACTGCTTAGGCTGCGGATGTGTTCCTGAAGCCTGGAGAGCGAGAGCTCTCGATCTCCAAGCTTCAGCGAAAGCCTGCATTTGCCCCATAGGACGCACCCAGATTTCCCCTTCATTTTTGGAGGAGGAAAAGTGCGTCCTATAGGGCGAAAAATACGGTATTTTTCCGAAACCACTTCCACATGCCTCCTATCTAATGTAATATGAAATATCAGGTGTGGGACAAGTTAGGACATGGCTGCAGAGGAGGTCAAAATGAGAGAGCAATTGTTCATTTGCAAGCAGGGCTCACCAGCAGGAAGAACCGTTAAAGGTGCACTATCAGCACCAATCAACTGTTTGGTGTTAAAAGTGCACCTTCAAAGGCACTAGCATTCCGTGAAAAGCCATTTGATAAGCACTGACAGCAGGCCCCTTTGAACCTATCACCCAATGGCAAAATGGCCCATGGGTGGGTGAGAAAGGCTGGGATTTAGTTTGCCAGCTGGAAAAGTTTCCTCGCCCATCACTTAATGTCATGTGAATGTGCTTTGGGCTCATGTACTCCACTCCCTGCCCCCCCCCCCAGTGGAGCCATGAGGAGAGCCAAAACCTTTTAAAACTAACCAGGGTTCTGTGTTTTATCTAAACTTGGGGAAACTGGTTAGATTAAAATTATAGTCAGTGAACAAGCCAGGATAATAAACTATAGTTCAATCCTGGCTTGTTTGGACTAACCATAGTTTAACCCGCTACAGCTTCCCTGAGTTTGGTAGTAACAAGGAACTCTGGTTATTATAAAAGCAGAGGCTT
The DNA here is from genome assembly GCF_964188315.1 of Podarcis muralis. Classification (NCBI taxonomy): domain Eukaryota; kingdom Metazoa; phylum Chordata; class Lepidosauria; order Squamata; family Lacertidae; genus Podarcis; species Podarcis muralis. The sequence goes on from NC_135659.1 coordinate 3,734,908, forward strand.
TTGATTTCCATCTCATGGCTGTGCCAGAGAACAGTGCTCTGGCAATGAACAAGATTGAAACTTATTTATGTTACATCTAAAAAGGACTATTGCATTAGTAAGTAAATATATATATTGGGACTGTGTGTACATACAAAAGAGACTAAATTCAATATTAGGAATACAATTATAAAGACTAAGGAAAAGGGATGTACTTATTTTGTACAATTAATTATTCTAAGATTGAATGGTTTAGAAATATTTTTGGTAAGGATGGATTCTGTATGCAGGACAGCAAGAACCTTTTAAATCTCTAGTTGCCAGAACATTTTAGGAGTCTGTTTCAGGTTTGTGTTCTAGGCAGGGGATGCCAACATGGTGCCCACAGGCACAATGACACCCTTGATATCCTTCCCTGGCACCAACAAAGCACCTGAGTCACACACAAACAGTCATGAAGTGGCTGCTACCTTCTCCCTTGAAGAGCAGATAGCAGGTCTCTCCCACTTCTTTTCAAGGGTCAGATTAATTCTACTGGATCCAACGTTTTCTCAGATCCCTGGAAAAAGTGCAGCATGTATGCATACTCTTTCTCTCTTCTCTCAAGAGGGATTGGCACCCACAGCACTCCCTCAAAAATCCAAAATGTTAGGCAACTCCTGGCATAGGGGGGAAAGCAAACACTCATAGGTGATCATGTTTGGGATATTCTCAGACTATGCACAGAGCTCACAACACACTGGATTTAGTACTCTTGAGGACTGACTCTCTTCTGAGGCTGCAAGGGGAAAAAAGAGGCCCAACTATTCCTACCTGACTTATCCTGCAAGTCATCTAGTCGTTCTCCCCTTTCTATCACCTTGGTGATGTTTTCTTGCATGACATCAATAACTTCATCAACCTGGTTTTGGACACTGGAAAACAGAGCAGGGTGTGGAGGAAGAATCATATTACCCAATGATTTGTCACAAGTGGTAGCAAATGCAGTTGATTATTGGATTCAAATGCAAAGAAGCATATGTAAAGATTTTGAATGGGCTTTAAAAATTATGATTTTCATAAGAATGAAGTGTTCATGTATGGTTTTCCAAATATTTTTTTCAAGAACTGGGTTGCCCAAGGCTACCCAGGAAATAATGGCTAAGGCAAGACTTGAATTGACAGTAGCAGTCTTACGCATGCAAACTTTAGGATACATCTCATTTAATTGACTGTGAAACTTCTAAGTAAACATGATTAGACCATACATCAAAATATTGGTCTCAAAACCAAAAGTACACTACATTGGCTGTCATTTTTATGCCACATTTATATCCTCACAGACTTTATAACATGGCTTTGGGTCATACTGCATTTTGAATTTAAGAGTTAATGGAAGCTCTACCACACTGAAGAATTCCAGAAAAATTGCAACACAATTTTAAATGAAAACTTGAGAAAGTTGTGGCATCAAAGTCACTGAGAACACACACACTCTCCACACCCCCCCTGCATTCATACCCACCTAGTACATGAAGAACAGGCAGCCTTCAAACAAAATGAGACACAGAATTGAGGGAAATGGTTGTATTCCTACCAGTCACACACACACTGTGTGTGTGTGTGTGTGTGTGTGTGTGTGTGTGTGTGTAAAACATTTTTAAAAATACCAATAAAAAAAGGAAACTAGCAAACAAGTTATTAAAACATTTAAAATTTAAAATGAAAGCAATAATGTTAAAAATGCTTTGCTTGCTAAAATTACATGCCTGGGTAGGCTTTGCTGGAACAAAAACATTTTTAGCAGGTGTCCAAAACAAGTCAAGGAGAGAGTAACCAGGAGGAAAAGTCTTTTGAAGGAAAGAAACAGGTAAAGGGAGGAAAGTGACCAGGGAGAGAAGGGCAGAATGTGTATCTTGCACTTCCTAATTTCTTTCTTCGTTTGAGATAAGGGGGGGGGGTCTTTCTTTTGTTTCCCACTCTCTCAGAAAGCTTGGGGCCCTGACTTCGAATCTAAACTTCAGTTCATGGCTTGTTCTAATCCTGGAAACCCCACACACTACCAGATTTTTCTCCAATACAAACAGCTCTTGAATAAGAGTAGGCTTTTAAAGAGAAGCCAAAGCAAGCTCAATTTTTCAGCTAATTACATACCAAAGGTTTAGCTAGAAAAGGGAAGGGAAGGCAAATTTCTATGATTTTTTTTGGAGTGGGTGTTGTTTTTGTTATCTGCCCTAAGCCAGGGACTGGCTGTGCAGTCTAAATAACATGAAGTAACAGTAATGAGGCAATGACAGCCTTGACTTGCATATTGCTCTCAAAAGGTGTTCTGTCAAACATTTAGCCATCATGAGTAAGTAGAAGACATAAAGGGAATGATAATAGCGACCTACTTTACAGGGGTGTTGGAAAGATTATATGCTTTGAACCTACTTGCATCTTAGGGAGTTAGGAAGGTCCACTCCCCTTGCTCTTTCTTACTTCTTCCCTCCCCACTCCTTTTTTCCTTTTGTACCATGTCTCAAATTGTAACCCACTCATTATTATGAAGTCTACGGCTTCCACGGTGCTTAGGCAGAAGGCAGCATCAGGGATGCGGAACTTGTGGCCCTTCCAGATGTTGTTGGACTCAAATTCCCATCAGCCCCAGCCAGTGTGGCTAGAGGTCAGGGACAAGGGGCCCTGCAGCACCTGGAGGACCACAGGTTCCCAATTCCTGCAATACAGAAATGCTAGTTGTAGTCTTATATGTCCTATTAAATGATGACCTAGTTTTCCTCATGGAGATGGTCAACCTATAGATCATCCAGATTCACTTCAGACTGCAGGTGGAAGGTCACATGATAGAATGTTCCTCCTTTACAAAAAAAACCCCAACAACCTGGGCATGCCTTATGTTAAGTTTACTATGAGCAGAGGTTTTGGAAAAAAATGTTTAAGGAAGTGGTTTGGTATAGTTTATCACTCTTGTGGCAACTAGGCCAAAATGTGCCACTGTTTAGGGTTGCAGCATTCCAAGTGACTTCATTTCAATGGAAGCCAAATTGCAAAGCCATTTATTCTCTCACCCCCAGCAGTGATTAGACCAAACAAAGGAAATGGATGTACACCCTGTTAATTAGGATTACAATTAATCTCCAGTGCCCCAATTACACTAAAGTTGTTATGACAGGCTGTCAAGCCTTAAGCTGGAAGGTTGGGGAAAGAGCCGGAGAGGTTGCAGGGCAGTGGGAGGAGAAATACAGGTCTGGGGCAGTCATCCACTTTGATCCTTGTCCTTCAACAGCTATGTACATGGAGCACATGTCAAGAAGTCATCTCCTTTGCCTTGTCTGAGGACTACTGTGGGCATGGGGCTAAGATGGAAGCAAAGAGGTTATTGTGGTTTTGAAGTCTTGATATGATGGACAATCCTCACTTCCTGCTCTTGTTACACTTGTAGCCACTCTTCCTCTAAAGTCGCGTTTCCGAACCTTTTTCTGACCTTGTTTCCTTCACGTGCCCACCCCATGGATAAAGCAAAGGGGGATGGACAGTGCAGAGGGCAGCTACCCCCCCCCCCAGATAAGTGAAAACCAATGCAAATCTGAGGCTCTGCCCCCCAAAAAAAGCCTGCCCCCTAACAAAAATCCTGGCTGTGCCCATCCCCCCCATCGTAACAGTAGAAAGGCAGCTATTTAAATGCTTGTTTTATAAATAGAACATGTTTTATTTATATTTTTTATAATTCATACAAAATGAAATTACATAAAATGATAGGAATATAATGGAATGTTGTTAAAGCTGAAAAAGAGAATCAGAGCTGGAAGGGACCCCCAAGGTCCTCTTTCTAGCGCAATCCCCTGCAATGTAGGAAAAACAGCCATGACAAAACAACAGCAAGCAACTGTATGACAGTCAAGAGGAAGAAAAATCACAGAAATGACACAACGCAAACCAATACAGTCAAAGACCACTCACAGAACCATCCTGCCAAACATAACATCACAAGACAGCAAACCAACCTCAACCAAAAATCACATACCATAGATCAGGGGTCTGCAACCCGCGGCTCCAGAGCCACATGTGGCTCTTTTACACCTTTGCCGCGGCTCTGGGACGGATAATAGCGAGGGGAGGAGGCGCATTGTGCACCCTGACACTCCCCACTGTGGCGGGCACTGTACTGGCTGTGACGTAGCATGGGGGCGGTGCATGTGTTAGTCACGCACCGTCCCGACGTCACCTTCCCGCCCGCTGTCAGATCGGAGGGCAGCAGCATGCATGCTTTAAATGTTGCAATGGTTTTGCGGCTCCCATGTTGTTTTTTCTTCGGAAACGGGTCCAAGTGGCTCTTTTTGTCTTAAAGGTTGCAGACCCCTGCCATAGATTGACAATCCAGCAACAACAACCACAGCTGAATGAAGCATCTATAAATCACCTTGAACCAACAGACAGGTGACCCCACTCCCTTTCCCCCCTGCTCCCATGCCATTAATATTGCCAGCACCACCACTATCCTCCCGCCTCACCCCTCCATAGAGATCCCCCACTCCCATCCCCACCCAAATACCAACCCAGATGACACCAAATCACACTCCCCACCCATCCCAACAACCCACACTCTCAGCTCCCCGCTCCAAGGACTCTACCCATAACACAAAAAGAATCACACACACAAAAATAACCCACCCCCCCAACTCTCCATCTCCTCCTTCACCACATAAAGGCAACATATATAGTGGTCCAACGACCCATAACATGGATTCAGAATAAAATGCAGATTCATACAGACAAACCCCCCAGGAGAGGGAGACTGATGCGTTATTTGTTTAGTCATGGGTATGTTGATCTTTGATTCATATGACTACTGAAACTTTGCCAAGACCACTGTGATATCATTGGACTTGTCGTCCAGAAGATTCACACAAATAAAATAAGCAGGTAAAAGAAAAGGAAAACGAAGAAAGAAACCCATACCAACTAAAACAATACCCCCAACCTCAATAAAACAATCAACAAACAGGATAAAATCTGACACACAACCAGCACAATGATGGCGCCAGAGTGTGCCAATGCCCATATCCCTACTCCAACAAACCAATAATGTTGTTAGTAACACTGACAACACTACTTATAAACCTTATACCCAACACAGGCGTCACAAATGTGCCTAACACCATCTCATTGACCACTCCCTATCCGAAATGACTGGGAGGACGGACTGTTCCCAAACAAGGTCCTCCATGCCAGCTGAGACTCAGGACCAACCAGCTGAAGGCCAGATTATCCTGGATACCCCAAATAAACACCTATATAACTACATATAGGCTACTTTCTGTAATGCACTCCCCACTCTTTAACCCAAATCTAATTCTAAACCCCCTCTTCCCCCACCCATCACACGTTATGTCAGCGCAACTCAATAAGTTTGATAGACAACATAAGGTGACAGACTCAGGACAACCCAGATGGGTTGGCAGGGAATGATCCTATAAAGCAGATAAGCAGAAGGATGGATTGGGAAACCCTATCAAAAGAAAATGCATCACCTCGTATGTAAACACCATGAAACCACACATTGCCTTCCTACAAGAGATACACAATCCACCCAAAGGAAGCAAACTCCTGAGCAAACCCCACTTCAGTCAACAATGGGTTGTACCTGGCTCAGGAAAGGCCCATGGAGCAGCCATAATACTTAGTAGAGACCTGAACTTCAAAGCCATGACAGTGCTAAAGAGGCAGATTAATTTTCACTAAAGGGACACTGAGTGGCAAAACTAAACAGACTATTGGCTCCACATATGCCCCAAACTCGAAACAACTAGAGTTCATCCAGAAAACACTAAACTAGTTCCTCTCCTTCTCTGAAGGGGAAGCAATTCTGGGAAGTGACTTCAACCTAAATATGAGAGGCATATACCTGAAAGACATCCACCCTACAACCCCATGGGCAACCGTCCATGGAAGGAAACCCCAAATAATTAAGAACTCTTACAAGTTGCTAAAAATGCTTAAAAACAGAGGTCCCTATGACATATGGAGCAACAAAAACCTGGGAGACACCAGCCACACATTCCAGTCCGGGAGCTATGGCACAGTGTCCAGACTAGATAGCATTCTGTTCACACAAGGTCTGATACCCTTGGTTGAATCAATGAACATAAGTAGGATTAAAATCGAAGAAGAAATGTGAACTACCCCCTCATGGTCCTTCAGTCCCATCCTAAGCACAAATAAACGAATTAGAGAGTCTCACAAAGACTCTCCAAAACACTGCAAAGAAAATGATGTAGACAATACAGTGGTACCTTGGTTTACAACCATAATCCATTCTGGAGGCCCGTTTGTAAACTAAAACAAGTTGTAACCCAAGGCGCGCTTTTGCCAATGGGGCCTCCAAAAAAAAATTGTTCATAATCTCCCCCCCCCCAAAAAAAGGGGGTTGTAATCCAAAAAAAGTTTGCAAACCGGGACATACACTTCCAGGTTTGACATGTTTGTAATCCAAAACGTATGCAAACCAGGCTGTTTGTAAAACAAGGTACCACCTGTACAAAAAAACAAAAAAAAAAACAAAAAAACAAAACAAAACAAAAACAAAACAAAAACAAAAAAAACAACCCTCCTTTGGGACACAATGAAAGCGGTCACCAGAGGAGCTTGCATAAAAGAGAAAGCATCCCTTAAAAAATAAACCTCCTCAAAAGTTAGCAAAATAGAACAAGACATCACAGCACTCTCATCACACTACAAACAAACAGAAGCTGAAAAACTCCTTAAACTTATAGAACAAAAAAGGAAGGAACTAGAATCACTAGAAATCAACAAAACACTGATCAACATTCTATACTCAAAACAATGCTTCTACAAGTACAGGGGGAAATCACTCAAAACAAGAATAAACTGCATCACCAAAAAAGACGGCAACATAATCTTCTCCAAAGAAATAACCTCAGAATTTGTTGAATTTTACACTGACCTATACACCTCCTGCAACCCACCTGAACAGGAAATCAGAAAATTCCTAGCTGGACTGACCTTTCCAACCTTAACTGGTGAGGAGCAGGAATTCCTAGACAGTCCTATCACCCTGGAGGAAATAGATACGGTCCTCAAAAACCTGAAACCACTAAAAGCCCAGAGAGCTTTACAGCAGAATTCTATAAGAAATTCAAGGAATCCCTGATGACGCCTATTCAAGAACATCATAAAAGGGGCCCCATTCCTAAAACCTGGACCTCCTCCAAGATAGTCTCTACAGTGGTACCTCGGTTTAAGAACAGTCCTGTTTAAGAACGATTCAGTTTACGAACTCCGCAAAACCGGAAATAGTGTCCCAGTTTGAGAACCTTATATCAGTCTAAGAACGGAATCTGAACGGCGGAAGGGCACCAGCGGCAGGAAGCCTCGTTAGTGCCTCGGTTTAAGAATGGTTAAGAATGGTTTCGGTTTAAGAACGGACTTCCAGAATGGACTCAGTTCGTAAACCAAGGTAACCAAACCGCTCAAAGAAAGCAAGTGGCCCTAAATAAAACACTATAGTCCCACTCACCCTTACCTGGGAGTAAGGCCCACTGAACTCAGTCCAGCTTTCTTCTGAGTGGACAGTTATTTACTAGATGCAAGTCAGCAGCACCAGATGGCTCTGCCCGGCCCAGCAGTGGTGGCAGCAACAAGCAGCTCCGGCTCGCCCAGCCCTACCCATTGCCACCCCACCTGGGGGTTCCGGATAGCAGGCTCTACTGGTCAAAGCGGGAGCCTCAACAAACCCTCTCCCATCGGAAACAAACCAGGACTGCTCCAAGCAAATGCCCGTGGCAAAAAGGAGTGATTGGCCAAGCGGACAGCCAGCCAATCAGGATTTTTTAAAATGATTTCCCCCCCTTCACTTCTCACTTCCCTCCCATTTACGCATTTTGGAATATCCGGGGTGGGGGCCAGGGGGCCATGTGGCCCCTGGTTGGGGAACATTGCTCTAAAGCAGGCACAGGCAAACTCAGCCATCCAGATGTTTTGGGACTACAGTTCCATCATCCCTGACCACTGGTCCTGTTAGCTAGGGATGATGGGAGTTGCAGTCCTAAAACATCTGGAGGGCCGAGTTTGCCTGTGCCTACTCTAAAGGACACAGATGGGATAGTGTTTGGTTCCTGGATGGTCTCCACAACTATATTTGCACACACACTTTTGTCAGTACTGTCTAAACACAGCTTTAGATCACATTTTAAAAAATCATTAAAATTACTTTGGTCTCCTAACAGAAGTGTGTTTAGGGGTAGTCATAACTGGTTTCTGTTCCATTTTACTCATGGCTCTGTTGTCTGCCAGTTTTCTAAGTTAATTTCACACAGGAATGCAAGTAAAACATAACAAGAGGATCTTATGACTGTTCACCTCCCCCTGACCACCTCCCCCTGACAGCCTTGTCTCCAAAGTGTTGGTTTTAGTAAAAACAAGTCTCAGACAAGCAATACCAACAAGCAAGGTCACTGGCCCCTTAATCAAATTAATAATGATTTGTGTACTTGAGGTGCTGCCCTTCACAGGAACACGCAGGAAAAATATTCCTACCAGGTTGACTACAGTGTTTCCAATGTAAAGGACAGCTACCTTAAGCAAGCCACCCAGATCCATGCAACCTGCACCCCACTTGCTACAGCATAAGTGTGTAGGAGAGGTTATCACTTCATATGGCAAAATCACTTAATCCATCTCATTCCAACAGTCTACCCTGGATACTCAACTCTGGATTGCACTGCTGCATCCTTGCTCTCCCATAACGCATTGACATCAGCATATGGCAGAGAGAAGTGTGTGAAAAGGTCTCTCTCTACCACTTGCTATGAGTACAAATGTCTGGCCAGTGTTCAAAACTCCCCATTGTTCTAGGTGCATTTTGCGACAGGGAGTTTGATTAGCATGAGCAGTTTGAGCTCTGGGTGCAGTACTGTGCCTAAGATTTCAGATTAAAACTGCAAAGTGGAAGGAAAGGAGGACCTTTTTCAGCTACTCTCTGTAGAAAAGACCCTCTTAAGAATATTGGGGGATGGACAGGAGAAGGACTAGACCATGTTAAAAATGGAACATAAAATTTAGCTGCAGTTCATTCATTTTCAGCTTTGTACTCTTGTTATAAAAAAGCACGTCTAGACATTCCGTTGTTGCATCCATAACCTAGGTTTAAGGTGCCCTTTTTAGCTCCTAGCTTTCATATATCAGTTTCTAACACTGTGTCTGACATGAACTGCTCAAGAGCCAAAGCCTGGACATCCATTGCACTTAAAGAAAAAACAAAGGTGCCCAGAGAATGAACAACAAGTTAGCACCGCAGAAAAAACCCCTGAAAAATGTTCTATAGTTCATAACTAACTAAATTCGCTATCACAATGTGTGTTGAAGGCCACTAGCACAGATGTGCTTAGAAAGTGATTAGGCAAATTCATGGAGAATAATTTATCAACTGGTATTCGCCACAATAACTAGTTAGCAACTCTGTCCAGAGGCTATATATTTCTGTACCAAATGTTGGGACCTAAAAATAGGGACGGCTTTTTCTTTGCGAGTTTCCGTAAGCACTTAGATGGCTGTTAGAAACAGAATGGTCAACAAAATACCCTCAGTTTGAAGAACGTAAGACCTACACTTCTCAAGGAACAGTAGTCAGGGTCTCAGTTGTGGCAAACTTTCAACATATCATAGCTGTTTCCTGCGTAAGAAGGTGGATGGCCATGAACTTCACATCCCAACAGATTTCAAGCCTAGAATTTGCAGATGTAAAAGCTGCTTGCCTCTGTGCCCCAGAGAAGAGGAGCATGATGACTATCAGGTAGTCGCAAGACCCCAGACCTAAATACAGAGCTAACAGAGCCTCAGGAAGTGAGCAATTTCCTCACTGGCTGCCCTGACTTAGCAGACAATTCCAAGAAAGAATTTAAAGGCATACCAAAAGTCAAGCTGGAAAGAAATGCTGTCCTCAACTTTAAGCTCTCCAAACATTCCAATTACAGACTTTCAAAAACTGTTCTACAGTTTCTTTCCAACTTTCTATCATCTGCCATTTTATATTGGTATTTCAATCCAGGGTGGATCACTTTACTGTGTCTGCAATGAATAAACTCATACACAGCTTCCCCCAGTAAATAGTCAGCCTCTATTAATCAGTTCTAGAGACTACAATAATAATCTCTATCCCTCCCCATAAATGAGCACTAATTTTGAGTTCTTTTAAAGGCTTTTTGTAGTCCAAGACATGAGCACCTATTATTTGTTCCTCTCCAAATGAATGTTTCAACTGATAGGAAATCACATAGTCCCAGTATTCAAACTGCAACCATTGCTGGGAAAATGACATTCTTTCTAAACCTTACTATTACTATTTGCACAGGTGCCTGCAGTAGTTCTGGGAGAGTATAGCTGTTGGGGTTTTTTCTGGTGTGCTTCTGCTCTACCCCAGTCCCCCTTTGCAGACTGAGCAGGTGCCTCACCTCTTGCATATAACAGCACACAACTTTTAACAGAGAGAACAGAGAAGGACAGCTGCTCCCTTATTTCAACTGCAGCAAGGATTCCTACCTACAGTCCTACCCAGTTTGCATGTGATATGCCTTTGAATGGAACACTATTCCACAAACGCTTCTGGGGTAGACACACTCTTTGAATTGAACCTCCAAGCAGAATGCTTTTGAACAACAGAAGATGAACTTTAGAGCTTCAGAACATATTCAGATACATCAAGACACACACATTGCTTTTCTTTTGGTGATATATGTAATGAATGATGAAAGAAAAGAAAGAATTGCACATGGTGCAGAAAAATTTCAGAGAGATGGACACAAAACAGACAAGTGCACAGGTTTGCCCATCCTAATAAAATCATAGGATACAAGTTTCCAACCCACAGTCAATTGCTATGATGAGCTGCCTCCAAAGTTCTTGTCCTGAAAGCCAACACTAGTAAACTGAGGTGATCCATTTCTTTAGGATTAATGCTTCTGTACTGGAATGTGGGGTATATGCAGGATCACCATGGGTTTTAAGCAAGTAAATTGAACTGAACTGGTATCTGAGTGAAGAAGGGGGTTGCCTCCTCCTCCTCCTCCTCCTCCAGGGAACCATTGGGTAAGGATGTCAAAGCTAGAGCTTAAGCCTCTTAGCACAAATTGCTCCTGGAAGGTGTCCAAGTTTTGTATTCTTTCCTATTGTTTTGGTACAGTTGGTGATTACTAGCCAAGTTTTAATTGCTTCCAATTTGCTCAGTGGCTTTGAACCTATTTCTACTCTCCAGGAGGTCTTACAAATCTCTAGGCTGCCAACATGGTGGAAGATGGATCATTTAGCCCACAGTACAGAAAAATCAAAACATAGCAATGATGTTTACTGGTCTATGGCCAAAGGTCTTAGTGCCTTGGAAACTACTATAGTACTAGATTCAACACAAATGCTGCAAAAACCTTAACTAAGACTGTGGCAATTTTATATGAAAAAGAAACACAAGCCAAGAAAAGACCCATTTTCAAATGCCACAAATACTTTCAAATACTTACTGCCTGATCTTGTCATTCTTGGGTCCAAACCTTGGACCTGATGGCCCTCTCCTAGAAAGACATAGCACAAGCTTATTAACAGATCCAACCTGAGGACACAGTTGCTATTCATCTACTTGAGTGAATGAGCGGCATCACATGGCTGATTAACATGGAGATATTTGGAGGCTGAAAGTATTACACCAGGCATAGGCAAACTTGGCCCTCCAGATGTTTTGGGACTACAGCTCCCATCATCCCTAGTTAACAGGACCAGTGGTTGGGGATGATAGGAGTTGTAGTCCCAAAACATCTAGAGGGCCAAGTTTGCCTATGCCTGTTACACAATACACTGATGGCAAAAGTACTTCAAGAAGACTAGTACAGCCCCCCAAGGCTGAAGGAAGGGGCTGGCCAGGCGAGTCCTCAATCTTACACTGCAAAGTTCACAGCAGGTGCTGTTGGAAAGGGTTCCAGTGAATCTTTCAATCTTTCACCTTGCTTTGAAGATGAACACCTGATGCTGTATCACGTTACACTGGCAAGGGCAGTGCTATACACAACAGAGCTGGGGCCCCATACCGGAGAAGGGAAGAGCAAGCATTAAGAAATCCTCCCCAAAGGTTGTTCAGGTATCCCTGCTTCAGTCTTAGCGATACTTACAAGAAAAAGTCCTCTTCTTCATCTGAATCTTCCTCTAGGAGATTCCTCTGGAAACATAAAAGATAGATAAGCTCAACAAGAAATACAAGTCTTTCTTGTCCACTTTCAAAGCTAGAAGGTGGCTAGGTCTTTCTTGAGATGCATCTTATTAGCTGCAATCAGCACATCAGTTCTGCTTTAAGTTCTCTGGAGTCCAAATTAAAAGAAAATTTAACAACAAATCCATGATTCATAAAGGAAACGAGCACTTCTGAAAAATGGAAGATTGCTCATCATTCACACATCTCAATGAAGTACCTCACAGACACCCACGTTCTCCTATTCAGTGCAAGGGGGGATCAGCATTCTTATGTCCTCACCCCCCAAAAAGACAAAATTGTGCTCAAGATAGCAACCAAGTCAACCTCCTAAAACTGAGCCCTCTTTGCAGTGTTCTATCTCACACTTGGGAATATAGTCCTGGAACATCCATTACTTAATTATGTATAAGAATATTTATAGGCTTGGGAACATCAGTTTCATCTTAATATGATCTTGACTCAAAAACATGGGAAAGGAGGACACAAACAGGCACAGAGACCCTTCACAGGGCTAGTTCAAGTATTTGCTTATCCACTTCTCTGTATCATTCTAAATATAGAGCCACGTGTAAAATGCTTGCCTTAAACTTTCCAGAGGTTGGCAGCAGAAACCTACCCTGGGAATCATGAAGACAAGAGAGAATCAATTTGATCTGGAAAACCAAGAGAGTATATCTAAAAAGGGCACTGCCACAAAAAGTCCTATCACACAAACAACTTTCCATAGGCTTGAAACCACAGAGAAGTGAGACTCTGGCCCTCACGCCTCACTCTGCAAAAACCTAACATGCCCACCAGTGTGGCTACTTCATATTTTTAACAAAGCTACTACAGGTAACTTACATCTTACGCTTATTATACTAATAATATTGTATTATACTTATATATTATACTTATGCAATTGCAACTTTACATGACAGGTGGCAATAAACAAACAAACAAAGAGCCAGGAAAAGCTGCCATGGAGAATCTGAGCGTCCTGCTCCTGCCTCACTCCGTCGGGACCAGGGCATGGCAAGACAGGCTACAAAAGGACTGCCCAGCAGAGAACACTGCTTTAAAGCTGCTCTTAATTGTTTTAATAATTTTCAATTGTTTTTGTTTTTAATTGGTTTTGTAAGGGTGCTTGGGGGATGTGCCTAGGGGGAGAAGAGTGGGGGAGCACAAGGGGGAGCCCAATAACAGTGGTTCAGGGTAGCAGGAGGTATGGCATAGGAGACGGGGCAGGCCAGGTAAGGGGCACATGGCACAGGCCAAGCAACAAAGGAGTGGCTCAAGAAGAAGCACATTAAGGTCCTGGAGTGGCCTAGCCAGTCTCCAGACCTTAATCCCATCAAAAATTTGTGGAGGGAGCTGAAGTTTCAAGTAGCTACACATCAGCCTCGAAATCTGACTGACTTGGAGAGGATCTGCAAAGAGGAGGAGGAGAAAATACCTCCTGATATGTATGCAAACCTGGTGGCCACCAAAAGAAACATCTGACCTTTTTCATTGCCAACAAGGGTTTTGCCACCAAGTAGTAAGTCATCTTTTGCAGAGGGATCAAGTACTTATTTCACTCATTATAACGCATATCAATCGCTGACTTTTGTCTTCTGGGTTTCTGGGGGTTTTCTTGTTGTTGTTCTGTCTCTCACATCCACAATAAACCTACCATTAAAATTATGGACTGGTCATTTCTTTGTCAGAGGGCAAACGGGCAAATTTAGCAGGGGATCAAATACTTTCCCGCCTCACTGTATCTCTATCTCCAGGCTCTGTCCAGTCAGAGGGGAATCAAGAGTGTGTGCTCCTAGTTTACCGCCTGCCTCACTGCCCAGCAGTGTCCCTGTCTGAGCTGACAGAGCTGCTGGGGGACTTTAGCATCCATGCCGAGGCAACTGGCTCTGGGGCAGCTCAGGACATCATGGCCACCGTGACACCCATGGGGCTGTCCCAACATGTTACTGATGTCAGGGACTAGCTGGACGAGGAAGAATGGTGGCAGCCAGTAGTCAAGGAGGCACCTGAGGGGGAAGGGGACTTTGAATCAAGTTCAGACTGATGGGACAGGGAGGAATCATCCGCAGAGGGTGAGGATGAAGGGGAGAGGCTTGAGGTAGCCACAGACGCTGAGAGAGAAGGAGCAGGGGCTGTGTCTCCTGCTCTGCAATGCAGCCCTGATTCCACTCCTTCCTCTCCCCCACTCTCAGTGCAGGAAAGAAGGGTTGAGAAAAGGCTAGAACAATTAAGAAACACTGAATCACAGCAAATAAAATGCACGGAGGGAGGTATAAATAAGGGGGAGGGGACAGAACTTTAGCTTCTGCAACTGATGTGCCAGGTACTGACGTCCTGATTACTGAGCAATGAAGTTTGCAAGCACTGTGCCGGATTCTGTTTACATGTTGGACAACAGATGGAGGGGCTTTTCTGGCAGCCTGACACCCAACACACATGGCAGGCTATATTCTGGACCTTCCTTTCTCAACTTTGAAAGTGGGGGACAGTGACATTAGTCCCTTGTCACGGTCAAATCACTTTCTGTTGAGGCTAATCTTCCTTCCCTAGGCAAGACTCTAGGGTGGGTGGTCAGAGACCAGATCCAGGCGCTTTTGGAAGAAACTGATTTTCTAGATCTATTTCAATTGGGGTTTAGGCCTGGTTTTGGCACAGAAACTGCTTTGGTCACCCTGTATGATGACCTCTGTCGAGACAGAGACAGGGGAAATGTGTCCCTGTTAATTCTCTTCAACCTCTCAGCGGCTTTTGATATCAACGACCATGGTATCCTTCTGGAACAGCTGTCTGAGTTAGAGATGGGTGGGACCGCTTTGCAGTGGTTCTGGGCCTACTTGAGTGGTCGTTCCCTGACGGTCAGTCCTGTAGAATCTTCAATGTGGAGTTCCTCAGGGCTCAATCCTATCCCCTATGCTGTTCAACATCTACAGGAAACCACTGGGTGGGGCTATTCGGAGATTTGGAGTGCGTTGTCAGCAGAATGCTGATGACACTCAGTCCTACTTCTCCTTTACAGGTGAGGTAGTAGAAATGCTGGACTTGATAATGGACTGGATGAGAGCCAACAAACTCAATCCAGATCAGATTGAGGTCTGTTAGTGGGTGGTTCCCTAGACTGGATGGGCTGGAAGGCTGCCTGCTCTTGATGGGGTTACACTTCCTCTGAAGGAGCAGGTTCGTAGCTTGGGGGTACACCTGGATCCTTTGCTGTCGCTCAAGGCTGAGGTGGCCTCAGTGGCCTGGAGTGCCTTCCAACAGCTTTGGCTGGTCATCCAGCTACGCCCTTATCTGGATACTGCTGCCTATGCTCTGGTAACCTTTAGGTTAGATTATGTGGGGATGTCTCTGAAGATTGTAAACTTCAGTTAGTGCAGAATTCAGTGGCCAGGTTGCTTACCAGGGCAAGACGGTTTGAGCATATTACACCAATCCTGGTCCAACTGTACTGGCTACCAATTAGTTTCTGGACCCAATTCAAAGTGCTGGTTCTGACCTATAAAGCCTTAGGTGGCTCAGGACCACAATACCTCAAGGACCACCATATGATCCTACCCAGACCCTGAGATCACCTTCTGAGACCCTTCTTTGTGTGCATCCTCCATGGGAGGTCGGAAGGTGGCAACATGAGCATGGGCTTTTTCTGCAGTAGCTCCCCATTTGTGGAATGCTCTCCACAAGGAGGTTTGCCTGGCGCCTTCATTATACACCTCTAGGTGCTAGGCAAAAACATTCTTCTTTAACCAGGCCTTTGGTTGACTGACATTCAGTGCCCTTTTGAAATGGGGGGGGGGGGTGGGGCGTTATTGGGTTGTTCTTATTTTCTGAATATGTATTCTGTGCTTTTATATCCTATATCCTGTGAACTGCCCTCAGACCCGCAGGTATAGGGCAGAATACAAATTTAATAATACTAATAAATAGCTTCTTACTGGTCTCTGGGAAGGTTGCATAAGGGCCCTGGGGCCAGCTAGCAGAGCAGAGCACTCGAAAAGCTCTTTCCACAGGGGATTTTCCCTGCTCTCCATTTGTATTTTCCTGCTACCTGCAGTAAAAGATGTCACAGAAAACTATTCCTGGACAAAGTCTGATAGTACTGAGCACTGGCATACTGGCGAAATGACCAGTTAAGTATTGGCAGCTGAACACCTTCACATCGACTGCAGTAGAAATAGTTCATGAAGCTGATGATGGTTGAAGAACAGGCCTACTCCCTGATGAACACAGCTGCTAATTGTTATGCTAATGAAACTGTGTGCAAACAGTCCATTCCCTCCTCAAACTCCAGCTATACCCACAAGCTTTCTTTCTCTTCAAGATTACTACCCCGAGAGGTAAGAGAACTTATTATTTAAAGTAGTTATAAGTTTCTTTTAAGTTGGTTGCTTACAGCAAACGTAAAATATAAAACAATTTAAAACCCGGGAAATGCAAAATGTAAGCAACTTATCAGCATTAAGGAAAAAAACATTCAGTTCAGTAAGCATGCATTGGTCTCATACATCATTTACAGGAACAGGAGCCACTGGTAGGTTACACCCCCTGCTCCTTGGAAGACACATCACACCAAAAGAAAAGTCAGGTCAGACCAAACAGGCCAGAGAAGTATTAGCAGTAAGGAGCCTTTGTCTACTCCAAGTAAAAGTTAGCTGAAGAAAACCTGTTCTATAATATGGAGAGAAAACTCCATATTGTAAAGATATTGGCAAATAATCGTCTAAGTATATATCCTTAAATGTACATTAATCAATGATATATTCTGGAATGTTTATTAGACCAGTCCAAACTCCATAGGCAGTTGCACAATGAAACCATCACCATAATCTTGGTGACTTGCAAGAAAAAGTTGTCAAGTCCATCAGGCATGTTTACCATCTTATCTTTTTATACTATAGCCTGTTCTTCTCTGGGAAAACTAAGAGTAATTTACATAGGACTATCATGCAGCTTCCCATCCATCTACTAACAAGAGCTAGACCATGACATAATAGCACCATATAACTTCACCCGCAGTGACTTAAAAGCAATTATTCTACATATGGATTTGACTTGTGGGGCCATTCTAACCCGCACATTTAAAACATGCAAAGAAAGCCATTGCCCTCAAGCACTTACCCTCTCACTTTTCACTGACCCGGTAACATCATCATCATTGAGGTGGCGCTTGAATTTTGGAGGCATATTTTCATAAACGTGTTGCTTTTACTTGCCCAATACAAGGAGATGAGGGGAGCCCCACTTCCTAGGAAGAGAGATGGGGTGAAAAAAAATCAATTTCGTTGGGGTTCCATTCTCAGTCACAAAGACTGGCCACAGTGATGCCTGTATGGAAAATAATACAAATCATTAGAATTGTCCGATGCCTTTTATAACACTATGTTATAATCTCTACTCTGCATGCATTATTTTGTATTTGAGCCCATTGCACAAAAATGCTCAAGACAGGCTTTTAAAATGTATCCTTCTTTCAACCACATTATCAAAAGGGGTGTGCTTGGGCTTTTTAAATTCTCCCAGTTCCTTAAAGCCAACCTTAAAAGCCAAGGTTTTTTAAGGTGGCAAAGAGGATTTAGGATTTTTACTATTATCGGAATTGGTCATAGGCCGGAAAAGGAACAGGTAAAGGTATTTAAATACTATAACTACAGTCATACCTCGGGTTACAGACGCTTCAGGTTGTGTTTTTTCAGGTTACAAATGCGCCAAAACCCAGAAGTACCGGAAGGGATTACTTCCGGGTTTTGGCGGTTGCACATGCACAGAAGCGGTAAATTGCACTTTGCACATACAGAGAAGCGCCGAATCGCAACCCGTGTGTGCACAAATGCGCCGCTGCGGGTTGCGAGCATGCATCCCGCACGGATCACGTTCGCAACCCGAGCGTCCACTGTATTATCCCATAAAGAAGGTAATGAGCAGCAATTCCTTTTTAATCATTGACATTTCTAGAAAGGTGGCTAAAAAGAATGGCCACAATCCCACAATTTCAAAAACCTAAAACAGCAAGATCTATTTGAGTAGAACCCTTGGGGTTGTATCCAATGGTGTAACTAAACTAATGGGTCCCCCAACCCTCCAGAGCATGTCTGAGGATGGGAAGAGCATGGGGCTGCGGGTGGGAAGAAGAATTGATAGATTACTTCCTATCAGCTGGGCAACAGTGTTGGACAGAACCCACTGTTACTTCTGTACCCACAAATATTTGAAGCTTCCAAGAAAAAGAGCAGTGCTTTTTGACCATGGATTCCTCTGCCCCAGCACTCCATTTCCAGCATACTTCCAGGAAGACCCCAAGCAAGGCATGAAAGTCACAACCCTCCTGCCCAATTACTGATGTGCCCTCAGCAATAAATATTCAGAAGATTATTCATTTGAACCTAGTACAGTCAAACCTTGGTTTTCGAACATCTCGGCTGCCGAATGTTTCATAAGTTGAACGCAAAAACCCCGGAAGTGAATGCTTCTGTTTTCGAAGGCGCCTCAGAAGTTGAATGGCTTCCAAGGCGCATTTCTTCATTTTTTCAGAGGATTTTGCTGCCAGCCCTTTGATCCTTGGTTTTCAAACATTTTGGAAATTGAACAGACTTCTGGAACGGATTACGTTCGAAAACCGAGGTTTCACTGTAATGAAACTCCCAGGTCCTCCTGGCATCTGGTTGGTCACTGTAAGAACAGGATGCTGAACGGAATGGGCCTTCAGCCTGATTCAGCAGGCTATTCTTACATTCTTAAATGTATTCCAACACATTAACCACATATGTTAGGGGTGGAGAACATTTGCTTCGCCTTCTGGATAACCTTCTGGGAGCTGCATGCCACTTATGGGCATGGCCAGAGGAAAAAAAGGGGTGGAACAATGGATGTGACTCTTAGTAGTTTAAGTAGGTGGACTACATACCACAACCTTCCTCAACCTACACTCTTCAGAGGACTTCTAAACCATTCCTCTTCTACACACACCTTTCTTGTCCTATATCACCCACTTCATCTCCCTTTTATGCAATCTCAAAGACTCCCATTTCCCTATTTAAATAGGAGGACTTCCCTCCTTTGCCTGATTCAAAGGTCTCACAGCACCCCTTCTTTCAACAGCTTGCTTATTTACTGCATTTCTATTCCACCTGTCCTTCAAGGAGCTCAAGGAGGCTCTATCCTCGCAACAGCCCTGAGAGGTAGGTTAGGCTAAGAGGCAGTGAATGGCCCAAGGTTGCCCAGTGAGCTTCATGGGGGGCCAAGAGGGGAGATTTGAAGCCAGGTCTCTCCCAGGTCCTAGTACAACACTAACCACTGCACCAAACCCACCTCCCATTCCCAAGTCACCTACAGCCTTGCTTTTAACTCTTTTCCCATTTCCCTAATCTTTGATATATTTTTTTTAAAGGTCCCTGTTGTAAGACTTCAAAAAGGGCAGCTGCAGCAGAACTGGCGCTACTACAGGTGCCCCTTCCCCATTTGTAAGAACTTGATCTCATTCAGTGTGGCACTGCCTGCACTCTGGAACTCCCTGCCAATTGAAAAAACATTCCTGTTTATACAAGAACTACCCAGATGCTTAGAAAGTCGAAGTAATTCTAATCTGTTTCAGCATTTTAAACTCTTGTATGCTTTTAAAGTCGGGCTGCGGATTTTACTGTAAACCATTTTTTTTTTTTTTTGTGAAGCGCTGAGGCTTTTCCCCCTTTCCTTCCTTTCCAGTCAAGTGGTGTGTATATTTCGCAAAACAGACAAATAAAGAAGACGTGGGGTTTTTTTGTTATTGTCCTTTTCAGTTGCGACTGTCGGGTGGCGGACGGTGTACAAATGCAATAAATAATAAAGCAGCATTTCCCCCTCCCCTCGCTAGGGATGGCGGGGGCGAAGGAGCCCCCCTCCTCTCCCGTCCTCCGGCAGGCCCCTCATCCCGCCCTGCTCCGCCAACGGCCCTCGGCCTCGCCGCCGCCGCCGCCTCCTCTTCGGAGGCTTTACCTCAGCGCCCCTTCCCATCCTTCCCTCCCTGCACTCGGCCTGCTCGCAGGACCTCCTCCCTCAGAGGCCCCGCAGGCCTCCCCAGCCCCACGACGCCCCTTCCCGCTTCTCACCTGCTTCCTTTCCAGGGCCGGCGCGGAAATGACCGCGAGGAGGAGGAGGAGGAGGAGGAGGAAGAAGCGCCGTCAGCTGCTGTCCCATCGAGCAACTCGGCGCTCCTGACAGGGGCGGGGAGCCGAGCGCCGAGCACGTCGTTGGAAAACAACTGCCGCAGCGGGACGTTTGGACCCTGCCGGCTGCCGTCCCCGCCAATCCCCGCCCCCTGCTTCTCGGGTTCCCAGGGCGGGGCGGGGCGGGGCGGGGCCAGTGGCCCAGGGGGCGGGGCCTTGCAAAAGGCTTCAGGTATTAGTCCCATTTTTCTATTGTCATCATTCTGTGTCGTGAGAAATGTGTTGTGGGCTACTAGTTTGTCTTCTTCTTGCTCTTGTTTTCCTTTTGTATCTTTATGCTGCGAACCGCCCTGTGATGCTCCAGTGAAGCCATCCTCGCTTAGCTAAATATTTTTTTTAAAAAAATATTTTATTAAATTTTCAAGTATAAAACACACATTAAACACACAGATACATCAACATTATACATAAAAGAAAAAATATAAAAGAAAAGAAAAAAGAAGAAAAAACAGAAACAAACCTTTCATAACTTTTTTTTTTTTTTAATATAACATATTGGACTTCCTCGCATCTCCCTTACCCTGCGTTCTCTACAATAAAAATTATCAGCAAATTGTTACCTTGTATCATACCTTATTTTGTACTTCTCAGATGTTAAGTTTCTTAGCCTAAAACAGTTATTATCAATTAATTATAACTTGGGTTTACCATAAATTTACTGGAACCATATTTTTCTAAATCGCGCAATTTCTTAAGATTCATACAACTTAAACTGTTTTTGTAAATAGTCTTTAAACTTTTTCCAGTCCTCTTCCATTGTTTCCTCGCTTAGCTAAATAAAACAGATAAGTAGATAAGCAAACGCTGGGCTTCCCCGTCATTTTACTGTTTTGCTCTCACGCCTAAGGGGCGCAAATTGCCTCCCGGCCTTCTCTTTCTCCCCTTTCTGGCTCCTCGCTCTGAAACCATCCTCTCCCGAAGACCAAGGTTGGCTTCTGGTTCCCAGCTCCCTTCTGGAAAAGCCAGGCATCCCTCTAACCATTGGAGATGCTGGCCAAACACCTGCAAACGTCTCTGCCTTCCCTTGGGAGGAATGGTGCCTGGCTTGGCACCATCTGTGAGTTTCAGAGCCAGTTCTTTTCTTTGGGCTGAGGTGGATTCAAAGGGAGGTTTAGACCACATTCTAGTCCATGGGGGGAAGCTAATCTCATAGCCGATGTCTTCCTCCCATTGTTTTTTGATTGCGCCGAGGGGTTTTATGGGGTTTTGGAATAGTATTTTGTATATTGATGTGAATATCTTGTAGTCTTGGCTTATCAATGAGATTGGGTGGTATGATTCTTCTTTGAGATGGAGACTATTTTGGAAGAGCAGGGTGAGGAGGGAAGGCCTCTCCGCCTCCCTTCCCAAGTTAAAAAAAAAATAGGCTTGTTCAGGACACAGCCACACAGGGCTCAGATGCCCAAACTCACCCTGCCCACTCACCCAGTTGCATGCTGGTGCCGGGGCAGCCCTCCCATGGTGCGCTCCTAGTCAGCTGGGCTTCACTAGGATGCTGCTCCGCAGGAACTTGCCACCTTCATGGCGGTCACCACATTGCCGCACAGGAAATTCCAGAATTCTCCTTTTATCATGCCATAATTGTTTTTCCTTTTACCAAGTAAAAGGTTGCACATGCCCCAAACATGGGCATTACACGCTATTGCTTCTCAGTTTTGTGACAGTGCTGCGTCTGCCTGGGCTGGTGAAATAATTCTGGAAGAGTTGGCAGACTGAGTAACAGACACATGGAATAGTTGTATACAAGTTGTTAAGTCTTCTTTTGTTTACTTGATAATAGCGGGGAGGTGATTATTCCCTGAATGCTTTCATACTTAAAACAGTAGGTGGGATTCAGTGTTTACTCTTGTTGGTGAAAAGCAGAGTCCTGTGCCCAGCGGAAGGATGAGGAGTACGTACTACATACTCTATATTGCTTTATTTACAGTTCAAAGCAGATATATTACAGAAAGACATCTTGCCTCTGCAGGAGCAGAGAAAGCATCCTCTCTCCTCAACAGCTTGGAGAGAATCACACAGTGAAAAACAGGAAACCAGTGTACGTCACATCCAGTCTCCCTTTCCCGTGAGAAACTCCAACAGTACAGACTGTGGAATGTAAACACCTGTCTCGTGACAAGCCCTTTCGCTGCACAGTGAAGGAAAGCAGAAACCAACATCCTCCCCCTTTCTGTGAACATCACTGGGCAGCGTGTTCGTACAGCATCAGTACAAACCCAACTTCTGCACATAGGTACAGTGTTGATCCCTTGATACAATCTTGGACAATACATCAGCAGGAATTTCATTACCTGGCATATAGGACACCGTTACGAGTCCCTTCTGAATACATTCCCTAGCATGCTGCAACTTTAATTGCAAGTGCTTCGTGCTTTGCTTACAACCTTCAGACTTCAGCAAAGCCAAACATGCTTTGTTGTCCTGGTAAACCTGGATTGGACATTTGACAGGAATTTTCATGTCTTTGCACAATTGTATCAACCATTCACAATCCTTAAGTGAATAAGACAGTGCATTCAGTTCAGCTTCACAAGTACTTAAGCTAACTGTTGTTTGCTTCTTGCATGACCAATCAAACAGACCCTGATTGTACATGTAGCAAACTCCAGACGTACTTTTCCTGTCTGCAGTGTCACTTCCAAAACTTGCATCTGCAAATATCTCAAGACCACCAGACTTCTGATTGTTAAATCTCAGTCTGTAATGCATAGTGCCTTTCAAATACCGCGCTATGCGTTTCAGAGCTTTCCAATCCTTGACACTAGGATTGTTGACTTGTCTGCTTAGCAAATTACAGCTAACAGCAATGTCTGGTCTTGAACATCTGGCAATGAAGTTTAGCTTGCCTAGCACACTTCTGTACAGTGTAGTGTCAGAAAATGCTTCTTCAGTGTCATCTACCTGATAACCTGTTGTCATCGGTGTGTCTACAGGGTTAGCATCCATCAGGTTTAGTTTGCTTAACACATCAGCAATTTTCCGTGACTGGTGTACTAGAATGTTACCATCTTGTTCTCTCTCTATTTCCAGAGATAGGTAGTTGTTTACCTCACCAAGATCTTTCATGTCAAAGTGCTCTTTCAGTTGAGCTAGGGCGTTATTGTACATTGTGACATCTTTCCAAAAGAATAATAAATCATCAACATAAAACAAACAGTACAGTTTCTTTTGCCCCTCCTCTTTGACAAATACACATGGATCAGCTTTCCCTTGTTGAAAACCTAGAGAAAACAATACTTCAGTGAGTTTTGTGTGCCAACACCGTGCACTTTGTTTGAGACCATAAAGGGATTTCTTCAGAGCACAAACAAATCCCTGTTTTACCTGTACGCCATCAGGTGGAAGCATATAAAGTGATTCATCTAGAGATCCGTACAGAAAAGCTGTATTAATATCATGGTGACTAATGTGTAGATTTTCCTCTGCAGCTAGCTTGAGCATAAGCCTAATGCTTTCATACCTCACTGTGGGTGAGTAGGTCTCGTGATAGTCTTCACCTGGTACCTGTGCAAAACCTCTGGCTACCAATCTGGCTTTGTGTCTGACTATCTTGCCATTTTGATCTGTCTTCGCTTTGAAGACCCATTTGCTTCCAAGCAGTTTCATTCCTGGAACTACTGGAACTAGCTCCCATGTTTTGTTCCTTTCCAAGGAATCAAGCTCAGCCTTCATGGCATTTAACCATGGCTCAGCTTCCTTTGAATCCAAACCCTGGATTTCTTGGAAACTTGAAGGTTCAAATACCTTCTTGGAGCTTTTAACAGCTGTTACTGCTATCGTAGCAAACTCATCAGCAAATCTCTTTGGAGGTTTGCCTTTTGTGGCTCTTTGTGACCTACGAATTAGCCTTAAGTCTTCAACACTCTCCTCTTCCTTCTTAGGAGAAAAGCGACCTATTGTGAACAATGGTTCTTCCAATTCTTGATCAGAGCTTTCAGAGGGTCGCATAGAGGCTTTCGCACTCTTGAAATCCTCTGAATCACCTGATTCAGTTTCAGATTCAGACTCAGAACCTTCATCAGTGGGTGTGGGTTGTTGTGGTTGCTTTTGACTATCCTCAGTCTCATCACCGTCATCAGGATAACATTGGAAAATTCCCACATTCTCCCCCCACTTTGCATTGTACTCAACACTTCTTGTGAGCTTAATTGTCTTAGAGTCAGTCATCATTATTCTGTAAGAACCTTTCTGATAACCTAGAAAGATACCATGCAATCCACGCTTGTCTAACTTGGAGTTCTGTGGTGAGTGAACCCACATGTCAGAACCAAAAATTTTCATGTGTTTGATGTATGGCTTCTTGCCAAACATCTTCTCATAGGGGGTACAACCAATCGCTGAAGATAACCTGCGATTGTAACTGTAAACAAAACACGAGAGAGATTCGGCCCAATAACTCTCTGGAAGATTGGCATCATGCAGCAAGGTTTTTAACCCTTGAAGCAATGTCTGATTTGCCCGTTCCGCAAGTCCATTCTGCCATGGCGAGCGAGGACTAGACAAATCGTGTTGAATTCCTTTCTCAGTCAGAAAAGCTTCAAACTGCTGAGAAGTGAATTCTCCCCCGCGATCACTGAAAAGAGTCTTTATCTTCTTACCATGCACATTTTCCAACCAAGCACAGAATTCCTTGAACCTAGGAAAAGCCTCTGATTTCTGCTTGAGATTGTACACAAAAATATACCTAGAAAATGCATCAATGAGAACCATGAAGTACCTATTTCCACCCAAAGAGGGCGATAGTGGTCCAACCAAATCAGCATGAACAATCTGGTATGGTTCCGTAGCTTGCCTACTAGACACCTTACCTTTCGCAGCCATTTTCACCTTGTTTGCTGCGCATGCTTTGCACTTCATGTGGTACCTGCAGGGTTTAATAGTCATACCTTCAACCAAGGCAGGCATTTTAGATACTGCCTCAAAATGCAAATGTCCAAATTTTCGATGAAAATCATGAATACATTCTGCATGCAAACTTTTGTTAGAACCTGCAATGCAACAAGTGTCATCCTGCACAACATCATCATAATACAAAACAAACAAACGATCAACATATTCAGCATGCAATTCATAGTCATTTTTCTTTGTGATGATGCACTTCTTGTTCTTGAAGGACACGTCAATGTTCCGCTCATTCAGCTGTCCAACGCTGAGCAAATTATGTTTGGAATCTGGCACGTAAAGGACATTCTGTATCGATAAGTCCAAACTGTGAAGAACAACAGTTCCGTAGCCTTTACTGGGAATAGTGTGGTCATCCGCCTGGTGAATCGCACCTTCCTGCGGTGTAAAAGACACAAACAGTCTCTTATCATTGCACATATGGTGGGTCGCCGCCGAATCAACAACGAAGAAAGATCTAGACGTCTTCCGGACCTCTGCAACCTTTGGAGTGAAGCGTGAAACCATAGCCTTGTGCTGCGTTGTCCTAGACACCGGACCTTTGCCTTTGCCTCGGCCTTTTCTGCGCGATGAGCTTTCGCTGCGCTGCTCTGTCTTGGCCTTGGGATATCTGCATTCCCTCTTCATATGGCCTAGACGTCCACATGAGTAGCATTTCACTGCCTTCAAAGCTTTGGCGCCATCTGGTGGTTCCACTGCACTATGGGATGACGTCTGTGAAGACTCCCCCTTGCCCATGCAGCTAGCACCCCGGCGATCTGCTTCATTCTGAATCACGGCAGTAACAAAGTCCACTGTCAGCTGAGCTGTTGGCTGCACAGCAATCTGGGTTGCAACAGACTCCCAACCTGAACCCAAAGATTGTAGTATCATGAAAGAATACACAGCCTCTGGAAAGTTGAGTCCTCTCTGTTGCAGCTCATGTCTCAGATTTTGCATCTCCATCAGATGTAAACGCACATCTCCACCTTCAGCAAGAGCCATATTATGCAGCTTGTTAAAGTAAAACATAGTAGATCCAGCTTCTGTCCTTAAGTGAGCCTCTCTCAAAGATTCCCAAATTTCTCTGGCTGAGGTCTTATCACGCAATAGACAGAGCTCTTCTGGGGATACTATCAATGTAAGTGTTCCCCGTGCTTTGGAATCCTTAGTTTTCCATGCATCTGTAACTGGAGCTGGGGGGGTTTCTGTAATCACCTCAAACAAACCCTCTTTCCGCAGAATTGCCTCTGCATACAAAACCCAGTCCGCATAATTTTTCTTGTTGAGCTTAGGAATCCCACAAGCATCCTGAAGGGCCATCATGACTCTGGCATTAGCCTTCAGCGTCATATATGCTGCTTTAAATCTTGCTGCGTCACTGCTGCAGCTGCTTTATTCCAAAAGCGCTTTTAAAAGTTACTTTCGATTTCCCCAGCATAGTAACTTGTGCCTGGGAGCCTTTTGCCTATTCCCGGCAAAACGGCTTTAAAAGTTCAAAGTCCAGCCATAAAGCCATTAACTAGAAGCTGGCAGGCTGCCCGGAGCAGTAGTACATACCTCATCAATCATTTTTACGCGCAGAGCAGATTCCGATCCGATCTGTCCCTCTGCATTCCGATCCTTTGCCGGCACTCCGACTCGACTTCTGGAGCCCATAACCACGTGTTGGTGAAAAGCAGAGTCCTGTGCCCAGCGGAAGGATGAGGAGTACGTACTACATACTCTATATTGCTTTATTTACAGTTCAAAGCAGATATATTACAGAAAGACATCTTGCCTCTGCAGGAGCAGAGAAAGCATCCTCTCTCCTCAACAGCTTGGAGAGAATCACACAGTGAAAAACAGGAAACCAGTGTACGTCACATCCAGTCTCCCTTTCCCGTGAGAAACTCCAACAGTACAGACTGTGGAATGTAAACACCTGTCTCGTGACAAGCCCTTTCGCTGCACAGTGAAGGAAAGCAGAAACCAACAACTCTGACCCATTGAAATAATCAACCAAAGTTTGTCAAGACCATTAATTGCAATGGGTCTACTCTGAGTAAAATCTACTTGAATTTAACCCAGTATCTGAAAACTCCTTTAATATGTTGCACTGAGCATGCAGGTATTAGGTGCAAAGTGCTTGATCTCAGGATAGGCGTCAGCTTGGGTGTTTAGCCTACACGTTGGTGACTTTGTGAACAGAACTAGTGTGTTGTGTGTGCCCGTGTTGTAGAAAAGAAAGCTATTGGCAGTTTGACTGTAGGGAGGAGGGTGACAGAATTGGGAGTAAGCTGGGCATTAAGCAGGGGCTACCTAAACTAGAAGCAACCGCGTAGGGTTCCGAGAGGTGTGCACTGCTCTTTACAGTTCAACTTTCCCTGCTTGCAGGCCAGTTACATAGAAAAAGGGATACTCTTGAGTAAGATTACTTCTACTGTCAGACCAAAGGTCATTGTGATTCCCTGTCCCCACTAAGCACTCTGGAGGTACCTACCTACTTGCTGTATACTGTGTTATTAATTTTCTTTGCATTAATTATATTTTTGCATTAGTTAATTATTATTACTTTACCACAGCAGATTTATTATTATTAACAACTTAAGGAAGCTGAGTCTACTTTTCTTCATTTTAGAGTAGTTGCAGGCTATTCATTCATTGCTAGGTGGTTACCAGAGGTGGCGAGTGCAGGGTCATATTGTCTCTTTGTGTGTGCATTTACACACAAGATAGAACAAGCTGTGGTATTTATCTTCTGGAGATCTGGGCAGAAGGCTGAAGCATAAGGAATTCTAGTGCACGTGTGTCTAGTGCATTTTAAACCTCTCCCCTGAGGGCGGCAGGGTAGAAGGTCTTCCTCTTCGGCAAAACATGGACAGGAGCCAGAAGATAAGTACAGAAGCCGGGGCAATTGAAGCATATGAAAGTTTCTCTGTTTACCTAATTGTGATGAAGCAGATATTAGAAAACCTCTGTGAACCTCTCACTTTCATTTCACGAAAACAATATTCTATAGAGGGGCTACCTCTAGAATTTTCTAAATTGGGGGGAAATTGCTGTGTATGTTTTTGTAATGGCATTATAGAAAATGATATAAACTGATTAAGTTATTGCTTTTAACATATGGTTGGTAATTGGGTTCTCAACAGAATTGCCTGCTTCATAATCTTCTAATTTTGTTTTCTTATAACATTGACAAAATAATTCTCTTCTTGGAAAGAAAACATAGCTATGGAGGGAAGGATTAATGTAGGATTAGGAATTCTGTGGACCTCTTAAGTGAGCTATGCAAAAATCCAAGTGGAGATTTGCAGCCTGGGTAGGATTCAGTGTGTTCTCTGTTCCCAACAAAACAACCTGGAGCAGCAGGAGTTCATTATTACCCATTATTACCCATTAGCTGACATTTATGGCATGAGGTTGCAACATTGTTTTGACTTGGGTCACTAGCAGCTTTCTACAAGGATGTATGAAAATATATTGAATTTCCCCTCTTCTAGTTTTTCTCTACAAGTAAACACCATAGTCTGTGCTTCATGAAGTTAGGAAGAGTTTTGTAGAGTGTCTGGGGAAATCTCATGTTGGATCTAGGGAGTCCTGCTTTGAAGACTGTAGACTCAGAGGTTCCCAACCCCCTTTTGTAGCAGATTTACTGTGAGTCTGTGGACAAGTTACTACAGGTCATTTTTGCTTTTCTTGCTCTTCGTGGGAATAATTTAGTGCCCCTCCTCACAGAGTGGTTATGAGAGCAAATGTAATCATGCTTAAACTATTGGTAGCTGTTTACAGGTAGGTAGCCATGTTGGTCTGCCGTAGTCGAAACAAAATTTTTAAAAATCCTTCCAGTAGCACCTTAGAGACCAACTAAGTTTGTTAACTAAGTCGTGTGCATGCACACTTCTTCTTCTGGTATCTGAAGAAGTGTGCATGCACACGAAAGCTCATACCAGTAACAAACTTAGTTGGTCTCTAAGGTGCTACTGGAAGGAATTTTTTTATTGGTAGCTGTGTTGCTTCAGCAGAGCAAAAAGAGAGAGAAAAGTAAGTGGATTAATATGTACTTTAAATCAGAAGTGCTCAGGTACAGAGCAAGGGCTTCAACAGACCAGCACTGACAACAGTAACTTCTTCATTTTTCAATTTTTTTTATTGATTTTCCAAAATTTAAAACAGTCAGAAAAACAAACATACATCCTGTTTAAATCTTGGTAACGTTATTAAGTGACTTCCTCAAATCCCCTTAGTTGAATTTCATTATATATCATTTTAACGGTTTTCCAAAATGACAACAGTAACTTCTGGTTCAGTGATGGGGAAACCTGTGACCTTCTGGATGTTGAAGTAGAACTTCCCATCTATCTCTGACCAGTCACTGGGCCATGCGTCTGCCTCCCATCCACCCCCCCCCCACCCGACTGCCTCACAGTAGCATCCTGTTGGTAGGCAAGGAAAAATATAGGTATAAAAGGAAAATTCCCTGGATGCCTAGATCTAGGTTTGGGGCAAGTACTCTTTGGTGAGAGAAGCCCAGCAGAGCTTTAAAATATGCAGCAAAACATGACAATATAGGCTGTTAGACTTTTAAAAAATGAATTTCTAAATGAGTTCCAAAATGAGTCCTCTCTTACCCCAGCATAGGAAAAGACCACATTTGGTAAGTTAAAAATGGTTTATTTACACCCCTATTTTTACATTATTACTTTCCACATCTAATTCTTCTCTGCACACACGCACCCCCCCCTTTTCTTCTCTTTTCTCCATCTTCTTTTTCTCTCTCCATTCCTTCATTTGTGTG
The DNA here is from genome assembly GCF_964188315.1 of Podarcis muralis. Classification (NCBI taxonomy): domain Eukaryota; kingdom Metazoa; phylum Chordata; class Lepidosauria; order Squamata; family Lacertidae; genus Podarcis; species Podarcis muralis. The sequence goes on from NC_135659.1 coordinate 3,764,969, forward strand.
TATGTATGTGTACATGCAGGGACATGGGTGGCGCTGTGGGTTAAACCACAGAGCCTAGGACTTGCCGATCAGAAGGTTGGCGGTTCAAATCCCCGCGACAGGGTGACCTCCCATTCCTCGGTCCCTGCTCCTGCCAACCTGGCAGTTCGAAAGCATGTCAAAGTGCAAGTAGATAAATAGGTGCCGCTCTGGCGGGAAGGTAAACGGCGTTTCCGTGCACTGCTCTGTTTTGCCAGAAGCGGCTTAGTCCTGCTGGCCACATGACCCAGAAGCTGTACGCCGGCTCCCTCGGCCAATAAAGTGAGATGAGTGTCGCAACCCCAGAGTCAGTCACAACTGGACCTAATGGTCAGGGGTCCCTTTACCTTTATGTGTACATACAGGTGCAGGGTTAGAAACTGAGATATGAACACTAGGAGCTAAATGGCACCTTAAACCTAGGTTATGAATGCAGAAGCTGAATGTCTAGGTGTGCTTTTTTATAACAAGAATACAAATTCAGAATTAAAAAAAATAGAAATATTACCAAGAACAATTTCAGATCATAATCCAGTAATACTGCAACTACGAGAGGGAAATGACTCCACTCATAGATGGAGATTGAGTAAGGAGTTGTTGGATGATCAGAAACTTTTAGAAAAAGCAGAGAAAATATTAGTTTATTTTGAATTAAATTTAAATAGAGAAACAAAATTACAGGTGGTTTGGGATGCCAGTAAGGCGGTCAGGAGAGGTCTGTTTACACAACAAAATGCATATTAAAAAAAAATTGAGAGAACAGAAGAAAAAGGAAATTTTAGAGGCCTTGACAAAAAAAGAAAAAGAATTAATACAGAAACCCAACAAAGAAACTATAAAGCAAACTATTAAGTTATTACAAATTCAATGATCAATAATAAAGAAAAAGAATAAAACAGAAGTACTTCAAACATGCAAAAAAATCAGGAAAGTTGCTGGTGTAGCAACTGAAGAAAAAGGAAACTCAAAATATTATATCTAAAATCAAAGATAAAGGAAAATGGATAAACAACCCAAAGGACATCAGGAAAGAACCCGACAGCTGGAGGAGAAAGCTGACCGCTTGATGGTGGTCGCAAGGCTCCCAGGTGCGGTGGAAGAACCAACCGATGTTGCCTTCTTGCCTCCAGCAGAAACACATGGTGTGGGGGCACACTTCTTCCCCGATGAGAGGAGTGGACCAGAGGGAAGCCTGCATCAGTAAGGTCTGCTCCTCCTAGCTTTGCCACCCCCCTGAGACCGCTGCAGATTGGCTGATTCAAACGGCTGGGTTCCGGCGGGAACTCAGAGGCGGCGACCCCGGGAGGCAGAGCAACAGCCACAGGAGCAGTGTGGCTCCGAGATGGTGGTGCAATGCACCAGGCTGCAAATGTTGCCCACGGCCGGGACATGATGAGCAGCCATGAATGGTTCCTCGTCCTCCTGGGGAAAAGTGACTAGTGGGGTGACAAGTGACAAGCAAACAAAATGAATTTCAATAGGGAGTCATGTCAGGTTCTGCAAGAACCAGATTCACTAAGATGGGATGGGGGACACCTGGCTTTCTAGAAGTATAGGTGGAAAAGATCTAAGGGTCTTGGTGGACCAAAAGTTTAACAGGAGTCAACAGCGTGATGCAGCAGCAAAAGAAAGCTAACACTATTCTAGGCTGCCTCAGCAGAAGTCTAGTGTCCAGATCAAGGGAGGTAATAGTACCACTCGATTCTGCCTTGGTCAGACCACACTTGGAATACTGTGTCCAGTTCTGGGCACCACAGTTTAAGAAGGATGCTGACAAGCTGGACCATGTGCAGAGGAGGGTGACCAAGATGATCAAGGGTCTGGAAACGAAGCCTTACGATGAATGCTTGAAGGAGCTGGGTATGTTCAGCCTGAAAAAGAGGAGACTGAGAGGAGATCTTCAGCTATCTTAAGGCCTGTCACATGGAAGAGGGAGGATGCTTGTTTTATCCTGCTCTGGACAGGAGGACTCGAACAGATGGCTTCAAGTTCAAAGAAAGGAGATTCCGACTAAACATTAATGAAAACCTTTCTGACACTAAGAGCGGTATGGCAGTCGAACAAGACTCCCTTGGAAGGTGGAGGACTCTCCTTCCTTGGAGGTTTCTAACCAGAGGCTGGATGGCCATCTGTCATGGATGCTGTGGCTGAAATTCCTGCATTGCAGGGGGTTGGACTAGAGGACCCTTGGCTCCCTTTCAACTCTAAGATTCTATGAAATAGATCGGAACTCATGACAGCCACCCACCATTTTCATATTCAAATCTGCTTCCCACCCCAACCCCTTCTTGATTACTATATATAAATAAGACATTAAAGTAGACAAACAACAACTTGCAAAAAGGATCAATAAATGTCTCACCCATTGTCTATAAACCTTGATCAGAATCCCATGCCAGATTTTCTTTTGTGAATGAAATAAAATGGTTTTAACCAGTTTTTAATAGCCAAGAATCAAATGTAGAGCTTGGGGTACATTTAAACGTAATACTGGACAGATTACTACAGGGTATGGAGAGGGGTTATTCTGAACTATGAAGTGAGAAACAGCAGCCAGAGTCGAGGCCAGAAGTGCTTTCCCTTGGTGACCCCGCCGTGCTGAAATGGGGGGGGGGGGTTGCAAGGGTTGTCCAGAAATGCACCGTGCTGGATGAAGCCAGCTCCTTGATCTTTTCTAAATAAATGGAATAAAACCGCTTAAGCCACTGAAAGATAGATTTGAAAAGTGACTGTGAAGGGGAACAATGCCCGTTATGAAGCAAGATAGCTAAAGTAAGGGGGTCATGTCCTCCATTGTGACACGTCCCCCTGCTGAGTGACTTGGCTGAGCACTTTGGGAAGAGCAACCATTTGAGGATAGCTAGTGAAGGAGAGAGGAGAAAGATGCTGCGAGAGAGAATTCAGAGACTCTCTTCATGTCAAGTGTAAGTAGGATTTCTCCTTCTTTCTGAAACATAGGGGAGGTTTAGCTGCCAGGTGCCCCAAATCCAGCACAGAGATCTCTAGAACCCATTTCCTCACTGTTTCCTCTTCTTCCCTAGGTTCCGAAGTCTGAGGAGGCTCTGCGGGCTGCTGGTCTCCTGCTGCCGGTTGCCCAAGATACACCCCCTGGTCTGCCAGGAAGAGGAAGGAGATGAGTGGAAGGAGGAGGTAAACATCATGAAAGGAGGAAAGGAGGAGAAGGTGAAGATCAGATCAATTTTTGTGAGACCATGCGACCAGGGGGTGGAGTCCACCGATAACAACGTGGATGGTGAGTGTTGATCTTTCTTCCTCAGGAACAGGGAGGCCAGAGAAAATCTGGCAGTGGGGTGGAGGGAGCAGAAAGATGGGTTATCAGCATAAGAATCAATTAAAATATTAAGAATCCTTTCTCTTCTTTTCTCTTCCAGGCAACGGCAGCAGTGAGACCAGCAGCTCGAGCGGAGCTCTTACCCCCACGCCCAGTTCCCCCCTCCCCACAATTCCAAATATATAAATAAAGAAATATATAAATAATTTTTGTATGGATTCAAATAAAGTTTGAAATACAAATATGCTAGTCTTTGGTCATGTTTTTATCCCTGGGGGTTCTTTTTCCCAACAGTTGTGAGGATGGGCAGGAAAGTTACTTGCCCAAAAATGGAAAGAATACGTCCCAGCGAAAGAAGAATGGATACAAAAAGTTATGGAATATGCCCAAATGGCGAAACTTACCTGGAAAATAAGAAAGCAAGATAACCAACTGTTTATAAAAGAATGGAAATGGTTTATTGGAGATTTACAAATAAACTGTTAATGGATAAGAATATTGTAATAACCTGCAGTTTTATAAGAGTAAAGGTAAAGGTAAAGGGACCCCTGACCACTAGGTCCAGTCGTGACCGACTCTGGGGTTGCAGCGCTCATCTCGCTTTATTGGCCGAGGGAGCCGGCCTATAGCTTCTGGGTCATGTGGCCAGCATGACTAAGCCGCTTCTGGCGAACCAGAGCAGCACACAGAAACGCAGTTTACCTTCCCGCCGGAGCGGTACCTGTTTATCTACTTGCACTTTGAGTGCTTTCGAACTGCTAGGTTGGCAGGAGCAGGGACCAAGCAATGGGAGCTCACCCCATCATGGGGATTCAAACTGTTGACCTTCTGACCGGCAAGTCCTAGGCTCTGTGGTTTAACCCACAGCGCCACCTGCGTCCCTCATTTATAAGAGTCCCCCCATTTATAAGAGTATATATATTTAATGTAGATGAATAGATGAGCAAATTCATTCATTTGGATATGCAGAAAACATAAAAATAAATAAATTTAAGGAACCAGCAGAAAGGGGGAAGGATATCGAGTTTTGAAATGTAAAAATGTTGGTAAAATTATTGGAATGTATCAAACTGAAAATCATAAACTATAAAGAAGAGAAGGGCAGGGCAGTGAGAGATTCCTGTCAGCATTCACCTGCAAACCCACCTTGCCAGCGGAAGCCTCCCAAGTGGGAGGGGAATTCTCTCAAGGGGCACCCCGTACCCAGGCCCAGCAAGTGAAGTCAAGGGCAGCACCTCAAAATTCCATGCTGGCACAGCACAGATGTGACGACTGTGAAACCATTCAGATATGAATTGTTCAGGGCGAACTGTAGAGTTGGAAGGGACCCCCTGGATCATCCAGTCCAACCCCTGCAAGGCAGAAAGTTCCCACTACCCCACCATCAGGATCAAACCTGCCACTGTGGCCCTATCAGCACCATGTAACCACCCTATCATGCTGCCATGTAAGTAGCAGCTAAGGCACCTCTTCTATCAAGCTCTTCTCTTCATTTTATTACATTTTTTTGGCCCACCTTTCTCTCCAAGGAGTTCAGGGTGGCATACATGGTTCTCCTCATTTAATCCCCTTTGAAGTAGATGAGGCTAGACTCATTAAACTCGCCCCTCCCTGCCACCCCCTTCCTCCCCTGGTGTGGTCTTCCAGAAGGCCGCTTCTGCCAGTGCCAAGTCTCCCGATGCCTGTTTTGGGGTGCCTCACTCTAGCACAACCAGCACAGGGGAGCAAAATTGGGGCAGTCAGTTCTGGGAACAGAGGCTGATTTGTGATGTCCCGATTAAAGCAGGGCATTTGAGGGGTTTGAAATAGGCTTGAGAACCACTGTGCTCATTGTTGATCCTCAAGTTTTGTGCCTCTGCTAATGGTTCTTTGGGACGCAGGTGGCGCTGTGGGTAAAAGCCTCAGCGCCTAGGGCTTGCCGATCGAAAGGTCGGCGGTTCGAATCCCCGCGGTGGGGTGTGCTCCCGCTGCTCGGTCCCAGCGCCTGCCAACCTAGCAGTTCGAAAGCACCCCCGGGTGCAAGTAGATAAATAGGGACCGCTTACTAGTGGGAAGGTAAACGGCGTTTCCGTGTGCGGCTCTGGCTCGCCAGAGCAGCGATGTCACGCTGGCCACGTGACCCGGAAGTGTCTCCGGACAGCGCTGGCCCCCGGCCTCTAGAGTGAGATGGGCGCACAACCCTAGAGTCTGTCAAGACTGGCCCGTACGGGCAGGGGTACCTTTACCTTTAATGGTTCTTTATCTTTCAGTTGGGCTTGAGCTGGACAGTCCTTAAAATAGAGAACCACTTCAGCTAGAAGGCTGTCTTTCTGAAGGTAGCATTGGGCTAGCTGTGCGCTGCAAGCATCTGAATCAGGGAGTTGTGCAAATGTAAGCAGGACTTTGCAGCTTTACATTTCCCTATAGATTAGAACATGTTGCTACGGTTACAGGTGGATGCGGTGAAATAGCGTGTAGAACAATATGATGAAGTATGTTGAAAAAGGAGAAATCTGGGAACTCTCTTAAGGGAGGTTATTTTTCTCACAAGACTATGATGGTGGTGCTCCTGTGTGTGTGAGGGGTGGTGGTGGTTAAAACAGAATAAGAGAGCATTTAGGCAATTTCTGAGAGGCAGTTGCACAGATTTATTTTCACCATTTTCTGCTAGCTAGGGATCATGGGAGTTGTAGGCCAAAACATCTGGAGGGCTGCAGGTTGGGGATGCCTGTCTAAGAATAAAGTCTTGTTCATCATAATACTGGACAGATTACTACAGGGTGTTGAGAGGGGTTAATTTAACTATTAAGAGAGAAACAGGAGTCATAGCCTTGGCAGAAGTGTTTTCCCTTGGTGCCCCCACCATGCTGAAAAGTGTGTGCGTTTGGCTTCCGGTTTCCAGTTGCCTTAATGGCACAGCTCCCACGATAGCAGAGACCTTTAGCAAAGACAAACAAGGATGATTTGAGGGTAATTATCCTTGAAAGCTCCCCCCAGGGCCCTGGGGGAGATCGTTTCGATACCTGCCTTTCGTTCCGACATGGAGGTGAGAGGTAGGGAGACGCTGAGTGCAGAAGCACTTCACTTCTTGGTAACCCTCCAATGCTGCCATTAAGAGCAGCAGTTCTTCTGTTCATTAAGAGACTAATTAGGATTAATACACAGATGTGTGCCGGTAATGATCGGACAAGATTAAGGACTGTTGAATCGAAACAGCTACAAGGTTGTACAGATTTAAATTGGAAGATGACTTCATTCGAGCAACAAGATGGTATGTTTGGGAGGGGGGAGCCAATCACTTCATTATAATTCCTTTGTTACATAAATGACTCGGCAACCCCCCCCCCCGGAGAATGCCGAAGAAAATAAAGCAAGTTAAGAAGAAAGGAGATGGGAGTACAGATATGGATTATGATGAAAAACGGGACTGTGTGAGGAAAATATTAATATTTGGAATAATTATAAAATGGGCTTGGAGCCTCTGCAGAGTTAATTGTTTTTACTTGCCCCCTCATTGAGGGGAGAAGAGACTGGACTTTGAAGACTTGCCGGAGCTCTGGCAGGGCACCAGATCACTCTTCTATGAATGATAATTAATTGCTTCAACTGGACGTGGAGGGGAGAACCTGGAGGCCCACCAGGGCTTTGGCAGGACATTGGGTGACTCCCTACTTGAAATCGAAAGTGGAATTTCCAGCTGCATCAGAAGAGTTGAGAACAAAGAGAGAGACCTCTCCAGAGTAACTTCGAGTCAACACAGTCGTAAGGCACAAAGGAGATCAGGAATAATTAATAAAGACATATTTGATAAAGAATTAAAGGAACAATTGATGGAAATTAAAACCTCACACAGAAAGAAGAAAGGAGAAGTTCACTTGCAAATTTACAAATTATTATATGTGTTAATGCGAACTGAAGTTAATTAATGTAGCTGTGGTATAAGGATTTTTATCAAGAATCGATTGTATTAGCTTTGAGCAATAATCTGGAGGTAGAATTAAAGGGACTCTGACCCTGAAGTACAGCACGTGGGAAGCCAGATCAGATTTATAATTGGCTATGTAATTGATTTGTACTTGAATTGGTATTGCTGTTTAGTATTAATATAATAAGATGCAGATTGGATTTTTGTAATTGAAAATTAATAAAAAATATTTAACAAAAATAAGAAAATACAATTTCTGCAAAACTTCCTAGCAAGCCCAAAGGGGCAGGCCCTGGTTAATAACAAATCCCATCATAGTTTTCCAACTCTGATTTTAAAAAGAAATAAATACTATTGAGCACTTTGCATTTTCAATTCACTTAAATCATTGTGGCATCCAGGCTAGAGGACTCAAATGCATTTTGTTTCTGCTGCTCTACTCTTCAGCACCTTTACTTAGGAATAAACACCATAAAAATAAATATGAAATGGAAATGAGCGCCACTTGCCACTGTGGATTGGCAAATTTGTTGGTTTCAGTTTCTTGTTTTTCAATCTTACATTCTGTTCTCAACAATTTCACATCAGTTTGCATTTAAAAAAAAGATCCCCATAAAAATGTGTCAGCATTTTAGTGTGAATTTGTCCTAATGCACATATCTTTGTATGCAACATTGTCCAGTATGCACAGCGCTCTCTCATCATATAATGGGAATATCTCATTCTCATTAATAGATGCATTTCTTATGCACACTTAACCTGGTAATATACGTCTGAACATATTATATGACTGCAGAACTGCATTGCAAAATTAAGAGAATGTTGATTACTTACGGATGACTGTGTTCTTGCACTCTGTAGGAAACTGTGGCTTAAAAGCATCAAATTTCTTCCCCGCTTACTAATGCATACGCCTGGCCAACAACCCCTGACGATAAAATTTAAAAGGAAAAGGAAAAATAATACTCCAGCAACCAGCTGTCACCATAGTGGGCTCCACCATGTCCATGTCAGCCCAGGTGTACATGTGGGGCTATTTGATCAGTAGCAGTCACCAGGAGGAGGGCAGAACTTTCCTACCAACATGTCAAGTACAGGAGTTCCCTTCTCCCTTCTGGGAGCTCACCAATAAGAATTAACAAGCATTTGGTAGATTTATAGTCTTTTTATCACAGTATCATGTTGTGAGCAGACAGGCAACTCTCTGCAAGGATAGCAGATGCTCACTCTAATCCCTCCTCATTTCTGCAGCAAATGTCCCTCCTCCTCTGCGTCTCCTTTTTTCTCTGACACGCTCGCACCTCCGAGTTCAGGGGGAGGGAGGGGTTCCCCCACTCTCGACTGATGTATCACCCAGCTGCTCCCTCCCTTCTGGTTGCCTAGCTCCTCTCTCAAAGCTGGGTAGCTCCTCTCTGAACTGTGCAGCTTCTGTCTCTGCTTCTGGAAATGCTGGGAATGGGGGTGGGGTATTTCCCCTCCTCTTCTGTTAAGAGCTGATCTCCCTGTGTTTGCATTCTCCAATCTTCCGATCCAGACCAGACCCTGACACAACAGTAACCATCACTGCAACTTACCAGCAGGGAGAAGCAATGAGGTCAGCATGGTGCATATACACTGGCAGAGCCCATCTAGCACCATCTAGTGCATTTTCACCATGCTAAACTCTCTGCTGTCTCCCCCTACCCCGAGAAGTCACAGTGACACCACTGATTGGAGGTTAGGCAAGCCCCAGTCATTTCCTGCTATCTGTGTGGTCATTTTGGGGGGTCCTGGGTTTTGGGGCCCCACTTGACCTGCACCACTGGCTCTAGTCACTTTAGCTTTTGCTTGGAAGAAGGTGCTTTAAGACATTTCTTGTCTCTTTTCAAAATCTGCTCCTGATCCATTGTTGGTTTGCCTTGGAAATTCAAGGGCCTGTCTTGATAACAAAGCACATCAATCCAGTGTTTATTTTCCTGGTACTTGAACAGTTAATGCTTATTATTGCATCTTCATTCCTGTATGCTAGTGTATCTTTAATTCTTCTGGTGCTTCTAGTGAAAATCTAAATCCTTCAACACATATTTGACATGCTGCCTTTTGGAAATAATTATTTCACAAGCAAGAAAGCTGGAAACACAGGTCTTCAAAGAAAAGTAAAATTATTGGACATGATCTGTGCAGGCAAGTAAACGTCGATCTCCAACTTCAAATACAATTTTCTGTACAAAAGCCACGGGATCTCATAGACCCAGGAAGGCTAACTGGGACAAGTTGTGGCCTCTGTCAAGTTGTGCTCTTGAGAGAAATAGGTAGACAGTTCTTTCAGGGCTTTGTAACGATGAGAGATTGAGTTCTTCACTGACTTGGGTAATTCTGCATAGCTAAGGACAGAAAATGCAACATTATCAAGATAAACTGCAATAGTCCACCAATTCTGTAGCAGTTTTTTATTATTACTT